>NW_015505305.1:124442-187194 GCF_001515645.1 Sinocyclocheilus grahami
AAAAATCACAAGACTTTAATTTTGTTGTAAAATGCTGTAAATTATGAACACATTGCTGTATCATTATAAAACTCGGTATGCGTCTTTGATACAATGCCCTGAAGGTACTCAAAGTTTCACGGCAGCGCCATCTTGAATTAAAAAAAATTCTTACCGACCCCAAACTTTTGAATGGTAGTCTATATATAATTTCTAAAAACAATAAATATCTTTGTGTGTGCGTCGAGAGATTAGCATAAATAAATTGCTCTACAGAACGAGAACGTCTCCTCCCTATAGCAACAGCAACTAGCGATATTAGCAAACTGAGATTTCACTGGGCTTTGTCACAAACTAAAAGCTATTGGCAATTTAAAAAAAAACTGTACATGTACATCAACACTGGAAAATTAGAAAGAAAATCATGTTTATTCAACCACTTTTTAGAGTCTTCAAGTGCCTTCCTCTAGGGCTGACTGGGGACATAAGACTCCAGTTATGGTCCAATTAATACATCATCCCTTCTGGGGCGTGAATCAAAAATCTTTTGGTTACCAGCCCAGATATTTAACCACTAACTAAAGGAATGCACTAATAAGTTTGGCCATTAGGGGGTTGAAATACTGTTAATATAAGAGAAAATCATAATAATCAAAATAAAATGTAAATTGATTTTTAATTTATAATAGGAAACATAAATAAATGCTTTTAAACTGGAATGAATTCAGAACTAAGGTCTGATTATCTGCACCCAATATTAGCCTAATCAGATTGATGCCAATAATTTCACAAAGGTGCAGTGTGAAAAATTAACAAGTAATAAAGCTCCATGTAAATGAGTTTGTGTCCCCAGCCATGTCTGCGATAAATGGCATATGACTGGACATTTAGACTGGATATTTCACCCTACCACCCAACTTGAGGTTACCCAGGCGGAGTAGAAGCAAGGAGCGAAAAAGAAAGAAAGAAACAGACGGGTGGTCTTGTGCCGAAACATGGGTGAATGATGATCTTCTTAACATCAGTGAGAAGCGATCTTAGGGCTGGGCAAAAAAGTAAATTTTTCGATTAATCGTTTTTTAAATGACGTCGATTTGATATCGATTCTCAAAAGCCGCGAATCTATCTTTTCCGGGATTTATTTCAGCACACACGTTACAACAGAAAGCCTGTCATTCATTCAGCACTTATCATGGCCATACGCGTGATCGCAGTGCTCAGGTGAAGTGCTATAGTAATACTATAAATCTGCGGAAGAATTTGATATCACACATAAGGCGCCATGATTTCCGCAATGAATGAATGAATGGCGGATGGCACGGCGCACTGTTTTGTTTACTACACACATACTAAAGTGCGGATGACCCTCGTGGTGTTTTCAGCTTCTGCCGTCTCACTATATGATGATATGAACACGAATGTCATCTCCAGCTGCTCTGAGAGTCACTTCATTAGCATTTTACAGTTTCATTTGAGAAATCTACCGTCATATCACATACACGGCAGCTGCAAGTTCTTCACGGCAACCCATCAAAATAAAAGTTTAGTTTAATGTTAAGAAACTGTCAGAATATATTACTATTTAGCAGTCTTAAGAATCAATGCTACTACTGCTAATAAATATTAATACATCTTTATTTTTAAAGGAATAATCACTTCTGTTTTCTTTTTAATTTTAACAGTAAACCTCTGTTGTGCAGCACTTTGTTTGCCAAAAAATAAAAGGGTTTACTTTTCATTTGATTAGGATAAATTTAATTAATGTTTTATGCCTTCATCTGATTACCAGAAAAATTAAGAACATTTTATAGGGCCCTACTATTTTTTTTTTTAAAAAGGACCCATACAAAAAAAAAAGTATAGGTTTAAAATACAGGCATGTGGTTCTTAATTTCTTTTTTTATTAATTCACCATTTGTAAACTGATGTTTACTGTTAATTTTTTAGAAATATCAATAACATTTGTATTAAACTGTTCACTGAATGTAATA
Source organism: Sinocyclocheilus grahami (assembly GCF_001515645.1). Classification (NCBI taxonomy): domain Eukaryota; kingdom Metazoa; phylum Chordata; class Actinopteri; order Cypriniformes; family Cyprinidae; genus Sinocyclocheilus; species Sinocyclocheilus grahami. Next base: position 126,413 of record NW_015505305.1, read on the forward strand.
AAAAAATCTAGAATCGAATCGAATCGAGAGCTTGCGAATCAAATCGAATCGGGACACCTGAATCGATACCCAGCCCTAAGCAGAACCCAGAAGAGAAGAGTAACTAATGAGAGAGAGTCAACGAGGCCGTTCAGCTATATTACTGTGGCGAAAAGACGACGTTTAGCCTCTTTCAGGCCATTAAACAACATTCTATGAAAGGGGTCTGCAGTTTTTAAATTGGTCCCATAATTACCCCAGTAATAGCCCATGGAATAAAGTGTGCTAGGAAAGGCACTCTGTCCCTCACTCAAGTGTGCTGAACCCTCAAACACCACCAGCTAATTATATAATGGCCTCATTTGTTATCAAATGCATGAAAGACAGAAAAGTGGAGTTTCATTTTTGGCAAAGTTTGACTACTATGTTCTACAGCACAGTGTGAATATTACTGTCATAAACAGCCACGCACCAGCTAACACAGCATGAGCAGCTACAGGCCAATGGGCTGTAAATAACCCTCTGAACAAACTAAAAGCATGCAGGGGTCATATCATGAATTTTTATCATTCAATTTTCCCCATAAGGCCCATTTAAGTTAGTCAAGGTGTTTCTACCAAAAACAATTTCATAATAAAGAAAAATAATAATTACACACACACACATATATATATATATATGTATGTATATACAGTGGGGCAAATAAGTATTTGATACACTGCCGATTTTTCAAGTTTTCCCACTTACAAAGAATGGAGAGATCTGTAATTTCCATCGTAGGTACACCTCAACTGTGAGAGACAGAATCAAAAAAAAAATCCAGAAAATCACATTGTATGATTTTTAAATAATTAATTTCATAGGTTTAAAATACAGGCATGTGGTTCTTAATTTCTTTTTTTATTAATTCACCATTTGTAAACTGATGTTTACTGTTAATTTTTTAGAAATATCAATAACATTTGTATTAAACTGTTCACTGAATGTAATAAAAAAATCTAGAATCGAATCGAATCGAGAGCTTGCGAATCAAATCGAATCGGGACACCTGAATCGATACCCAGCCCTAAGCAGAACCCAGAAGAGAAGAGTAACTAATGAGAGAGAGTCAACGAGGCCGTTCAGCTATATTACTGTGGCGAAAAGACGACGTTTAGCCTCTTTCAGGCCATTAAACAACATTCTATGAAAGGGGTCTGCAGTTTTTAAATTGGTCCCATAATTACCCCAGTAATAGCCCATGGAATAAAGTGTGCTAGGAAAGGCACTCTGTCCCTCACTCAAGTGTGCTGAACCCTCAAACACCACCAGCTAATTATATAATGGCCTCATTTGTTATCAAATGCATGAAAGACAGAAAAGTGGAGTTTCATTTTTGGCAAAGTTTGACTACTATGTTCTACAGCACAGTGTGAATATTACTGTCATAAACAGCCACGCACCAGCTAACACAGCATGAGCAGCTACAGGCCAATGGGCTGTAAATAACCCTCTGAACAAACTAAAAGCATGCAGGGGTCATATCATGAATTTTTATCATTCAATTTTCCCCATAAGGCCCATTTAAGTTAGTCAAGGTGTTTCTACCAAAAACAATTTCATAATAAAGAAAAATAATAATTACACACACACACATATATATATATATATGTATGTATATACAGTGGGGCAAATAAGTATTTGATACACTGCCGATTTTTCAAGTTTTCCCACTTACAAAGAATGGAGAGATCTGTAATTTCCATCGTAGGTACACCTCAACTGTGAGAGACAGAATCAAAAAAAAAATCCAGAAAATCACATTGTATGATTTTTAAATAATTAATTTCCATTTTATTGCATGAAATAAGTATTTGATCACCTACCAACCAGCAAGAATTCTGGCTCTCACAGACCTGTTAGTTTGTCTTTAAGAAGCCCTCCTATCCTCAACTCATTACCTGTATTAATTGCACCTGTTTGAACTTGTTACCTGTATAAAAGACACCGGTCCACACACTCAATCAATCAGACTCCAACCTCTCCACTATGGGCAAGACCAAAGAGCTGTCTAAGGACACCAGGGACAAAATTGTAGACCTGCACAAGGCTGGGATGGGCTACAGGACAATAGGCAAACAGCTAGGTGAGAAGGCAACAACTGTTGGCGCAATTATTAGAAAATGGAAGAAATTCAAGATGACTGTCAATCTCCCTCGGACTGGGGCTCCATGCAAGATCTCGCCTCGTGGAGTATCAATGATCCTGAGAAAGGTGAGGGATCAGCCTAGAACTACACGGGAGGACCTGGTCAATGACCTGAAGAGAGCTGGGACCACAGTCTCAACGGTTACCATTAGTAACACACTACACCGTCACGGATTAAAATCCTGCAGCGTGGGCAAGGTCCCCCTGCTCAAGCCAGCACATGTCCAGGCCCGTCTGAAGTTTGCCAAAGACCATCTGGATGATCCAGAGGAGGCATGGGAGAAGGTCATGGGGTCCGATGAGACCAAAATAGAAGTTTTTGGTATAAACTCCACTCGACGTGTTTGGAGGAAGAAGAAGAATGAGTATAATCCCAAGAACACCATCCCAACCGTGAAGCATGGGGGTGGAAACATCATGCTTTGGGGGTGCTTTTCTGCAAAGGGGACAGGACGACTGCACCGTATTGAGGGGAGGATGGATGGGGCCATGTATTGCGAGATTTTGGGCAACAACCTCCTTCCCTCAGTAAGAGCATTGAAGATGGGTCGTGGCTGGGTCTTCCAGCATGACAATGACCCCAAACACACAGCCAGGGCAACTAAGGAGCGGCTCCGTAAGAAGCATTTCAAGGTCCTGGAGTGGCCTAGCCAGTCTCCAGACCTGAACCCAATAGAAAATCTATGGAGGGAGCTGAAACTCCGTGTTGCCCAGCGACAGCCCCAAAACCTGAAAGATCTGGAGAACACCTTTATGGAGGAGTGGGCCAAAATCCCTGCTGCAGTGTGTGCAAACCTGGTCAAGACCTACAGGAAGCGTCTGACCTCTGTAATTGTAAACAAAGGTTTCTGTACCAAATATTAAGTTCTATTTTTCTATTGTATCAAATACTTATTTCATGCAATAAAATGGAAATTAATTATTTAAAAATCATACAATGTGATTTTCTGGATTTTTTTTTTTAGATTCTGTCTCTCACAGTTGAGGTGTACCTACGATGGAAATTACAGATCTCTCCATTCTTTGTAAGTGGGAAAACTTGAAAAATCGGCAGTGTATCAAATACTTATTTGCCCCACTGTATATATATAAACATGTGCCTTAAACTGTACGTAAATTCTGTACAAAGATATTTTAATTAATAACTATATCATATAATTGAATTAAATATAATATCCAGTATTAGGATGCTAAATGGATTCCCTCAGCCAAATAAATGGACATAGAAGGTCAATTCCACTCACTCACGCCTCAGTGTACAAGAATTATGCGTGTTTGCTATATTCTGTATGAGTGCAGTCTCCCTTTGTTTGAGCCCGTGTGCATAAAAATCATTAAACTCACCAGTCATTTTCTTGTTTGAAAGGCGTTTGAAGGAAAGCAGAGTTTGTGAATGTGTTTGACCGCTGATCCGGCAGGCGGACAGAGGCTATCATTCTCTTTAGAGAGCACAATCAAAGCAGCTGCCAAATGTCACCGCATCAGTGTGAATGTAATGTCCAGTAGCAGCCAGAGGCCGCTGCAGTCTCTCTTCATCTACTTCTATCAACTAGACTTTATTCTTTAAGAAGCCTTCTTCTATAACTCAATCTTCTGTCTTCAATCCCTCACCATCTCTCAGGTCTTTATACAAGGTCAGCTAATTAACACTGATTTAAGTGTAATTATGCTGTAGACGGAACAGGACAGAAAAGGTCCTAAATGCCATTTACCTCATTCAAGGTTAAGTGTCGATTTTACTACATTAAAATAATTTTTCCTATCACAGCTTAAAATGTAGCGTAAGCCATCCACAATGCAGTTGCTCAGACAGACAGACAGACAGATAGACAGATAGATAGACAGATAGACAGATAGACAAATAGACAGATAGATAGATAGATAGATAGATAGATAGATAGATAGATAGATAGATAGATAGATAGATAGATAGATAGATAGATAGATAGATAGATAGATAGATAGATAAATGTGTGAGAGACTGGAGAATAATTTGATTATGAAATCTGTAAAGGCCTGAGCTCAAGCTGGCTGGGTAAACAGCAGCACTAATAGAGGAGGGAGGCTCCTGTGTAGCAAGCACACTATTAAAACTCAATGAACTCATCAAAAACATCTAATGGGACGTTTGTTCAACAGGATCATAATGGCTCTGATTAACTTAATTAATCTTTCTGTGTGCAAGACAAACTTCAACCTTTGATGTGCCGAACTTCTCTAACATGTCAGTCTATATGCTAATTCAAGCAAGTGTCAGATTCAGAACTTCTGCTGAAGTCTCTGACCTTACAGGAATCATTGTCTTTGATGAGTCATTTCTCTAGTATATTACACGCTGTTCCCAATTAGTGTGGCCAACCGAGTTCTACGCATTGATCAAAGCAATTCGCTGACCTCATCAAATCTGTTGTTTTAGTTCACTGTGGAACTGAACTTGAAGACAATAATAAATGTCCAATGTGATTCAATACAATTACTTTTTCACAACATAAGGAACCAATGAGCACTTCAGTTTATCTGGAGGTTCATTAGGGTTGAGCTGACAAATTTCACACAATGAATGCTGCTCATATATTCAAAAAAAAATATATAATAATAACATAACATTAAAAAAATTAGCTCATCATTGGGACTTTTTGGTATTGTGACATTTTCAATTATGCACATTAAACTTTTTGTAATGCATAAAAAAAAAAAAAAAAAATTATATATTAAGTTACAAAAAAAAAAGGAATTCCTAAAAAATTAGGGGAAAACATGTTTAACTGTCATAATAAATGTCACAATTTTAAAAAATACAATACATTTAATTATTCACAACATGAGGGATGCATCAGCGCTTCATTTTAATCTTGTGGCTCATCTGGCAAATTTCACACAATGAATGTACCTCTTTTATTCAAAATAGAATGCAATAAAATAAAAAAACATTTTGAAATTTTCAATTAAGCACATTCAACTTTTTGTAATGCAAAACAATTGATATTTAAATTAAATTATTTACACATCATATTAGTATGTTAAATTAAAGTAAAAGTTAAAGTAAAAAATTGTAAAAATAGTTTTTTTGTTTTTCATGTGTATATATATATATATATACAGTGGTGTGAAAAAGTTTTTGCCCTCTTCTTGTTTTTTTAATTGTTTGCATATTTGTCACACTTAAAAGATTCAGATCATCAAACAAAAAGTAGGTACCTGCGCACACACATAAAGTGAAGGCACTTTCTCCCCAGATGACTAACAACTCCAGCCATCAACATCAAACCAATCTCATACTGAGCAGTGGTTCAACCCCCTAATAAAGAATCCTTTCAAAGCAGCCCAATTTGCCTAACAGGCCCAGTTAGTGTTAGACTGCGTGTGGCAAACAGCAGTTGAGCGTGTGTGATGGGCGGCTTGGGAGCGCACACAGGAGATTAGATGACACACACACTGGGCCCTTCTAACTATCTGCAGAGCCCACGTACACAGAGAAACTGCTGACCACTGAGGGCTTTTACAAATGCTGACATATGGCCCCGTAACTGACCTCATGGTTCAGTGAGAGCTTGCATGAGCCATACACACACAAACACACTCTCTAACCAATATGCCCAGTGATCCCCTAAAAAAAGAAAGAGAAAAATCAATGTTGTGTGTTTCACAGGCCACTGCAAGCTAATGAAAGTCATTTATTAAACCAGCCTGCTACTAAAACACTATACACTTCCTCTAAATGCTTCATACCAAACCATCTATTAGCGTCCATTTTTTTGTCCAATGTAAATTATTGTTTTAAACACAATAAAGCATTAATTTAGAGGTTAAGTTCACTCCTCTTCCTCATTACAGCATTTTTTCCTGAGATTTGCATATTAATGTTTGCCTTATCTACCCATCAGCACTAGTTTGTTTGGCCCAAGTAATGGAATCTAATCATGTCCAGTAGTAGACACCTAAACCCCTGAACCTTTTCAATGAAAATGGATACATTTACCAATAAATATTAAGAAATTCTAATTAAAGCAGAAATTATGCATTTAATTAATGCATTATTTTATTAGTGAATTTTGAGTTAAAATATTTTTTAACTTAAAAGTTTTTTTTAATCCTTTGCTATATACTTTATATACCATAGATTTTTTTTGCTTTATTTTTTAAAGTCCCCACGGCTGCACTTATTTGATCAAAAATGTAATATTGTGAAATATTTTGTTATTAAGTTATTATAATTAATTATCATTTAAAATATTAAAATGATTAATAACTAAAAAATAAAATAACAATTTTCTATATTATATTTAAAAAACAGAATTTATTTATGTGATGCCAAACTGAAGTTTCAGCAATTATTACTCCAGTATTCAGTGTCACATCATCCTTCAGAAATCATTCTAATATTCTTAGTTGGTGCTCAAGAAACATTTCTTATTATTATCAAAGTGGAAAACAATTGTGCTGCTTAATATTTTTTTTATGTTCTTCCTCAAGATTCTTTGATGAATAGAAAGTTCAATGGGACAGCATTTATTTGAAACAAATCTTTATAAATGTATTTATTGCCACTTATGATTAATTTAATGCATCCTTGCTGAATTAAAGTATTAATGTCTTTTTTTTTTTTTATAAAATAGATGATTAACCGTACTGATTGGCCACACTGATCGCACATTAAGCAAAATGTGATCTGATGGGGCAAAAAATTTACAAAAACAACATTTTTTTAAATAATCATGTACAGTATAAGAAAAGGTGCATATCTTAGGTGATGTGACTGGCCACTTTAATTTTTAATCACCATTTTGTTATTTGTCTCTTTCTAAATGGCTTTTTAGTGAGAGAAAATAATGTAAAATGTACAAAAAAAAACTGAAATCAGCATGTAGAATATTAATAAGACTACACAATAATCAATTCCAAATCTTTTTAAATGTCATGCATGTTCAATGCTCAATTGCTAAAGATACTGTACCTTGTCATTGTCTGTTTTTGACGTAGGCATAACTGAGGCATAATTGACCTGTCGATAAGCCCCGCCCCCCTTAGTTACTGTTGCTAACTCGGACAAACAAACTTTGCTAACTGTCTTACAATGACAGCTGTCAGTGTGAAAACCTTGTCCCAAGGTGTTTCTGATAAATTTTGGACACAGAAGGACCACCATTCAAGTGGGACTTAAATATGCAATGGAGGGATATAAAGATTTTAAAAATAAATATGGTGGGTAACAAGATTAATTTGGAAGCGAGGGTTTACAGATCACAATGCAAGAGGGAGAAGCCTCATGTTACGGTTGTCATGATCACAGATGACAACATCCACGATTCACGTACCACAGGATAAGATTAAATTAATGTACATTTAACCAGTTTAATATGGAGAGGCACTGAAATGCAGACCTTCATTTAAGTTTTTGACCTACTACATGTAGTGTTTTTGAACTACACTGTACATGTAGTGAGAACAGTTAGCTATTTAGGTTTGTACGTTAGCATGGACTCACTAACTTTAATGTTAGCTAGTTTTAGCCAGAGATACCTTGCTGAAGCACAAAATGACATTAACGTTCTTGCTTGAGCAGATGAAAATGGTAACTTAATGAGAGTATGAAAACCAGAAAATGAACGTTTTCGTCTTCATTGGGATTGGGGTTGAATGCTTAGAGACATTTTATTTGGGTTTAGGAAATGGATTAAAATACATTTCATTGCCCATCCCCTCAGGATACCTGGAATCAGTGTTACAAGTACCCCAGGCACATGGTTTTGCCATTTTTTGTAGCATAAACACTATCAAACCGATGAAAGCTTTGGATCTCCCAATGTTTCTCTATGGCGCTGAAACCTAAAGATGTTCGAGTTCAGGTCACCGTGCAACTGTTACTCAACTGCCACTGGCTCATCTGTGTTCGAGGAGAGGGGCTTACCGATAAGTTAATTGAAAATCAAGGCTTGGTTATATTGGAAGGGCTCTCATGATATAATTTTTCTCATAATGTCATTTTATTAAGTGTGGATAATTCTGTCAGAGTCATCCCAGTCCCTTGTGCGCACAGGCTCTAAGAGGCTTATTATGGCATCATGAATTAAAACCTTCAAAACGTCCTTCCAGTGTGCATTTTCCCAGTGGTAACGGCATCCATCGCTCCAGTCTGGACAAATTCTAACCAATAGTATGTAATCGCAATACCACAACAGTAAAGAATCTGAACAAACTTCAAAATTTCAAGTAATTCCCATTAATTCTTGACAAGTTTAGTATTACTGCCATTGCACAGAGGTGCTAGCATAAATTTATCTTGACAACCTTGATCCGAAAATGAGATTATTTTTACAAAATAACATTCAAGGAAATCTCCCGATAATTCAATTTTTCCCTTCAATTTACTCCTGTTTGTAGTCTCAAGTCTCATGCTCTTTAGGATAATGACTTCCACCAGCTTACACTTTATGCACAACCTCTGCCGTTTAAAAGATACGTGCAGAACTTCAGTTAAAGCAAAATGGACAGTCATGCTTTCAGGCGAAGCAATTCACCACGGTACATTATTCGCTGAAGCGCTGACTGGCAACCTATTATCCAATTTGAATAATAACACATTGCCTTCAGCCCGAGAGCTACGGAAGTCGCGGCTCTAAAAATATAGCATAGAATAGAAAGGAACTAGCAGAAATAGTGTGAAAGAGTTTTGCCTTAATGTCCTCTCTGTAGGTTACAGCAGCCGTTTAGAGAAGAGAGACCTGAAGCGGCCCACCCGCATGCACACACACACACACACACCTAACTGGGACAGCAGATGTTCAGCGGGAAAGATGCTGAATGGAGCTAACCGTGCACAAACACAAACAAACAAGAGGTTAAATATGCTCTGCAGCGAAGGAGTCAATTTAAGAAGAGCTTCATTAATGCAAAGGTAACTGCTTCTATAAATATAAAAGCTTTCTGGTGTGAGTTTGTAAAAAGATAATATTAAGTGCTTCTTTGCACATTGAGAAATTAAGCTGGTTGTCTTCATACTAATGGATGGTCTCTGCAAATGTACACAGACCAAGGTGATCTCTATAAAAAAGGTAATTGAGTTTATTATAAAGCCCCGCACATGACACGCACAAGAAAATAAAAGAATATTGTGGCCACATATTAAGAATCTGTTTCTATGTTGTAGTTAAATTGTGGCCATGAGCGGGGCGGTCACGAGGACTGGAATTTAAAACCACTGGTTTGGAGCATAAAAGATTTGGACGAAGGATTGTCTTTTTTCACACACTCTGCAGATGCACTGTATGACTGTTTGACCTTCTTGCAAGAATAAATCTTCTGTTTCTTAGATACAGTTGCTTTCGGAGTCTTTATTTCTCACCATTTAAAGTGATAACTTTCAAAATTCCATAACACTGATAAAAACATCACAATAATCCACACAACACCAGTCCATCAATTAACATATTATGAAGTGAAAAGCTGCATGTTTGTAAGCAACAAATCCATCAAGACATTTTTAACTTCAAACCCCTATAGCCATGATATTGCTTTCTCCAATAAAAAGATTGTCTTGTCTGAATCAGGAGAGAAATATGCACAGATCAAACAGCATTTACAAGTGAAAACAGTCCAAAACAGTTCTAAACAAATATGCCAGTGATATGAGAGGACAACAGGGGATGGACTGGAGGAAGTATTATTATGGATTATGGATTGGTATTTTGGCCAGAAGCAACAGTTGAAGGTTAAAATGCTTTAATGATGGATTTGTTTTGTACAAACACGCAGCTTTTCACTTCTCAAGATTGTGATCTCAACTGTTTGGACTCATATTCTGACGGTATCCATTCACTGCAGAGGATCCATTAGTAAGCAAGTAAACTGTACCTTTACAGTGTCACAATTTATGTGAATTTCACCAAACCATGACTCCATTTCATTTATTTATTATGTTAAATCTCACAATTCAAAATCAGTGACTTTTTTCCCCCTCACAACTGTGACTATTTTTCACATTTGCAACTATTTCTTATGTTAAATCGATTTGACAATTACGTGTTGTACTTTTAACTTTGAGGTGGAAACAGGCCTTAAAGGGTTAGTTCACCCAAAAATGAAAATTCTGTCATTCATTACTCACCCTCATGTTGTTTCAAACCCGTAAGACCTTCGTTCATCTTCGGAACACAAATTAAGATATTTTTGATGGAATCTGAGAGCTGTCTGACCCTGCATAGACAGCAACGCAACGGAAATGTTCCCAAGTCCAGAAACGTAGCAAGGAGATCTGTAAAATAATCCATGTGACATCAGGGGTTCAACCGTAATTTTATGAAGCTACGAGAAGAATTTTTGTGCACAAAAGAAAAAAAACAAAAAACTTTATTTAACATTTCGTCTCTGGATACTCTCCAAAATGGCGCTACAGGGTGACGTGGAGGAGACGAATTGTTGAATAAAGTTGTTATTTATTCAACAATAAAGTATTTTTTTTCTTTTGCGCACAAAAAAAACTATTCTTGGACTTGGGAACATTTCAGTTGTGTTGCTGTCTATGCAGGGTCAGACAGCTCTCAGATTCCATCAAAAATATCTTAATTTGTGTTCCGAAGATGAACGAAGGTCTTACGGGTTTGAAACAACATGAGGGTGAGTAATGAATGACAGAATTTTCATTTTTGGGTGAACTAACCCTTTAACAGATCTCTGCACCTTAAAGCACACAGATTGTCTGAAAGCCTCCAGCTGACTTTAATATGCAGTGAGTGAGAGGAATTTTGGGTGAAAAACAGAAATGCACAGAGAGCTGAGACCTTTGGGGGAATCGGCCACATAGAGAACACATAGTCAGACATGTTATTCAGCGATGACCTTTCACTAAACACTGCCTGCTGTTCCCCAGGCAGTGAAAAAAAAAAAGATGGAGGAAGAGAAAGAAAGGAAAGGGGGCTATAGACAGAGAGCATCAACACACATATGCAACATTTAATATTAATATTGAGGATGTTCGTATCTTCTCCATACTAACATCTGTGCACTATGAATTGCCCAAATTCTAATACTGAAAGCAGTCAAACAACTAATTCAAGTGATGCCCGTTTTGAATGAAGACATCTTTAAGATCCATGGTAAACCAAGGCAAATTTTACAATTTTGAGATGCCTACCTAGACAGCATTCTTGTGTGTCATAAATGTGTTTAATGTTGGCTAGTCTCACACACATTTATTTAGAACATGCCTAAGATTCCCGAAAATGATTTGTTCTATAAATATGCCTGACAGATAAAAAGATGGCTTTACTTCTGTCATTACATCATTACAAGTACAGAATATGGTATTGGGGCTTTAAATATTGTCTGGAATGTGGGGGATCTTTGAGTCAAACATGTAAAGGTACCTAATATATAAATGTACTTGGGGTCTGTCGAAAATGCCCGAATGGAGAGCTGATGGGAAGCAGCAGTTGATTGAGAGAAGCAGGCCTATCTCACTTCCTGATGTCTGCTATCTCTCCTTAAAGTTATTTCCAAACGCTCAGCATCAGGAGATTGACTGTCAAATGGAAGTGATGTCTCCTGACAGAATAAAGACTAAAGGTTATTCACTCAGAATATTTTACCATCCGACCTGAAAGAGATGAGATAGCCGTGATAGACATGTGCTGAACGTTTAATGAAATTTACCTGTGAGCCTGTTAAAAACACATCAACTTCCCACCAAACCAAAATAGAGGAAAACATGACACCACAGAAGGAGGAAAAGTGACTGGGTCTGTGCTTGTGTGTAATCACGTTATTGGGTAGGACGTGTTCCAGACAGCAGTGAACCAGACAGATCCAGTGCCAGAGAGTGACTGGATTTACAGCAGTCACACATTAACACACATGAATCACGCTCAATATTTACTCAACTCTGTGTGCTGCCACTGAAAACATAGAAAAACACAAGCAAAAAGAGAAATTAAATGTGCACCCGGTTTAAATTGGTTTTTGGCCATGAGGCTTCCAATTATACAAGACATGTGTGCCATGTTTACAGTTGAAAATGTCTCATTTGCATTTTTACGCTCTATGAAAAATTTAGCAGACACATTTCAGATTAGTTCACGCTCAGAAAATAAACATCTTAAAGTCCATCCAGAAACTACCCAGGGTTCAGTCTACCACAACTTGAACTGTACGTTTTTTTTGGCTTTTTCAATGTGTCAATGCAAGCATGCACCTTCCCTGTGAGCCGAGTCTCTTTAGCAACTCTACCCAGAATTCCCAGGAGACTCATTTGACAATCAAGGCCAGTCTACTGTAATAGCATCTCCAGTCTGTTCCGGCTTCCAAACTGTCAGACTGATAAGTCATTGCTAGCAGACACTGGCTTCGTGTTTCTCTGGCTCAAATATCAAACCCAACAATATGTACCAGATGGAAGAAACACATACACATCATATACACACACAACTTAAGATTGAAGACAAAACAGTAACACTTGCTGTTTATACAGGTGCATCTCAATAAATTAGAATGCCGTGGAAAAGTTCATTTATTTCAGTAATTCAACTCAAATTGTGAAACTTGTGTATTAAATAAATTCAATGCACAGAGACTGAAGTAGTTTAAGTCTTTGGTTCTTTTAATTGTGATGATTTTGGCTCACATTTAACAAAAACCCACCAATTCACTATCTCAACAAATTAGAATATGGTGACATGCCAATCAGCTAATCATATAAAAGCATTCATAATGACATTTAACATACTGTCTGTTATCATTTCATAAATAATTGTAGCCATGTTAATATGCATTAAACAGAATAATACGTAATACACAAAATTTGGTACTAAACATGCAATATACTGTTTATTTTATTTTTTTTAATAAAAGTTACTAGCAGTGGTTACTATTATTTATGTAAAATTATTATTGGGTGAATCTAACAAAATAAATCATAATAAACTAATGAGGTGTATTTGTGGGACCGTAAAGGTTTTTGTATAATATTTTTTAAATATACAATACAGAGTTTTTTGAAATATAATACAAAATTAAATAATATTTGTTGTGCTGCATTTAATTTATCCTGATTTAATTAATAAAATACTGTAAAATATTCCGAAATAAAAGGAAATTAAACAGTGGGGGTGGGAATGAAGGGATGAAATTAAAACATCCAGACACATGATGGTAAAAATGCAGGAGAAAAATAAAATACAGAAAGGTCATGAAAATATAATCCAAAAAGGCTTAATTTTCTTAATGCCTACTGACTTGTATATGTAGCTTGTATATGAGAAGACATATTTTAATTTTGACCAACCGTCATGATTATGGTTTCCTTGCGTAGGTAGGAATATCGCAGGAGGACTCGAGCACACCACAGCTTCATAGAAAGCACTACTGATTAAGAATTGCATTTGTTGTGGACAAGTCAATCGTAACCTAAACCACAAACAGAGCAACACCATGAGAGAGCAGGTTTGAATAAGTGTTTTTCACAGAAGGCCTCTGGAACGATCAGCTGAACGAAAATCTGAATAAGCTATTGTGGAACGGTTCACTTATGGCAAATTAAAAGGCTAAATCAATATTATGTAGCAGAGTAACATTATGGCTTCCTTCCCGCACAAGCTCTCAATGGAAACCTTGAGGCTCTGAGCGCAGCAGGACTTCATTTCTTTCTTGCCCTGCCATTTCTTCGGACCGGATAAAGACTGATTCCTTTCATAAAAGACATTGTGAATAGGGAGTAAAAATGTGTGGTAAAAATGAAGGACAAGTTACCTTCTCTTAGTTTTGCACAGTTACATGCACACATTGTCCTACTGATGTGAAATTTTCAACAGTCAAACATCTTCATCCTCCACTGTTTCGCTTCCCTTCCTCTTTCAATAAAACCAAGAAACTCTGAACACCAGATTCCCGGAAGGTCAAGCCTCCAAGAGATGCACATAATTAACAAGTGTGAGGAATGTTAACTAAAGCTAAATGATGTTAATTGCTATTTAATGTTGAGGAAGCTAATGTGACAGTCACTTAAGAGGAAACTGGTTCCCCTTAGATTAATTTTTTATGCATGCATTTTTTTTAAAGAAAGTACAAAGTATCTCAATTCACAAATGCACACACACATATTTAACCCATGAGACCTTATGTGACAGAATCACATGTGTACATCTAGACAAAAACATTAGCATTTAGATCCGCAGATGGAAATCCACCAACATGTGGACCCACGTACTCATGTACACTCTCTCTTTCATATACAAACTCACGGTGCTGTATGTAAATCACATTATGAGCTGAAATTGCATGAACTCCACTCTGACCCCTGCACAAAGAAGTCAAGAATATTGTCAGAGTTTCTTTAACCATACAATTACATCCTTCAGGCAGCATGGTCTCATTATACAGACTTGTATAATGAAGCTGAAGCATTAGATAGCCCCTGCGCACTCCCACACAGTGCATTAGCATTACCTGATACTGCTCATGCTGCCACCTGTCTCAGATCCCAGTTTGCATCGCTCCAGCTGAGTAGCCACTATCTGACGTTCCGCCTCCAGCTCTCGAGTTAATCTTTCAAACTGCAGTTCCTGAGAAAGAGAGAAAGAGAGATGGTCAGTTAACAAATTTCCTTAAGCGCCATTACTCTACATCGCTTGTACTACAAACATGTGAAGATTACTGAAATACAACATTCTTATTAAAACTGTACACAGCTGACAGTAACAGCTAAACTAATGTTGTCCATTTTCTGAGAAAAATATAAGTGGTATTTAATTGTGCAAAAGTTGTTATTGGTATGCTAAAGCGTTCTTATGTGTTTGTTAATGTGTTCTGAGTGTTTTACCGTGTTGCTATGCATTTTCTAATGTGGCTTCTAATGTGTTCTTACTGTTTTTGCATTTTGCTATGTAGTTGTTGGTTAGGCTGGATGGATACTATTGATTAATCTTTATTTTAACAATATTGATCTGTTGATGCATGAACAAAACTTCACTAAACATTATTTGTAGGGTGCTTGCCATTCAATAATCACATTAAGCTTGTTCTTTGTTAATTTTCATAAGAAACAGTCTCAGATTTCAAATTCTCAGGGAACTCGCACAATAAATGTTGTTTTAACGTTCTTTAATGTGGCATGACAGATCGTTGTAGTCATCTCAGTTCAAGTGAAATAAACATGAATGAACATTAGAAGGTATGTTGAAATAAACAACAAAACTTACTCAAATGTATCATGTCTCAAGTAACTGCATTATATTTTACTTAATCTGTTAGTATTATTTAATATATTTTTGAATAAATCTTTCATGAAAACAAGTTTTTATCAAAGTCACCGTTTAGCGTTTATATGTTTATATATCAACAATGTACTGGAGTAGAACCATATTTAATATTAAATATAAAAACAGCCTCATGCGCAATTTAAATGTTTGTTTGGAAAGAAAACTTGAGTGTTTTTTTAGTTTTGATTATTATATCTAACAATAAACAGCAACTGAATTTAATAGTTTGGACTACGTTGTAAATATTAACTTTTAATATTATAGTAATGTACCAACTGACAGGGTTCCCTATTTATTTTACATCTTCAGTTGAGAGAGATTTGTTTCCTTTAGAAAAATTAACACGTACTGTACCTGATATAGTGAATGAATCGATTCAAATGAACTCATATCGAATCAAACTGAGATCAGAATCTAATTGAATCAAGATTCGGGTCTCTAGATTTGGCTCACGTTCCTCCTTCAATGCAGGTCTATGGGATCTGTTTGTCTGTTTTATTATCCACTAGGTATAAATTGTACATCTGATCATTTAGAAAAGTAAAATATCTTCTTCTGGACAATCTGAGGTAACACACTAGTACTTAGAGTTGGAGGTTTGTTCATATGCCTAATCCAATAAAGCCTAAAGCAAGAACCACTAATTACATTCAATATGTCATTAAAAAATTTCCTATAGAGGGCACATTTTGTTCCCTCCTATAATTATATTGAGTTACAAACTTATTTTAGATTAGATTAAACTCTCGTCCCATAGAGAAACTTCTGTAGAATTTGTGGAGCAGTGTGCCTGCCAGCTATAAATCAAACAGGCAGACCTCCGGCTGGCCCTGAGAGATGATAATCACCACTAACGCCCCAGCTGGGACAGAAAGTGCACCATCAGCACCAATAAAGGCCTACTCCATAACCAGACGGCACATATAATCACTTAGACAGCCAGCCCCAAGCTGCCCCCTCCAGGCAGCCAAGATTAGAGCCTGAAGCCCGGCACCAGGAAACAGTGCTTCCTCCAATGAGAAGCCTTAAGAGAAGGACAAAAGACCTGCACGAGAAGTGTTTTTATTCCAGCACATCAGGGTTGAGAAACAGTCCAGAACAGGGAAATGGAGATAAAATTCAGAAAACAATCAGACACTCCACAGCAGGATTTCTTGTCACCGGTACCGGTTTTAATTACAGCTGGGCAGGAGGGTCGATGGGGGTCTGATCCGTAACCACATGCATACGAGGGTCGTACAATTGGAGAGTTTATTGGTCCAGCTCTGAAAGCCATTTGTGGACTGAATCAAATGATGGAGTGTCCAGCCAGGCCCTATTTTCAGACACCAAAACAATAATTTATCAATTTTTATCCATTTTCAATTCCAAAACACCCCTCTTCATCCGCACTTAATCACAACCAACCAGCTCTAAGCCAACAAACAAGCCAGCAAACCACAGAAGTGCAATAAATTTAACTGCTTTCCTCTCCATCTTGCTCTCTCAACTCTCTCTTTCTCACACCGTTCACACTTCTCCCATAAGATTTTTCGCATCTCACATTTGTGCAGTTCAGGACACTGACACATTAAAAGAGGATATGGACTGTGGAATGCATCCTGCCCACAGAGAGATACATCCTACTGTAAGTAATTAAATCCAAAGAAAGATGCCTTTGCATGGCTGTGCTCTCCATTTAACAGAGCTCTTTTCAGATTAGTCTGAGCAATATATTGAATAATAACAATACATTTTGTCGGAGATAAATTGTACATGTGCAACACTTGGCAACTATGCTTTCTAAAGATTGTGTCATAAAATCAGTTTTGCATTCCCTCCCGGCACATTACATGCGGGTATATAAGCACAGAGACATTGTTATGTCTTATGTCTCTTATTTAAAATTCAAAAACAGTTGAGTTGGTAGTTTGTTCATTAGCTTAAATCAGTTCAATCTGGCTGTATTAATCAATCAATTAGAAACTCTGTGTTTTGCATCATCAATGAAAAACATTCACAAATATACAAAGCATTAAAATGACATGGTGATGAAAAAAAATTAGAATGCAATGAGAGGAAGACTTATAAATAATGCTAATAATGCAACTTTTGCACTCTCTCTCTTTCTCTCTGAAGTTTTCTGAGAGAACGCAAACGTCTTGAGACAGAGAAAGTTGTGCAAGCAAATTCTCAGAGAAACTTTGAGTTCCCCTAAGAAACTAGTCGCAAAGTTTCTTAGGGGAACTCAAACGTCTTGGAAAAAAGTTAATTGCAAATAATAAATATGTTAATATATGAATCCTCTGATCAGATATTCTGGAGCAATAACACTGTCAAACAAGGTGAATTATTGTCGCAAACCACTAATAATGAAGATAAACCAGCAGCACCTGTTGATCAGAGTTAAAAGAAAATAACTGCAAGGAAATCCTTTACATGCAAACTAATGCATAATTCAAATTTTTTAAATAACATAATGAAAACTGACAGCTAAGTGTGACTGAAATCTACCAATAAAAACCAGTATAAGTAAGGCTGGAAATCCAATCAATGAGAATTAGCGCCAATGAATAGGGTTGCTTTGCTGTATTATACCATACCTAATGAGAAACACAACAGATGTCTAAAAGGAAAAGAAAAAAATAACTTGCATGAACATCTTAACCGGACATCACTAATTATCAAAGCATACATATAATCCAGTTAAAGTTCAGAAACTTCAAACTCAACCTTTAAATCACAAACATTTTCTTCCTTCCTTTCCCAGCACAAATCAGGACAAAATAGCCGTACCTCGTCTCACACCACACACCTGAGCAACCGGCCGCAGAGATCAGTGTAAAGCCAACCCGTCGACCATCCTTCCACTTAGCTCTTCCCATTGAAGAAATTCCTCAACTCATTACAGGCGCGGCTGGTCTGCCAGCGCAGCTTCCAAGCGCCTCCCGCACAACACTGGCTCAGTCAGCCACAAAGGTCTCCATGGCAACAGAGGACCCAGCGCCCCCCTCTGGCATTATTTATGCAACATTTCATCTCTGAAAGTCCCACCCACCAGCCAGACTGCCAAACCGAGTGTCCCTCCAATCGCTCTGCCATCTGCCCCTTTTCGCAGGACTATTTGTGCCCGACACCTCAAAGACCGGGCGAGAATTTCGAGTGCCTTTGGGGTGAAACGCTAAATGCCTCTCTACACCATTCTTCCTCCCCCTCCATCCATCCCTCAGCGCACTGAAAAGCCTGAGAACTTTCACTGTCTGTTCCACATCAATACAAGCCTGGAAGTCAGTGTTCCTGAGAGAGACAGAACGATTTATCTAAAGCGCTGTGCCGGAACATGTTTAAATACAATGGAGACCCGGAGAGGCTGTGTGTATTAAAGGAAAGAGGGATGCCAGAGCATTTCGGCAGCCAAAACTTCTCAAGCCCTTTTAGCGGTACCAGATATTCATTATTTATTGAAAGGACACTATTGACAGCATACAGCTAAGTGACCTGCCTGTCTATGGTCAGAGTAAATGAGAGATGGTATTGCGTTTAACTAAACCAATCTAAGCATCATAAAAGCAGGGGCTTCAGAGGTTTAGCTGCTGCAGCAATAAGCCGGTAAAATAAAAAGGAAAAATGTTGCTGACCACCTGCTTCGTGTTCCCTCAATAGGGCTGGTCATTGATGAAAGCTGATTGATAAAAGGTTACTCTCGCCGTTCTCATGCATACCAAGTGTGCTGTCACCCTCTCGCCTAATAAGCTCCTCTCTTTCGTCTGATCTCTCCATCCTTACAGATGAGCTGGAGAAGATGGTCAGGAAGGTTTCAGGCAAGCCATTGCTGAATGCAAAGGGAATGAGATGCTCTTTATTAGAGATTCACAATATATTGGTATTGAAGATTTATCTTAATTTATAGGGCAATAATCAATATTTAATTGTGAATGTTTGCTTACTCCTCTAATTTTTGCACTTATATTACCATTGCTGTCTTCTAATACTCACTTAAAGTTAACCTTTAAAACACTAATACATATGTTATCTATATGTTATACCAGCAATAATATGAAGATAATTACTATTTTTAGTGGCTCAAAATGTATAATATTATAATTATGCAGCAAATCAGCATATTAGAATGATTTCTGAAGGATCATGTGACACTGAAGACTGGAGTAATGGCTGCTAAACAATTTAGCATTGCCATCACAGAAATAAACCAGATTTTTATAAAATATTAAAATAGCAATGTAATTGACATCTCATAAATATATTGTTCTTGTGTTGTGTTGTCCCCATTTTGTACACCGATGGTTTCATTTGCACTGATCAGCTCAAGTAGAGAGTATCCTATTCCAGCCCCTCAGGGGAAACCAGCTGTATCCCCCACAGAACAAACAATAGGTCATGCGATCTGATGGCTGAGCGAACCCTTCCATCTCTCTCAGGTGACCGTTTCAGACCAGGATGAGAAGTCTGAGGTTGTCTAACTTGGTGTTCAGTCATACATTCAGTACTAAAGGGTTGCCCTTGTCACTCAACTTCATGTCAGGACACCGGCCTGTTACCGGCTAACGGTGGTTCCATGTATTTAGCATGTCAAGCATGAAGTTAAGTGCTTCAACTAAAAAAGAAAGAAAGAAAGTCGTAATTTTTGCCTTAAAAGCACCATTAATGACTCAGTTAATTGATTTTTGTCATTGATAGGATTTTTTTTTTAATACTTTTTTTTACATTTTAAACAATTCACATTAAGTAATTTAAATGTCAAAATATTTAACAAATATTGTGTCTAAACAATAAAAACGGAACACTATGCAGATGTATAAAAAAGGCAGATGCAAATAAATACTGTCAGATAAAAAAAAAAAAAAAACACCTCTAATTGTCACGATGTGGGTTAGATGAGGCATATAGCAACGGGGTAATCCAAAGGTGAGTCTTTAATGATCAATCCAAGAGTTTAACACTGATGGACATAGGAATAAACACCACAACGTAACTTTAAAGCAAGACAGGGAAACAGGAAAACACAGGGTATATAAACACATGGAACATAATTTGGGAGAACTGAAACAGGTGAGGAACTCAATCAATACAGGTGAACAGAATAAATGATGATTAACTAAATGAGGACAGGAACGGAATGAAATAGGGGCAAACAAGAACTAAACAGAGACAAACACATGACAGATATCGCCCCCCTCCGAAAGGCGCGACCTCGCGCCACATAACATCGAGGGGCGGGAGGGTGGGGCGGCACCGGATCCGGGTCCCATGGCGGAGCGGGCAGCTCGGGGAGCCATGGCGGAGCAAACAGTTCAGGTTGCCATGGTGGAGCTGGTAGCTTAGGAGGCCATGGCGGCACTGGAGGGTGCTCTGGAGGAGCAGGCACAGCAAGGCGCTTTTGAGGAGCTGGCACTGGAGCGAACTCAGGGGCTGGAGCCGACACTGGAGCAGACTCAGGGGCTAGAGCCGACACTGAAGCGAGCACTCGGGCGAAGAAGCGGGCCCTGAGCCAGTAATTTCTCCTCCTTCTCCTCTTCTGATTACGGGTGAACTGGGCAGCCGGCGGGCTTGTCGTTGCGGTGACTGGCGGGCTTGGGTCAATGGCGGCCGGTGGGCTTGACAACGGCGCGGCCGGCAGGCCTATCTTCGGAGCAGCCGGCAGGCTTGAGTGAGCCGCGGCCAGTGCACGTTCTGGCGCGACTACCGCCCTCATTCGGGCTGAGTCGAGAACTGTTCCCAGGAACGAGATCCGTTGGCTGGGGGACAACTCGCTCTTGGCAAAATTGACCCTGAGTCCCAGGCATTCTAAGTGGCTGAGGAAGAAGGATCTGTGAAATAGTAGCTCATCCTACGACTGGGCCAAGATGAGCCAGTCATTGAGGTAATTCAAAATGCGGATTCCCATCTGTCTCAGTGGGGAAAGAGCCGCATCCATGCACTTCGTAAAAGTGCGAGGAGCTAGGGGCAGTCCAAAGGCAAGGACCGTGTATTGATATGCCACTCCCTTGAAGGCGAATCTCAAGAATCGTCTGCAGTGGGGGGGCTATCTGGATGTGAAAGTAGGTGTCTTTCAGATCCAGCAAAAAGAACCAGTCCCCTGGGCACACTTGCGAGAGGATCTGTTTCAATGTAATCATCCTGAACAGCCGTTCCATGAAGGGCTTGGTTCAGGTGCCTGAGATTGAGGATGGGCGACCATTGCCATCCTTTTTGGGGACGAGGATAATAGCGGCTGTGGAAACCTGACTCGCTTTGAGCTGGGGAAACTGTTTCTACGGCTCCTATCGCCAGCAAATTCATCACCTCGGAGCGCAGGACGTGCGCGTCTTTGCTCTAACCAAGGTGGGAACCATGCCGCTGAATCGCGGGGGTCTTCGAGTGAATTGCAATGAGTAACCTGGTTTTATTATCCCCAAAACCCAGTCTGGCACTCTGGGGATGGCCTGCCAGGCCTCAGCCCACGTGACAAGGGGTTGGATTAATTTGAGCGGCTGGTCACCGTATGGGGACCCCACACTCAGAAGATGAATTTTGCTCTCTTTTGAAAATGCTTTAAAAAAATACTTCGCTAGACTTAATGCTCTCAAAGTGAGAGCAGTCAGCCCCTGTGCGTGCTGCCTCAGCATGGGTGTGGCCCAGATGTGTCCAATTTGAAGCTGTTTTAATCCACCTAATAAGATCAAACCACTCATAGAAGAGGAGTACTGATGATCTTTATGTGTAAACACTCATTCTGCTCCGATCCTCACATGTAAACACACTGGCGGATCAAAGAGCTGCGCGGAGAGTGATGCATGCGGGGGCTTGCCGGCATTAAATCACTCATGCCTGATCGCTCATCCCCACAAGTTCGCCATTTCTTCCTCTGAGTAACTGGGAGGAGAGAAACACAAGAATGGGGGAGGCGGGACTCAGCGACGCACACACAAATGCGAAGCTGCGAACGTCCTGCTTTGATCTGGCTAGGAGGATTAAGCAGCGCGGGGCTGCCTCATTGAAGGCAGTCTGCGAGCGGGATTCATGCTCTGAGTGAGCATTCTGTCTCAGTAAGCACAGTGCACGCGGGTACAGTGCCGGCATGCGAAAGCTCAGACCGGTTGCTTAGTTCCCTGACTCCGCTGTTTCTCTCTCCGAGGCTCGCTGAGAGGAGAAACGGAAGAGCGGGCTTGTCTTCGATGAAGGTGGTCCGAGAGTGGAGAAGAGCGAGACTTATGCTCTCGGCGAAAGCATTCCGTCATAGTGAAGTGCAGTCTCTGCGTGGGGGCTGCCCAGAAAGGCCACGCACTCACTGCCCTTCTGCATCGTGCAAGATTCCGTACACGAGCCACACTTGCAGCGCGACATTTGCAACAACGTCTCCAGAAATTTTGCTCTTTTAGAACTTCAGCTGGGACCGCTGCTGCTGTGACGCTAAAGGCGGTGGAGAAGCGGTGAATCAGTCGAGCAGAGGGTTTCTGGTTCAGCTTGATCCGCTGCGAAGGCGATTCTACGGCGAGAGGCTTCGAGTCTCGTAGATCAGCGATGAACTAGCCATCGCTGAAGGAGAAGAAATCTGAGGATCCTATGGCGATGTACCGCTTATATAGCCAGATGACCCCACCCATTCTGACGGGCTTTGGCGGGCTTTTGGCGGGCTCCGCTGCTGAGCCATTGGTTCGTTTTTAATACACTGCACAAACCAATGGTCGTGCAGTTACACTGTGTTATTAAAAGGCTTCAGTCATCTGAGAAAATATAGTTTTTCCCCAAAGCGTCTTAAACAGACGCAGTACGAGTGAAGTATCGATAGGGAACAGTTTTTTTACCAAAAAACATTAGAAGAATCACAACAAAATTCTCTACCATGTCTTCTATTTTAAAACTATGTTGTTTTGATTAAGGTATCCTCAGAGTGGACTGTTTACAGAAAGAGAGAAAGAAAAGATGTGCAAATGAAAGACTGAGAAAGACAGCAACATGATAAAGAGAGCGAGAGAGAGAGAAAGAGAGAGAGAGAGAGAGAGAGAGATAGGTAGACATCATCAGCATTCTGTGATGAATGGCCCAATTAAGTCAGTTCAAAAGCACGGCCTCTGTCTGTCACATCTGCTCTTCAGTGAGACTAAGAATAGCCAATTTACCCCAACACATACATAAACTACACTGGGCAAACAACCTTTCCCTTGGCAGGGGAAAAAGCACACTGTGCTTCTGAAAGAAACTCACTTAAACTTTACAGGCAGTGCTAAAGGGGCCGGCGATGGATTAGACTCACTCAGGACTGCACAGGGAAATGCATCTTCTTGAAGTATCATGGGAATGATTATTGTTTAATGTGACAGGACGGACATAAATTAAGTCAACAGAAGATTGCAGGCTTCTGATAGCGAGAAGCAAGAATAGCAGGTAGTATCTCACTCATTAATTTACCTCATATGGTGTCATATGGTTCAGTAAAGAGAGCTGAGTCACATACCTACATGGCTATGACATCCATCAATATCTGAACTGAGCTACACAGTAAACAGCTCAAAAACAGGCTCACGGTCAGTGACAGACACTACAATTCTGGACTATACTGATACGCCAACATTTATTTTCATGGCTGATAACTGATAAATTTCAGATATTGAAATTCTGTGCCGTTTTGTCTAAATAAATTAATAATAAAACAATAACAATTAAAATCAATAATTTTAAATGTTATAAGTGAATTTAGGCATGACAACATTATAAGGCACAGTATGAAAAATTAAATGAATGAAATTTATATTTTAACAGTATATTTAAGTGTTATTAAATTATTACTGCATCTATGGATTAACGTTAAGTGACCATTAGATTACAAAAAATGGAATCTAAATGTAAAAATAAGTAAAATGAGCATTAACTGTTAAATATGCAATACTGAAAAAAAGTAGTATCAATCGATAAACAACATGGTACAATATACCACACTATTATGTCAATTTCAAAATCTACTAAAGACCCTGTAAATGGAAATTTTCTGCTTTCAAGTGTATTTATTTATTTGTTTGTGTGTGTGTGTGCGCGCGCGCACGCGTATTTTTGTGATTTATGAGGACACAAATTTGTATAATGACATGGCTATGACATAGCTATTACAACGAGAAGGTGATTTATGAGGACATTTTGAGTGTCCCCATATTTCAAAAGGTGTATAAATCATTCAGAATAAGTTTTTTTGAAAATCTAAAAATGCAGAAAGTTTCCTGTAAGGGGTAGGTTTAGGTATAGGCTTTATTAGAAAATATGGTTTGTACAGTATAAAAACCATTACGCCTATGGAATGTCCCCACAATTCACAAAAACAAACCTGTGTGTGTGTGTGTGTGAATTTAGGCTGATGTATGATGTATAATAAGTGTTTAACCTAGTAATTCCATTAAATATGTCATATATTTCAGTGGACCCAAAAGTATTTAAACTTAAAATTAATGAATGTTTTAGCTAAAATCAAATCAAATCAAATCAAATCAAATCAAACAGATATATTGTTAAAAATGTAGACAAAGGAAATTCTATGAACTGTGTTCATAGTAAACGTTTACTGTGATTATATGTGTGGTTTATCTGTTAGGACTGTGTGAACTTTTATACTTATAAGTACACTTTACTTTCTGAGGTCACTGTATGTAGCTCTATTACATATAAACTTATTGATTTTCCATTGGCCACCCTGATCTCGAGATAGGCCATTGATCGCCCCATATTGTCAACCACTGCTAACAACTGACAAATTTGCAATCAGTGCACCACCAAGGTCACCTACACACACTGCAGCAAAAATTTAAGAATGTCTAAATATCCCTTTTACCACAAAAAAAATAAATAAAAAAAAATGTTCATGCTCTTATGAGGTTAGACTACTGGCACAAAAAAACAGCACCTTGAAATGTCAGCACCTAAATGCCAACTTAGAGTTGTGCTTCTATGCTGCAGCATTGAACACTCGAGTAACTTCTGGCTGGTTGAATCCGTTCACCCTGATTTAGTTCCACATCAGACTTAAATTCATTGATCTTCAAAGACATTTGTTTTCATATACTGAGCTCCAGAAAGGCAGGTTCTCAGTCTCTGTCTCGAGACAGAAGCAGCGTTGCTCAACACGTTCAGTGAAACTCAAGAAAAAAGTAAAAGGTCAGCCGAAACGATGGAGAAAACAATATAAACACCACAGGAGAGAAATTCCTTTTTTCCAGCACCTTTACTCTTCTGGTGTGCTGAGCATGTGAAAATGTAAAGAACTGCATGTGAGCTCTGGAATGGATGAAAATATCTGAGATTAGATATTTGATGTGCATCGCTGGGCTTTGAAGGAGAGGGTTCAAAAATTCAGTCCTTGACAAAACTTTATTATGTGTGGGAATAAAAAAAAAAGAGGTGAAGATTGAAATAAGGTGTCTCTTTCACACATCTGGCATGCACACATAGGCATTCATTTGGGAGGGCAGACAGTTCATGTACAAGTGAAAATTCTGCGTAATTACATTGTCTGCATCTGTGCAATTATATTCTTAGCTTGTTCAATGTTTGGTCAAACAGAAATTACTGAATGTGTGGTATGCTTTATTATATTTCCCCCTCTTATAGATTTATTCTAAATGGTGCTTAATGCTCTTTCTTCCGAAGAATCATTCAAATAAATAAATAAATAAATATACAATATATAATAATATTGCTTAATATTATAATATATAAATAATACATTATAATATTTGTGTTTAACATTAAAGGAGCACTTTTTTTTACTGTACTAAAGCAAAATATATATATATATATACATATATGAAAACATGCTAAACTCACATATTTGTTTCTCCCCAAAACAATGCTAGAGCCCATTATTCCACTGAAATGTGCATTCCGTGTCGGAATGTCTGTTTTTGTGCCACACACTGCCAGTTTATCCAACAGTACACCACGGGTTGCTAGTTGGTGGGGGGAAAAAACAGTGTATTGCAGCCACGGAAGCCAGCAAACGAACTGGGTCAGAGATCACAGATTCCACCTGACCTGAAAAGCTTTGGAATCCATCTAAAAACTCAACTTATAAGATGAGTCACCTTCCTTTGTCACTTATGCTCATTCCTGCTGCATGTCCTCAATCTGGCAACCTGCGTGAGCATACAGTAGAGTCTGAGGGGGAGGGGACTGGAGAAATAACTCTCCAATATTGTGAATTTGTACTACAGTACCCATTTCAACTGCTAGCTGTCAATATTACACATTGCAACTTTAAAATATATTATAATATTTAATTTGTGGAATCCAGTCATAAACATGGAATTGACTGTATAACTCGGAATGTCATGAAATTTGCCAAATTTTGGATGAATAAATCAAAAGTAGGTCACTTCACTTAAATCAGATTGCGATATGGGCTAGTGTCTGGAAATATTAAGCCGCCAAAAGACAATTTAAATATTAATCCTGCATGTTCTGTGTGAATGAATGATGCAGACGCATGGTTTTGTCTGCTACACATAGGCCTACTGAAGTGCGTGTGACGTTTGCAGTGTTTACATCGTCTTCAGAGCTGCTCTGAGAGTCACTTTATGAGCATTTGACCATTTCATTTCAGAAAAACTCTCGTGTCACATAGAGACTGAATCTGCAATAGGTTAGCAGCTTGGTGTGAAGAAATCAACTGTGGGAGCAATTATTAGAAAATGGAAGACATACAAGACCGCTGATAATCTCCCTCGATCTGGGGCTCCACGCAAGATCTCACCCCGTGGGGTCAAAATGATCACAAGAACTGTGAGCAAAAATCCCAGAACCACACGGGGGGACCTAGTGAATGACCTGCAGAGAGCTGGGACCAAAGTAACAAAGGCTACCATCAGTAACACACTGCGCCGCCAGGGACTCAAATCCTGCAGTGCCGGTGATATATAATAATGGTATAAAACATCCTGCAAACTGAAATACATTGATTAACTACATTATGTCAGTTGACATTTTATTCCACATTGAAGTCATTAGCTGCATCTTTTTTTAAATGTGATAAAAACCGTAACAGATCATAGGTTGCCATGTCGTGTTTCTGTTTTCACTGTGACATCCCTTTTATCACAGTAAACCACAAACACACTTAATTTTACACTCCTCAGGCCTTCTTTCAGGTTAATTAAAAAGAGCTTATTTTTAGATACGACAAAGAGAGCATTAAGCAAAATCTGCTATCTTCACACATAGAATCACAACTATTGGAACAGAATCACAAAAAGAATCCAGAACTCGTAAAATATCAACTGTAGTAATAATGAAATACTGGCAATACAGATTTTGTTTGCAAACACAATTTTGTTTAATCATTAGCTTTCAAATAGCTGTTAATGGAAAGAGAGTTCAGCTGCCATATCTACCAGCAAGGACTATTCAGATCATGCTAACTATCCCAGTTCTGACCCTAAAGTTCATATGAAACCCAAGCCTTGATTTACATACGGGCCTTATAAATCTCAATTAACACATCTGAAATATCGGTTCTTCCGACTTGATAAGGCACATTTCTGTTATCTGGGAAGGTGCCAGTTTTACAATCTCTTCTGAAGTGCACTTGAACTATACATTAATCTATTCTACAGAACTTCCCATGATTTATTGGCCAGTGCTAAAGTGTAATTCGTTATTTCCCATGGCATTATGATTAACTGCAGATGTATAATCAAAATGACTTTACTAAAATGAAAATAATAAGGTGCCTCTTCAAGTGCATGACCTTTTGTACATTTTTAAAATTTGATTCAAGTGAATAAAAATTGTGCCCTTAAAAGTTAACATTTCTTTCAAATTCACTGTATATAAATATTCAATCTGTAATAGAAGCTTGTGGGGGACAAAAATCACCCTTATATATGATTCTAACTCTATCGTCATCAAATCCCATTCACACAGAATCAAAATATTAATAATTCTTTATTAACAGGCATGTCTAATAATACACTAGTTCTTTGTCTAGTTACATGTTACATCACACAGCGTTCACACAGAGAACTCTAATTTTGTTAGGCCTATCTCATTAGACACTGGTATGGTGCATGAAGAACTGAATCCTGGGACAGATGAGCTCATGATTAAATCTTAGACATCAACAACGCAGTGCAGAACTAACACAAAGAACATGCGCCGCTGGAGAGATTATATTGGCTTCCCACTGTTCCTGTCTCATTTGAGTTTCACCTAACACAACGCGTCGCCATTACTGGCATGCACAATGGCATTTCTAATCAGTACTCTGCTTAAGGCTTCTGAGGGGATAGTGGGGAGATCATTTGTTAGAGAGATATGCACACACAGCTACATTCTCTTCTGGTAATTGCCATTAATGGTTACATCCAGGCAGGGTTTCTCTTCATAAAAACCCATAAACAAATGCCTCGGAAAAGTTACCAGCACTCACAGGAAGACTAAATACGTTAGTGAGGCTAGCGGGCTGAATTTCTACATGGTCCCTCAAGTGTTCATAGTTTGTCCATAAATAAATCTGGCTCACAAATCAGATTTCACTTTTAGAATATTGGTATGGGCTTTAATGTTATCCTGTAAGGATTGTGATACAGTGGCCTTATACAGGTTGCTATGTAAAAATCCAGGGTGCTTGGGGATCTGCAAAAAACATTTAGCTAAATTTATTTCTCGGCCTGTCAAAGTTAACATGTTAACTGAAAAAAAGATATTAAACATTACTAATAATATAACATAAACCGTATAATATTATATAACCTAATAGTATAATGAGTTTTATAGACTACAGTTCAAAAGTCTGGGATCAGTAAGATTTTTGCAGTTCTCATGGAACTCAATCTCAGGCATCATTACTCCACTAAACAGGCAGAGCAATACGCTAGGTATGATTGATAGAATATCACTTAACTCTGCAAAGGTCTGTCCATGCATCAGTAACTGTATACTTGCACTAAAAAAGTATAAAGTCAAAATTCATAGTTGTAAAAATACTTCTAATGACCCCTCAATGGAGAACACCATCTGGCTATGGCCCAGAGATAATTTGCATTCAAGACCCCTAAAGTAACAAAAGTAATTTTTCCAAATCAACACGAAGTAAACACAACTAATGAATGAACAGAACAATAAAAATAAAGCTTGACTTTTTTTTTTAAAGTAATACTTTGTGGGGGAGCTGAAAATTTACATCAGAAGTTTATCTATAATACACTGCATCTTAAATCCATAACACAAAATATATTGCTAAAAAAGGTATTAAAGCACATTTATGATATCATTACCTGCACTCACAATTAATATAGAACCTCTGAGAGCCAAGCAGTGTTGCCAACTAAATTTAGCAATGTTCCTAGCAATGTTTTCTTCCAAAAGCACCTAGCAACAAATTTAGCTATTTTTTAATTTTATTTGATAAGTGACTCAAATGATAAAAAAGCACACATTTTCCATCTCAATTTCACAAAAAGAGGAAACCAAATTTGCCTAACAGTACACACACCACATGAATTAAGTTATTACTATTTGCAATTGTTCAATTTGATAATAATAATAGCTTAATAATTGTTCATTTATGATACACCTTGTTAGTAGCTTGTACCTGCGATTGTTGATGGTTTCTTTTCTTAGAGTGTAGCATACTAACTACTAATACACTGCTTAAAACTAGAATTGTTCAGAATGTGTAGTTTTACTAGTTTACTAGCTAATAAAATTTAAATTGTAATCCATCAAAAATGTGTAAGTGTTCAATAATTCAATGTTGTGCTTAAAAATAGTTATTTCTATTTTAATATTATATTATGAATTTATATTATTTTACGAACAAATCTAAATGAACATAAATAATATTTTGGATTTTGCTGTGATTTGAAGTAGTGACACAATTTTGCGTCGTGATTACATAATGATGTCATCGCGCAATAAAATCACAACATCATTTAGCAACTTTTAGCAACAAATCGACCTTCCTTTAGCAACTTCCCCTGAAAATTAGTTGGCAACATTGGAGCCAAGCTGCTGCAGTTTTATCATGTAGCCGAGACGCTGCCGGCTCTCCACCAGTGACAGAATGCTTGATGTCCGTCTCACAGCCTTGATGTTCACATTTAGCTTTTTTGTTACCGTTTTACATTCACATAGACTAGTCTTTCTTCTTCTGTCTGTTATTTGAATGGGCTGGACCCAGCACTGCCTCTTTCATGTGGGGGTCAAAGATATTAGAGCGTTTGAAGTGTGCCAGGCGCTAGCTGAGGGAAAAACACTACTTCTTATGAGACCCCGTGGCCTCAGCGAGAAGGAAAAGACAGACTGCAGGGAAAGAGAATGAGAGGGCTGCTTTGAAACAGCACATATCAGTGCTGCGTGATGACACATATGCATTGTGAGTGACAAATAGTTTAACAATATGCCGCAGTTTAGGGCAAGGTATATCGAGCGGAAATACTACACAACATCAAAAACAAACACTTCTCTCAAATCTCTTATCAGCTCTTGACTGAAAAAACATTATATGTGGGGTGAGTACAGGTGCAAAGCAGGTGGATATCGCAGTGAATATATAATAGCTCAATGGGAAATCCAGAGAAAAGAGAATGCACCTGTCTGTATTGCCTTGCTGCCTACATAGGGAGCTACCTTCAAAGGCAGCGTTCTAACCGTAATGGAATCTCATAAGTGAATGATTCGGAACACTCTGCATCCTTGGCTTCAAACTCAAGATCCATAAAGCACCAGGAATTTGTGAACTGTAAAACAAACCAAAGTTAAAGGGGTCATATGATGTTGCTAAAAAGAACATTATTTTGTGTATTTGGTGTAAAGTGGCCGGCGTATTCGACGAAGGAGCATCCGGCGGGCTTGCAGCAACCACATGTGATGACCCTGGGCTGAACTCCACTTCGTCCACAGTGAAAGCCAATCTGGCGATCCACAGCGCGAAGTTGATGTACTTCCTCAGCGACCAACACGCATCAGCTTCAGGTATGACAAAGCGGATATCGTCCTCTTTTGGAAGGCTGGGCTGAACTCCACTTCGTCCACAGTGAAAGCCAATCTGGCGATCCACAGCGCGAAGTTGATGTACTTCCTCAGCGACCAGCACGCATCAGCTTCAGGTATGACAAAGCGGATATCGTCCTCTTTTGGAAGGCCAAACAAAGTAGTTTCGCTTTCACAACGAATCACACAGCGCCTTCACGACATGGCGGCGGCGGCAACAACAATACTACAGCGAGAATAAAAGTTACGCCTTTTCTTTGCGTGAACATTTTGGCGGCGTTATGCAAATCTTCCCACATTGTAACGTAAGACATGTGGGGGCGTGTTAGAACGAGCCGTTTTAGGTAGGCATGGTTGACTTAACTTTTATATCGCATTGACCCCTTTAAAGCTTTCAATTAGCCAAAAACCAAAACCAAAAATAAAAGTTTGGGTAGTTGCATTTGGGTAACTGGGTAGCTAAATTCGGGATTCTCTGCAGGGTGTCATTTTTCAAGTGATAAATTAAACAGTCATAGTTAAATTCGACAACAAGCTAATTTTACATATTGCTCCTTTATAGTGTCTTTTTTGGTCACAGCAAAGCGACTGCACTGCTAGCATGTTTACCAATTGTAGCCAATCCACATTGTTTGTACGGAATAGACACTGACATAATCAAAATGTGTCATCCTAGAAGCACTAGTTAAATGTCACTGTTTCAATCCTCCAAACTATTTCTGGCAAAACCATTGTTTTTTTTGCTGAATATTTTTGGTTGCTAAAATTTCGATGCATTACTACCAAAATGTTCAAAATATACTATTCAAAAATATACTTAATTTCTAAACATGGTCCATTTGTACTACAGCTTCTTTAAAATGAAAGGAACATCTTACAAAATCTTTGGCTGATTTGCTTGCTTATTTAGAGAGTAAAAACTTTGTTAAACAAACATAAACGTCTTATTTTTGGCCAGCACAGTGAAACAACAAACACATTGGAGATAGAATGTAAGAGTATGTAAGAGTTGTTAATTGAGAAACTGACAGCACTACTTTAGCATGACATAATAATGTTGTTAATGTTATATAATCAAATGTATTATAAAGTGTCACCAAGAAAATCTGGCTTAGCATGACACACAAATATTCATTCATGGGAAGTCTACAAAGACTTCATTTACCATGGATTCCAATGGAGTTTTTCATTAGCATGTTGCTAAGCTAACAATGTAATAATCTAAGTAAAAACGTGTTTTTTAGGGCAGGAAATATGTCTTAAACCGTATTGCATTTTTCTAAATGAGTGTTCAAATGTTCAAATGAAACCTACACTACTGCTAATAAATATGAAAAATGAAACCACAAAAATGCTGACGGGTTCCGTGACAGGTTTTTACGAATCACTATTTTATAGTTTTTAATCAATATTTCAGCATTGAAATTTAAGTACATTTGTACTTTTTCACAATGAATTGCGGGATTTATTCGATGCTGCCTTATAGTCTTATGCCTTATTTCAAAACAAGACATAGCATAAAGTAGCATAGTTTTATGCTTACAACAGCATTCATATTTTAGGGTCATTCACACAGAATGCATTTTTTGCGGGGAGTGGAATTGGGAAAAAGAGCAAATCTTTTTTTTTTTCTTTTTTTTTGTTATTTGTTTTTTTAAGTTTACCTTATTTTAAATAAAATGCAGTGTTTTTAGAATGTCATGTCAAGCGGGAGACGCTGCTAAAGATGCAAGACACAAACGCAACAGTCAAATGTGTCCATTTAGCGCATGTTTGCATAAAAAAACTATGGAAAAGTAGCACAGTGGAATGGAAAAATACCTTCAGTGTGAATGGCCCCTTAGAGTGTGCTCCTCCTTCACATACGCAGTCTCTGGGTACACGGGGCAGAGGACATGAATATGAAGGAGTTCTGTTTAACATGCAGTTTGGATGACATATTTGTCAACTGAGGTGGGGTGTGTGTGTTTGTGGGTGGGTTTACAGTCAGCAGTTTGCTGAGAGATAGGACAGCAGGAGATGGTCCCCAGAGGTCATTAAACACACATACACACACACACACACACAAACAGCTCTGGGCTGATCCTGCACGCTGACAGGGGCTCTTCATCTCTCTTTGACCACAGGAGACACACGCTCCTCACCCTGGCTGGTATTACGTCAAACAGACACAGTTCATCAGTCTAACCCGATATACCTGCCACCTTTCAAGCCGAATCAAACACGCCCCAGGACGGCTTCTTCCGAATTTTGCATGACTCAGACTTTCTGCTTACCAGATAAATTATCTAAATGTTTTCCTGTAGACCTGGGGAATTTTCCCTGAGGAGGCAAAAGTTTAGTTGAGGAAAATAACTGACAGTACAGAAAAAAGTTATGTGACAGGAGGCAAAATTAAATAAAATACATACTAAATATATCAATAATAAAATAAATAAGAAAATTTATTGTGTGTGTTATTAAATATAAATATAAAATAAACACAAAATAAATCAAGAAATAAAAATAAATCTGTCTTATACTTGAAATATATATATATATATATGTAACACGCACGGAATAGCGCTTGGTTCACAATTACTAAGTTACTATGTGACCACAACTTTGGTACAGCGGTAACTACGTGGGATTGCTTGGACCAGAAATCAGAAGACTTGTCGACTCTCTAGAGCAAAAGGTAAGCAAAAAGTGTAAGAGTATTACCTATTTCAAAGGTCAGTCAATTAATAACACAGTTCAAAGAATAGTCAGTTGCTGGAAAAATAGTATATTGTTTTGACTGATTATCTTTTCACTTGGATTACTGCTTGTCTGCTCGTGCGCTACTACCCAAAAGGGGCGAAGCTAACCTTTCACCTCCCCAATTAAGAATCATTCAGGAGCTTTTTTCCTTTTTACTTGTAGTGTGATCCTTCTACATATTTATCTTTCCTTTCTAAATATTATAGCAATAATAATTAGATAAAATTTCAATTAAATATTAGTGACTTAGATTAATGTGGGTTACACTCTCCCCTCTTGAATGTATGCAGGTCCCTCTGCATGCTTGAATTCAGATGGTTTCAACAGGAGAGTAATTTCTTGAGGGATTCAGATCTTCCAAAGCGATAGTAATTGCAGTACTCAGACTGGAGAACAGGGACTGAATAACTAAACTGAGAGGATTGCCCAGTTGTGGATAATTAAGTCTTTTTGGAGGTTCACATTGTCTTCTCGAAGGTCTGAGACTTTCTGTTTCAGTTGCTTCACTCTCGTTCTCTGGAAACTCTCTGAAAATGCTACTTTCTCTTTGGGTGGAATGGTTACTTCCTTCATCTTTCCTACTTGAATTTTCAGATGATTCACTATCAGTATCTGGTTTCTCTTGATCTGTCATCCGAACAATTTCCTTTTCAGATTCATCAACTGAGCATTCATCAAGAACTTCAACTTCAGGCAGATCTGATAGGCTGCTCTTTACCGATTGCTCTAAAGTAGGATGATCTACCTCCTGTGCATTAAAGGATTCCTCAGGTAAGTCATGTAAGTTTTTTTTATCAACAGGTTCTGTCGAGATAGGGCGTCCTTCATCCTTTTCCATCACAGGTTCAGCAACAGGTAAGTGGACTACTCTTCTACTTTTGTTAGAAGAGATAGGTTCCGAGTTAGACAGAATTCTGGTTTCAATCTCGCAGAGCTTTCCAGGGTCATAATAATCCACTAGATCATTGTCTGACTCTGAATGTTCACTCAAGCTTTCAGACTCTTTAGGTTCCTCAGCACACTGGGCTCTAGTTCTGGGTTTCCGCATCACTTTTCTTTCAACAAGCACATCAGGTGCATTTGTCGACAGGAATCCACAAGGCAGCAGCAGATCCCTGTGCAGAGTTCTCAGATGTCCATCTTTTGTTTCGGGTTTAACCGTGTAAACCGGTAAGTCACCTGCTTTCTTTGTCACCACGTAAACTTCAGGTTCCCACTTATCCGCAAGCTGGTGTTTGCCTTTCAGACGAACATTTTTGACAAGTACACGATCACCAACTTCAAGAGTGGAGGTAACAACATGTTTGTCATACCTCTTCTTGTTTCGTTCCGCTACCTTTACAGCGTTTTTTGTTGCAACCTTGTAGCTTTCTTCCAGTCGGTTCTTGAGGCCTTGGACGTACTTGGAGTGGGATTCAGATTGTCCATCCACAGGTAAACCAAATGCAAGGTCAATTGGTAGTCGCAGTTGTCTCCCGAACATTAGTTCATATGGAGAGAATCCAGTCACATCACTCTTCGTGCAATTGTATGCATGCACTAGAGGTTTGACATAACCCTTCCATCTTGATTTTTCCTTGTTGTTCAAGGTTCCTAGCATCTGTAGAAGTGTCCGATTAAAGCGTTCTACCGGATTGCCTCTCGGATGGTATGGGGTGGTTCTAGTCTTGGATATTCCAGCCACTTTGCACAGTTTTTTAATCATGCGAGACTCAAAGTCCGTACCTTGATCGCTATGAAGTTTTTCAGGGAATCCATAGTGCACCAGAAAATTATCCCATAAACATCTGGCTACTGTCTGAGCTTTCTGATTCCGTGTTGGTACCGCCATGGCGTACTTGGTGAAGTGATCGGTTATCACCAGTATGTCCTTGGTGTTACTTCGGTCCGGCTCCAGTGACAGGAAATCCATACAAACTAGTTCCAGCGGTCTGCTGGTTCTGATGTTCACCAGTGGAGCGGCTTTCTCTGGCAGAGTCTTTTGTCGAACACAACGCTCGCAGGTTTTGATCTTCTTTTCTACTGCTGAGGACATCTTAGGCCAGAAGAATCTTGATCGGACAAGGTCGAGAGTTCGCTCGATCCCCATGTGACCCATTTCATCAAGTTCTTTCAAGACTATATCACGAAGATCAGCCGGCAGTGCTAGTTGGTATGATAAGTCCCCGTGCTCTCGTCTCCTTCTGAACAGTATGCCACTTCTCAACTCCAGACTTCTTTCCCTCTCTTTCTGTGTCTCCAGGTAATCTGGAATTTCTACTTGCGGCCGTCTAGAAAGTCCATCCGCATCCTGGTTTCTACTCCCAGCTCGGTACTGTATCTTGAAAGTGAACGTTGATAAACTTGACAACCATCTGTAGCTGATGGCATCTAATTTTGCGGAAGTCAAGAGGTAGGTCAATGGGTTACTGTCAGTTATCACCATGAATTCAGCCCCATACAAGTAAACATTGAACTTGATCATCACGGCCCATTTCAAGGCCAAAAATTCCAACTTGTGGGCAGGGTACTTTGACTCGCTCCGGGTAAGTCCTCTACTTGCGAAGGCGATGACTCTCATCTGTCCATCTTGCTCTTGGTATGATGCTGCACCAAGGCCGGTGGTGCTGGCATCTGTGTGCAACACATACGGGAGTTTGGGGTTGGCAAATCCCAATACTGGAGCAGAGGTGAGTTTTGCAATGACAGTATCAAATGCCCCTTGACAATCTTGAGTCCATCGTTCTCCAAACTGTTCCTTCGGATTGAAGTACTGCTTTTTCTCGTCTGCCTTTTTTTTGCGACTTCTCTGCAGTGGAGGGTACCCAGCAGTGAGATCATTAAGGGGCTTCACAATTTTCGAATAATCTTGTACAAACCTCCGATAGTAACCAGAGAATCCGAGAAAAGATCTGAGCTCCTTAAGATTCTTCGACCTTGGCCAGGTTTTAAGGGCTTCGACCTTTGCTGGGTCAGTTTCAACTCCGTGCTGGGATACAATGTGGTCCAAGTATCTGACAGATGTTTGGTAGAACATACACTTCTCAGGTGAGAGTTTCAGTCCGAATTCCCTTAACCTCTGGAGC
The DNA here is from genome assembly GCF_001515645.1 of Sinocyclocheilus grahami. NCBI lineage: Eukaryota > Metazoa > Chordata > Actinopteri > Cypriniformes > Cyprinidae > Sinocyclocheilus > Sinocyclocheilus grahami. The sequence continues at coordinate 163,584 of NW_015505305.1, forward strand.
ACTAGAAGTAGCTGAGCTTCATGTTCTTCCAGAGTTCTCGAGAAGACTATTAAATCATCAATGAACACGAGCACTTCCTTCCGATTGAGATCTCCCATACAGCGTTCCATCAATCGTTGAAACGTGCTAGGTGCATTTGAGATTCCTTGCGGCATCCTGTTAAATTCCCAGAAGCCTAATGGGCATATGAAAGCTGTCTTCAGCTTATCAGACTCTTCCATTTCAATTTGATAGTAGCCCGACTTGAGGTCAAGGACTGAAAACCATCTTGATCCGGTTAAGACTGAAAAGGCTTCTTCCAAGTTAGGAAGGGCATATGCATCTTTGATTGTTTAACTTCCTGAAATCAATGCACAATCTCACAGAATTGTTCTTCTTTCGCACCACAACTATAGGAGACGAGAAGGGAGATTTGGTCTCTCTAATAACATCAGCTTCAAGGAGTTCTTGAAGATGCTTCCTGACAGCATCCACATCTTGTGGGTGAATCGGTCGAGCTCTGTGCTTGAATGGCGTTTCATTACTGAGCTTTATCCTGTGTTTTACTTGGTCAGTGTGACCATAATCCAGATCATGTAATGCAAATACATCAGACATGGAGTTCAACAGTGAGGTTATTCTCTTTTTCCACTCTGGTGTCAGAGGAGAATCTCCAAATTCGGAATTGTCCCCATCTTCTCACTTTCAGCATCCACTTTGGAAAACTCTTTCTCCACTCGCTGAACTGCATGGATTTCAGCTATCACAGTCTTCTGGGGAATCACTAAGTCAGTTTGAGTGTCATTTCTCAATACGACTGGTAACTGCACAAAGTGTTGCCTTGAAGGTAGATTGTGCAGACAGCTTGCCACTAAAAGACCACCAGGTAAAGAGGACGTTCTAGGTGGCTCCACTGACACCCACTTCTCAAAGAAAGGCCCTTTCACTTGAACAAGTCCATCCAGAACTACGGTGCATCCTGCTGGTACAACCTCTTGTTGGTTCCCCTTCAGTTTTACAGATCCCACAGATCCACTGGAAGCTTGCTGTTTCCTCTTCTCCAGTATATTTATCACAGCTTGATAGCCATAACAATGTGACTTGAGAATAGTTCTGTTCCCTTGTGTGCAGTTGGTGTATAACACATCCAGTGAATTGGTACCGATTCGGATCTGTGGCATGTTCGTCAAGTCAGGAACTACTAGAGCTAAGGTTGGGACTTCTGCTTCCAACCCAAGGAAATGCTTGGGAAACCACAAGTTAAGCTCGACATAACCCAAATAGGGTACGGCTTGTCCATTGGCTCCCTCAACTTCTAGAAGATGCTTTAAGGTTTTCATGGGGTGCTTGCACAAGTATTTGTCGTAGTAGGACTTAGGAATGGTTGTCACCTGCGATCCGGTGTCTAGGAGGCAGTTAACTTATCTCCCTTCAATTTGGATTCTAGCGGTGCACCTTGTTCCTACTAATCCGGTAGGTAATCCACAACATGGAGACTCATGAGCATGCTGGTGAGACAGATATTCATTCTTCTTAGGGCATTTTTCTCTTCTTCTAGTCTCTGTCCGCCCCGTGACAGAGACGGATTTCAGTTTAAAGACCTCAAGTTGGGGGCATTCTGGAGGTCCCATTTGGCCTGTCGCTCTCTTAACTCACGGCGCTCCTCTTCAACCTTGCGAGGGTTCGGATCATTCTCAAAGTTAACAGCAAGATGTCCATCGTCTCCGCAATGGAAGCAATAACCAGGACGGGGTCTGTTGTGCAACTGCCCAGTGGGTTTAAAACTCGTGTTCATTTCAGTTTCTGTCAAATTGGGTCGGTATTTTGCAGGGAAAGTGCTCAAAGCTGGAGACTTCTCTTGACATCCCCCTTGAAATCTCGGAACGAGATGAGCTTGAAGCTCAGCTATCTGCGGTCTCAACTCAGAAATGTCATCCACATTGGGGCTGCTCTTTTCTTTGCGAACAGGCTCGGTTTTCATCATGGTAATCTGTGTTTGAAGTTTTGCAATTTCCCTCTTCAGGCTTTCAACTTCAGACTTTTCAATTTTGCTTTTAGACTTGGCTGATTTCTGCTTTACACTTAACTGACATGGCTCTACTTCATTTGACTCATCAGGTTCATCACTGCAGTACACAAACTGTTGGTTAATTGCTGTCCGTAACTTGAGTGGAACAGGAGCATGTCTGTTTAGTCCAAGGTGCTTCCTCATCCTTTCTTCTTTAAGAGATTGTTTATCTTCCGCAGTGCAGATGAGCACCACAAGTTCAGCGAAAGAAGGGGGTGTGGCTCGCTTTCCTTCTAGTTGTAGATCGATGATTAAGCTGTTGTCCCAGCAACCTCTGCAAAATTGCTTGAGGAGACAACGGTTCCTTTCAGCTTCAGCAACACCACCTCGTCTAATCGCAGTGCTCAGCATTACATGAAGACGGTGAAGGTAGGTGGATGGTTTTTCTCCTTGACTTTGCAGGGCACCAATGAACTTTGCAAACAATTCATCTCCATCCTCCACTGAGCCATAAACAGACTACAACAGTTTCAAACACTCTAAGGGCAAAGCATATGGGCCGATGTGCTTGACGACATCCGAGGCAGGAGGTAGCAGACTGTCAAGGATTTTCCCAGTCTTGTGCAAATCAGAGAGGGACTGATCGTTCAATAGGAAGTCCACAGTCACACGCCAGGTGTCAAAATCTGGTTCATGGCTGGGGCGAGGAATTCTTCCTGAGAAGGCTTTGAGACGAAAGGAAACATGTGAAGAAGACATGGAATCACTGCTTCTTACCACGTGCTCCATCACTACTCGTTGAAGTCCTGGCGGATTCAAAGCACTGGTAGGTATGTTCAAGGACACGGTCTCGGCAACACTGGCATCAGGGCTCCTAAGTTGGTAAAGTGACTTTGCCGGTGTGCTCTCCTTGGCAGGGTTTTCAGGTTCTCTCGTATGCATACCGCTCTCTCATACACAGGCTGTTCCATTTCTGGCTCAGGTCTTGAAGATTCATTTTCTGGAAACATCAATGCAGAAATCTTTTGCAGTTCACTCTGAAGCACTTCCTGCAGGGTTTTTCCACGGTCTCGGGCGATGGCCTGTAGGTTCTCCAAGTAACCTTCAGTGACATTGCTACTTGTTGCAGGCGTGTACACACTCCCCAAGCTGCGCACATGGAAAACAACATTAACATCTAACGTGCTTCTGATGGACATAAGCAGTGAAGACTCCAAATTTTGCATGGCAGAGTCATGAGAGAATTCCACAATGGCACTGCGGTGGTGCTCAGAGTTGGGATCATCAATAACTAAGTTGCGCTTGATGGATCCATATTTCATTAAGCAGGTTTCTAAATCTTGATCTGGATCAGAGAGGGTTAAGCCACTCACAAAGACTGCTTTCTGGACATTAACGTTTTCACGTTTCACTATTTCCATGACTGATTTTCTATGAAGTGTTACTTTTTTATTTAATCTCTTTACCACTTATTGTGGTCATCAAATTGATTTATAACTAATACACTATGCTGTATTTTTGCTCCTGGCTGGCTCGCCAAGTTTTATGTAACACACACGGAATAGCGCTTGGTTCACAATTACTAAGTTACTATGTGACCACAACTTTGGTACAGCGGTAACTGCGTGGGATTGCTTGGACCAGAAATCAGAAGACTTGTGTCGACTCACTAGAGCAAAAGGTAAGCAAAAAGTGTAAGAGTATTACCTATTTCAAAGGTCAGTCAATTAATAGCACAGTTCAAAGAATAGTCAGTTGCTGGAAAGATAGTATATTATTTTGACTGATTATCCTTTCACTTGGATTACTGCCCTTTTTAAATTGCAATCAGATCAAAAATAACCAAAACACAATTACAAAAATAAATAAATTGAATAGTAAAACCCTAAAGTAACAAAAGGATATCAATTTAAAGAAAAGAAAATAAACAAAGTTCAGATGCAGTTTCCAAATTACAAATAAGTTTCTGGAAATAAATTTCAAATACTCAAAATCAGTGTCTCAGTTTCAAAATGAGATTTTTTTAGATTCAAGATCAAATTCTCAATTTCACATTTCAGTTTTGAATTCAAAGTCTCAATGTCCAGTTAAGTTAAAAAAATTAATATATATATATATATATATATAGCAATGTTCATCAAAAGTGGGAAAATTCAGTCCATGAAGAAAGGGAAAAAAATAGTTTGATCCAGGGAAAATCCAGGCAGCAAAACTCTAAACAAATATAGTTTGGTCCTACCAGATCGACAAATTTCACTCTTTCTCCATTTCCAGGCACGAAATGATGGGATGGCTCGCCAGTCCAAACCGAAATACGAATATTCAGCAAAGACAAGATTCAGGATCACAATTCTCAACAAAGAAAAAAATATATATAAAAGAAAAAAAACCCGGCCTTGCAGAAACAAAGCCAAAAAAAACAATCATCAGTAACTTGTTCGAATAAACCATTTCAAATGACTAAAGCGTCTGCTTCAATTATTTGCATATACGCAACACATACAGGCTAATCGCCATGTGCTCAATTACAACACTAGAGTCTATGCACAGTGTTAGCAAAGCTAGCACCACATGAAACACACTTCACTTTGAGAAATTATCACATCTTCACAAATAAAACACCCTTCAACAACTTGAACAATTATATACACTAACAGATTGTATTGAAACAAAAATTAAGCATTTTCAATATTACTAACTCACATTCCTGGATAACTTTACAATAGCCGATAACAGTATTCACATTTAGTTTCATTAAATACATTTCTTATAATGAAATTTGTACTCACCAAGGAGAAATGTCTCACAAAATATAAATAAAGTATTCCTCCGAAGAAATACCGATTAGCCTCTATTTCATCAGCTTCTCGTCTCTTTCAGTGCTGTTTCTTGTCGTGTCTTTCTCAAAGCGTGAGCTTTTAAGAGTTAATATCTCACTAATCTGGGTCTTAATTTGTCATCTATTGCTGGATTATTATACTGTATTTATTGAATTCGCGCTACCGAGTCTTCTCTCTTTCAAGTTCGCTCTTGTTCTGTCTGCTCATGCGCTACTACCCAAAAGGGGTGGAGCTAACCTTTCACCTCCCCAATTAAGAATCATTCAGGAGCTTTTTTCCTTTTTACTTGTAGTGTGATCCTTCTACATATTTATCTTTCCTTTCTAAATATTATAGCAATAATAATTAGATAAAATTTCAATTAAATATTAGTGACCTAGATTAATGTGGGTTACATATATATATATATATAGAGAGAGAGAGAGAGAGAGAGAGAGAGCGAGGGGGGGGTATATACTATCATTTGAAGTATAATCAAATGATACTTCATGGAATGGATTTCTCAAATATAACCCAGCACATGTGTTAGACTGTATTGTTTTGCAGCATAATTACACTTCTCCATTTTATCGTAGGAATTGATATGCTTCAAAAACCTGGCAGATGGCAGGGAGTGATGGGGCCATTTCATCACATACTTTAGTTACTAAACAGCAAGTCCTCAGTGAACGCCCTGTACACACCTTCATTATGCCCGCTCCTTTCTGCTCTGGAAAATCCCCAACATCAGCAACAGAGACCGCATGAAGCGATGCCAACCAACCTGGCATACAAAGCGTCCACTTATTGAGCAACAAAACAAACTTTCACAGATACAAAACAGTCTATTAAAAAGCATCCCTGCAAGGAGAAAATTATAAATTCCCTTTAAGTCGCACAAAAAGCTCAGTATTAACAGGAGACCAAGAATGGAAAAAGAATAAACAACTCTATTGCCGACAAACCTCAGCAGGAAGCACACATGACATGAGCTTTAAAGCGTAAGGGGAAATATGGAGACAGACATATATAAAGATGAAGACAGACAAGAAGGAAGAAGATTTTCATACATTACAAAGCCTTTAAAGCTTATAAACATCCAGATGGTGCTCCTATTATTGAGTACCTCTGGAAACTATTTCAATAGACGTGGTAAATTTGCAAGCAACAGTTTATCTGATTTCTATTGCACATAAGCAGGCAGTCGTCCATCAAAACAAATCAAATGCTAGCCGTCCGAGCCTGAACCAAAGAATGAATGACAGATGCTTTCCTTGTGTTTTGGTGAAACATCAACTTCATCAAATTCAACGGTAGACAGTGAGAGATTTGTGTAGACAAAACATTTGACCAGATTTTGTGAAATAAAGGTCAGTAGTATAAACCGTAACCTCTGGTCATGTATTTGATGGAACATTTTCTTCTCATTCAGTGGGACAAAAACATGATTAAATTCCTCTAGAGGGAAAACTGGAGAACTTCCAGTCATCAGCTTTTCCACAATGCATGCCATGAGGAGACCAGACCTTCACAGAAATCCTTGCTGGATTATAAATGGAAATGTATGAGCATATGCTAGCATATATTGTCCTGCAACATCTTTATTGGCTTCAATATGGTTGTATAAGTTGTGTGTGTGTGTACATATACATTATTAGGGCTGTGAATCTTTGGGTAGACAGCTAGACAGCGAATCGATTCGATTCATGATTCATAGGTTTTCGATTCAAGAACGATTTTTGCAAATTCAGAAAGATTAAATTAGATTCGATTCACAATTAAATTCGATTCGATTAACGATTCGATTCTGCATTCTTTAAGTGCATTCACAGGATTATTTAAATGTTTCCCCTAAATTCTTTAAATGCTTAGTCAGGGGGCAAATTACACAGCAGCCTTCATGGTTAGAGAACAATAGGTTAGAGAAAAAAAACACTTTTTTCCATTGTTAGATGCTAGTTTAATGATGCTATGGCATGACATGGCATGTGTAGAAATTTATGTTAGCCAAGATTTAAAAAAAGAGCTTTACAAGTATTATGTATAGGCTAACATTTTGTCACACCAGGAGCGTCATTTCAGAAGTGACAGAAATGTCAAATACAATAATTTTATGTATGTATGTATTATTATTTTTTATTACAAGGAATTATTTTCTTATCTCTTACTTTGAATTTGCTATAAGAAATCAAATACACTGCTGGACAATAATCAGTTATTTGTAATCTATAATTTTTTTCCTAATGGCAATTTTATGATTGTTTTATATACTACAAACAATAAATTTTCTGCACAGAATAAGGTAGAAAATATACTTTATAGTTTCTGTACTGTAATAAACGATGTCGATTAGCACTGCATCATTCATATATTTCATTTATTGTGTTTATTGTCTTAACATTTAATCAGTTCATTCTGCTTTTTATTCAGATTAGCTGCTTATATAGCCTGGCACGTCTTATGTATGAGCGCGAGATCACTTCTGTTTCAGTGCCAAAACTTCTTTATCTCATTTTCATAAAATAAAATGCTAGAGTACTTAACTTTTCCTCTCCATTGGCGAATGATGATCCTGAAAGAAAACGCGCCCCAGGTCTGTTTGCTATAGTAACGAACACTACTTTCATGCATCCGATTATCAGATAAACCTCGCGCTCTTATTTCAAGGTTGTTGTTAATGCTGTGGTTATTTTAACAGTTCCCTTCATACATTCGGTTCAACGACATTGTTAAAAATACATTTATCATTCAATGGAACTGTGCATATGCTTTAGACACTTAAATTTTTACTCCATCCATGCTAGAGGTCGACCGACATGGGTTTTTCACTGGCCAATGCCGATATTTAGAAATCATGGCAGCCGATGGCCAATATGTGATGCCGATTTTTTTGGCCGATATGTTTGGACAATTTTCTTTTTTTCCCCCATTCGTCTCATAAAAGTGAGTTTGAGAAAATGATTATTGCAGGGTACAAGATAGTAATAGTAGTAGTAGCCCAATTTAGAGTAGTAATACATGGCTCAAAACTTAAGCACCTTCTCAAAACAGTTCTGAAGCATGCTTTTTGTTTATGTTTGCTGACAGACACCAGTGTTTCCCACAGACTGCAAATTAATTTTCTGCCAGCAGGAGTGGGAAAAATAGCGGTTTCCCCGGTAACGACTGTAATCAAATCAGCGCTGCGCTCACAAACGCTACTTTATCAGGCATTACAGGAAAGATTAAATGAAAATGACATCGAAGCTTTTCTGAAAACGACAGTTCTTTTCAAAGATACATTCATATACAAACAACCCGCGCTGTATTTTAATTTTGAAGCGTGAAGCTCACATTTTATTCAACGAAGTATAAGCCTTTTGGAAAATCTATTTGTTGCGGTCAGTTTTGATATTGTGACGAGCCGCCACAAATAACTCAATGTATAGGAAACAATGGACACTGCTATAAGTCATATGGCCATAGTTATAACAAAAATAAAAGATTTCACACATATTACACAGCTTGCTGCTCATAACGGCTTCAGAGTGCGCTGGCCACAAGCGATGACATCACGGAGGCTATTGTCGGACCCACACACACTTATGAATATGATAACATCCCGGCATCAATTCTAGTCGGGTAAAACGTAATTCCGCTTTCAAAACGGTCTGTTTTGCCCTGCCATTAGCTGAAGCTGTGTGTGTGAACAAGCCACGGCTGCAGAGTGTGAGCTGCTCCGAGCTCCGTCTCACGCAGCCTCAGAGGGAGTTAGGCAACAACGCTTAGCTGCCCGCAGAAGAGCCTGCCTATAAATCGGCCTAATTTGCAGCACAATCGACCGATGCCGATTCATAAAAAATGCCAAAAATCGGCCGATTAATTGGCCAGCCGATCAATCGGTCGACCTCTAGTTCATGAAATAAATGCGCAGCCTTCGACTGCTCAGGTAATATCGTCGGCATGACCGAGAGCCATTGAAAAACTACAGAAAAGTAAAAATACCTCACTTTAGCATTACTGGCCACGAGTACTAAGGAGAGATCAGTGAGTGATTAATATCGTCAGTGAGACGAACGGAGCGCGAGTGCAATCCTGTGACAGTCACAGGCGGTAAATAGTGGAGCGCGTGAAGGAGAGATGCGAGGGCACAAACACTGTTCAAGGTCTCCATTAATTCGTGCTTGTATTAAATTAATGTGTATATATTTTGAAAGCATTGAATTGCTATAGAAATCGCGATTCATTCGATTCTTAGCGTTTTAAATTGATTACTGTCCGAAATCGACGATTCATGATTCAAAAACCATGTTCAAGATCGATGCATATGCATCGTCAGGGTTTGTAATCGATGCATCGAGAAAACGAGTGAATCGTTATACCCCTAATATATATATATACATACACACACACACAATTTATACAACCATATTGAAGCCAGTAAAGATGTTGCAGGACAATATATGTTAGCATATGCTCATACATTTCCTTATGCTTCCTTTTCTTATGCTCACCAAGACTGCATTTATGTGGTAAAATATTTATACTGTGAAAAAACTAAATAGCTTTTTTATTATATTTTAAAATGCTATTTAATGCTATTCCTGTGATGGCAAAGCTGAATTTTCATCACCCTGAATTTTCAACATTTCCATTACTCCAGTCTTCAGCGTCACATGATCTTACATAAATCATTCTAATATGCTGATTTGCTGCTCAGGAAATATTTCATATTATCAAAGCTGAAAACAGTTGTGCTGCTTAATATTTTTGTGGAAACTATTATTTTTTGATTCTTTGAAGAATAGAAAGTTCAAAAGAAAAGCATTTACTTGAAAATTGAAAGTGTAACAATGTAAATGTACTTACATTGTTAACGAACACTCAATTTTCCGGAATACCATTACCTGCTGAATCTGTAAATTCTGTAGATTTTTTAGTTTTCCACACCATTGCGTCGCAATTTGATCATTTTTGGATTTACCTGGTCCTAAATGGCACACAAATAGAAAAACTAGGGTTTGTTATTTTACATGATCTCTTAAGTCTAAGTGGCAGCTCTTGGCCAGAATAAGCTGAATAAGCTGAAACCAGAATAAGATTGTTATTGCCTGTACATTCACAAACCAAACAAACGCAAAACGACAGACCTCAAAACGATGCTTCAATAAGGGTGGCATATAGATTTACAGTAAAAGGTATTTATTTTTTAAATCTTTGGCAAGGAATCTTACTTGTTTAGAGGATTTTGAAGACCGCACAACTTTACTGATTGCGTGTCTTCAAACTGGCGTGTCTCACACAGATGTCTCCTTTCATCTACTCAAGTTAGCCTGCTGCCGTCAGACAGAGGTTTTATTATTTAGCTAAAATGACAGGTGCTGTTCTCACAATTGCACAGCGTTATGTGCTTGAACCCATAAAAATGACGAAGCAAATACAATTACTAAAACACAAAGTAAAAGTAAACCTGGAAAAATAAAATAATCACATATAAATAATACTAAAATAACATTACGGCAATAAAACGATTCTGTGTCTTCAGCTGGTCATGTGATGCCCCCCATTGACTCGCTCCATGAACAAAATAGCACTTACCAGATTACTGATATGACTAGAGTTCATCTCATGTGAGTGTACACAGAATTTAAAAATTTCTTAAAAGTACTGCAAAACCATTTTAATGAGGAAAAAATACAGCATGTATCTTTAAAATACGGGTTGGCAGGACTTGCTGACATATGATATGTGCAAACATATTATCCTGCAGGCAAGAACACGCTTTCAACACAAAGGCATTGGAGACCAATTATGTGTCTTCACACAAGCCTTTGGCCTTACAGGCTTAACAAATAACTGAGAATAAAGTGTTCAGACACTAAACATACAAGGTTTGACAGCTAATTCTAATGTAATCTATGCATGTTCTTTTGCCTAAGAGCTAAATCAATGCTAATGAGTGTATACTGATGCGAATTATTCAGAGTTATTCACCTTTTCACTTTACTGATCATAAAATATGTAGCAATAATTCAATGACTCACTCACTCATTGTCTGTTCTGGTTTATCTGCATGCAATGAATGTGTTTACATGCATTATTACCCTTAATAGACAACAGCATATAAGGTCATGTAACTGTTCTATCTGGGAAAATATATAAATGGTTTAAGCACATCCATTTCTGCATATTACTCTATATATGGCTGCTTATTTAATGCACACATCTTGTAATGTCAAAACCAGAGAAAAACAGACCATTTCAAACACTTGGGTTTTTAAAATGAGCTGATTTGTGACTGTTAACAGCATTTTACTGTCCACATAAACACTTAATATCTGGATGCAACAAAGAAGTTACTGAACACTAGCACCTCTCTTTCTGAGAGTAGATATTTCAACCTTTAATTTCCACACTGAGTGTGAGCAGCCGGTCTCATGCTCTGTTTAGACATGAGTTGTGGAAGTGAGTGTTAATTATTGTTGACTGATTGGTGGCAGGCAGCAAATTAGATTAAGTCATCGGTTAAATGGTCTGTTCTGAAAAACAGTAAGAGAACGGGTAAAACAAAGCGTCTTTATCATTGTTGTTATTGCCAAGAATACTAAAATAGCAGATCTTAATGGCAGCATATAAAAGTCTGCATCCTACTTCACAGTGACTCTAAGAGGCGACAAGGTCTGCAAAGCCATTTCATTTGTATGCTTGGCTTGCTTCCACCATAAGCATATTTTTCCCTATAATGTACTGCTGTGAAACTTGTGTTGATCTGTATGAATCTTTAATGCAGAGTTTATGTTTGAGCTTGGATCTGGTTTTGGGAAAGTGCACTGCATTGCAAAAACAAAGATGTCTCGATGACACATTGAATGGCCAAATCATAATAAGATTATATTTGAAAGAAGTCAGACTCAGTCAACAGTCTTGGTTTTAATGGTCTACAAAGTTAGTTTGTGCATTAAATATAAATCATAATCCACTGCAAATACAACATATAGTACATTACAGCAGTGTTTTAAACATTGACTATGCTGTTTAAAATGATTTTTACAGCCGTGCTATATGATGATCAAAATACAAGGACAATCGTTTAAATTATGAATTTTATATTTGGAACATATGTTTTAATATATTTTGCAATATATTTTAGATATAATCTAATTTCATTTGGAGATCAATATAGATAATGGATAGAAACATTGCATAAATTTACTGCAAATTCTCAGGCATTATGACAAATCAAATTTTGTTAAAATCAGTTAGAAGGGATTGCTGAAACAAATGAATATATATATATATATACAGTGGGGCAAAAAAGTATTTAGTCAGCCACCAATTGTGCAAGTTCTCCCACGTAAAAAGATGAGAGAGGCCTGTAATTTTCATCATAGGTATACCTCAACTATGAGAGACAAAATGAGAAAAAAAATCCAGAAAATCACATTGTAGGATTTTTAAAGAATTAATTGGTAAATTCCTCGTGACAAATAAGTATTTGGTCACCTACAAACAAGCAAGATTTCTGGCTCTCACAGACCTGTAACTTCTTCTTTAAGAGGCTCCTCTGTCCTCCACTCGTTACCTGTATTAATGGCATCTGTTTGAACTCGTTATCAGTATAAAAGACACCTGTCCACAACCTCAAACAGGCACACTCCAAACTCCACCATGGCCAAGACCAAAGAGCTGTCAAAGGACACCAGAAACAAAATTGTAGACCTGCACCAGGCTGGGAAGACTGAATCTGCAATAGGAAAGCAGCTTGGTGTGAAGAAATCAACCGTGGGAGCAATTATTAGAAAATGGAAGACACACAAGACCACTGATAATCTCCCTCGATCTGGGATTGGTGGCTGACTAAATACTTTTTTTCCCCACTGTATATATATATATAATTTAAAACATTAAATTCTATACTGCCGTGCAAAGGCAAAAGACTGTAACGTCGATTTTTGTCGAAAATTAGTTATTGATATTTTTGGGACATTCAAGACATCCTTTATCATGTGCATAAGTATCTTGAGTCAATTTAGTTGTTTTTCCGAGAAAATAATGGGTCGTCTCAACCGTAACTTCGAAAAGCCCCGGAGAAACCAAGGCAGAACACCGTATAACACCAGTTACGGCTCTTTCACTTTGTTTGGAACTCTCAAATTGAGTTATGGAGTTCTGCCTTCATTTAGCCGTGCGTCAAAATGAAGTTATGGTGCCGGTTTGGAATTATACAGTGTTCTGCCTTTTTTTTTTTACTGTCCATTAAAGTCTGCCGCATTTTAATTACGGTGTAATGAAATTAGATTGCGCGCTACCAAACAGCTCCATATAACAAAGCACTGTAAAGACTAGATACCTTGGCAGCAATACGTAATCGTGAATAACCTTTAAAGATTTTTTTTTTCTTTTTGTAATGCAGATTATCACCAGGCTGTCACTTAGTTGGATGCGTGTGGACTCGAGTGCAGTAGCTAGCATGATCAATCATAAAATCAGTAGCCAAACAGTTCGCAGTTAAATCCATATCCTACCTTTTCTTTTTATTCCTGCTTGCTGGCGTTCACATCAATCCACAAGTCGTTCTTTTAGTTTAGGCTATTTAATACAAGTCAATATAAAAGCAATATGCTATGTCTAGCATTCTTTTACATTAATGAGCATAGCTAATAAATTGGTATCCACTCACATTAACGTTTAGTCTGCTTGTTATGGTAAAAAACAAAACAAAAAAACAACAACAATTAATACAGTCACATTAACATCTAATTGTTACATTTCCAGTGTCCTACCTATAATTAATTTGGCTGGACAAGTAAAAAACGTTAGTCATTTTTCTCAGTTTCACACTCTAGCGAGACAAAGGTCTTTTGCCTTTGTAGGGCAGTATATATATCGGACATTATATACATAAACATTACACAGACTCATATCTACATAATCCTAACCCTTCAGCAAACTGAAATCTCAAAATGTTATTATCTCCACCACCAGTGTGGCAGATTCACAGATGTACGATGGTAATTAGGAACAGTCGCTAATGCGGCATCTAGATTAGATTTTTTACCAAAAAAGAAAAAATGCAAAAAGGGAAACAGACGGCCAAATTAAGCTTAAAAATCTAATTAATCAACTTTTTTGCATCCATGAATTTGATAATGAATATGCGGCTTAATGATTGGTGCATTTGTAAAGTAAATTACTACGGCAAGAAAAACAGACCCATTAGTGCAAGCTGGCTACTTCTTAAGAAAACACCAGAGCACTCTGGGAGAACCCAGATGAATGGCAATGATAAATGCAATGCACTGGAAGATGCCAGGGCGAGCAAAGGAGGATGAGATTCCCTTCTTTGAGAAACTCTTTGAATCAGAATTCATCACTGCTGCCATTTACTTCATCTCTGGTCAGAAAGCAAGGTGTCTTTTCACTTGAACACTCAAACGGGGGAAGCAAAGAGGAAAAAGGCAACCTCTTGACCTTGTGTTCTTCAGCGTTCGAAAAGCCATGGCAACTCTAAGAGTGGGTGCTGCTGCGCGGATGCCCCAAATAAACTTTCAGCTTTATTTAATGCCTCGGCATACGTTTAATCAACATAATTCCCCTCAACACCTCACGCTTATTAGTAACGCAAAGTGGGATGCTCTCCACTTGAATCTTAATAACTGTTTTGCATCCTCCTTGCTAATTAATTTCCTTGACATTGTTCTTAAAATGGCATGCCTTGACACATACAGTTCTGCGTGGGTAAGCTTGTTAGACTCGATTCAGAAGAATATGGCAACAATAATGTCTCCATCCACCCACACACTTTTATTACCTTCGGGTTTTGCTCGTATAGTGGTTGCATATCATCTACATAACCGTAACAAAGGCAATTAACAGCATTTTATTTCAAAAGGGGAACTCTTGAGACTTGTTGGGTTTGATGTCAATGGCGAGAACTAAAAACAACATCACTGATGTAAAATCGGGTGTTATGTCATCTTGATGCACCATATTTGAATATGCGCAAGCAGAAACAGTCAACATTTTGTCATGTATATATGTACAGATAAGATAGATAGATAGATAGATAGATAGATAGATAGATAGTAAGAGTGGAACAGTTCAACTTACTCACGGTTCGGTTTGTATCACGGTTTTAAAGTCACGGTTTCGGTATGGTTCGGTATGTGCTATGTTTAGGCAAAAACTATACTGTCAAATAAAAATTAAGAAAATAAGAATAATCTAACTACAAGCAACAGCACAAATAAATACAATAGAGTAAAGATACAAATAAAATAAACAGTGATTTTCAGTTTTTTTTTAGGTAGGTCTAACATTAGTTTTTAGGAACAGAAATTGAATAAAGTAATGAAATGTAAAACAGCATTGCATATTTGACTGTATAAATTAAAGATTAATCTTTATTAAAGTTACAAAAGCTATTCAATCAAGAGCAGTGAGTGATTTCTTTGTTGTTGCTGTTTGATTAATATTAAGAAAGTGCTGTCACTTTAAGAGAATGCACTGATCCAGTGCACTGATACAGTAAGTTCAGCCGGCTATGTCTGCTATAGGCTACTTACCAAGACAGGCATTTTGATACCATTTTTGTGTGAATTTGTCCATTTAAACACAATACTTTAGAGAGAGCTTAATATTTGCGTGCGCAAGCTCACATCCCCTTAAATGTTTAAACTGGCAAAGCTTAAATGAGTTTAGTTTAAACACAGATATCAACGTGTGCTGTTCAGGTCTCACCTATGCGCGCGCTATCAGCACCCGGTGGATGACAGAATACATTTTCATATTCCAGCATACGGCATTCACATTGAACAAGAGTGAATGGTTTATCCACGTTTTTTTTTTCTCATCGCTGTTGTTGTAATGTATTGGGAAGCCAGAATGCGCATCCATCAACAGAAACATATAACAGCCGAACCCTGTTTGTTTTACGTGTTCTTTATAGCAAACCATATTACAGATGCGTTGTCAGATTTAAGTTGAACCGCGATCCTAGCGCGTGCCGAACCGTGTGGGGAGAACCGTACGGTTTGATTTGATCTGATAGATAGATAGATAGATAGATAGATAGATAGATAGATAGATAGATAGATATTATTTAATGCCATGTCAGCATCTGAGGCTATTTTCATGGCAAAAACTAAATTACAAAAATACAAATATCACATAAATACAATAAAAACCAAGCAAACAAACAAACACAAAAAATATTATACAAGATGTTCTAGATGGATGGATGGAAAGAAAGAAAGAGCCAAAACATCTCCTTTTGTATTTCACAGAAGAAAAATACATAGTCACAAGGTTTGGAGCGACATGAGGGCGAGAAAATTATGATTTATGAGTGAAGCGTCCATTCAAGAGAGCTGCATTTCAGCTCCAGCTAACCTGGGTTTGTGCTCTGAAATCACAGATAAATTTTATTCTGTCATTTGCATGAGCTTAGTTGGATGACGCCATTCATATCTGCGAGGGGGAGAAAAAACCTCCAACGTGACAGAGCGAATTAGAGCTAGTGAGCATAATGAAGGCATACGTCTCCAGAATCCAGAGTTCAACAGAGCATATATAATGGATATTGAATTATTGGATTATGAAGAGTTTCTTTTCACAATGCAAAAAGTAATTGTTGATTTTGCAGCTGCCACATGACTTTAAATGTTTGCCGTTAATTAATTACCAAAGAAATCGAAATTCGATTCTACACTGACAACACTGATTTTTACTCAGAGTCTGCTAGCAAATTTGACAAATAATTACAAAGGAATGAGACATCGACTTAAACATGAAATTTTGAAGTAGAAAGATCTTGTAAAATGTATTTTAATAATAACTACACAGATACATTTTTATAGTGTACTTCTGTTATTAAAAGGAGTACATTTGACTCCATTTGTATGACTATTCAATCTCACACAAGGCAAAAAACTTACATGAGGGCTATGAAAAGATGTACTATATAATACATTTTAAATGCATACATACTTCTGCATGTGAAATGTAGCTCTCCACAACCCAAGGGAAGCCTAGACTGCATTATTCTGAAGGTCGCTGATGACCATGAGAGATGCTGCTATGAGTGTTTGTTTAAGTGGAAGATGTCAGCTGGCCTATTGTGAGACATTCAGAAGGCATGTCAACCATCTCAGAGGAATCTCGTCTGAACAAAATTTCAATACGCAGGCCCATAAGCGTGACACGGATTTGCCATAAAACTTTTGATCTAGTACTCAATGCAAAATAATTAATTCAAAAGGGAATAAAAACTCTTCCTTAGAGCTCTCTTCTAAAGGAAAAAACAAGTAGCTGTCACTTTTTGCAGTTGGATCTCAGCTTTCACAGTGAAAAATCAGACGTAAGGCTAAAATGTGGCTAATATAATGGCCTTTACTTTACCATGAAATCTGCTCTGGGTCAGAATGTTGTTATCAAAGGTTAATTAAACAGCTTCAGATAATTAACCAGATTCCCAACACCTTATGTCAACGCTAATACGCATTACGCCGGATGGACCATCTCTCACTAGAGCTTGAAAGATCCTTATTCATTATGAGCTGCAGAACTGCTTTGCAAACCCCAGCAGACAGTGTTTCAAATCAGAAGTCTGGATCTGTCCCTGCGAGTCCCTCTCTTTTGTTCTGTCCTTTGACTCGTCAACACCGACTTTGGCCTTCAGTTGACAGACAGCTTGTGTTACTATCACATACTAACTAATGTAAAATATAAATAATTATTTACATAATTAAATTTACAAAAGTTATTTTATATACATAGAAAGCATATTAAATTCAAATAAAGTGTCTATTTTAATATTTCAAATAACTCGTCATTCATCTTAATAGACATATTTATGTAAAAATGAAACAACATACTTATTCTGACCTGTACTTATTAAAATATATATAAAAAGGCACCATGCAAAATTTGATTATATTTTAAATTATTAAAATCTTCTTGCTGGCAAATAGGTAAAACCTAGTGGATAGTGCCAAAGATTGATAAAGATTTAAAATTACAGTTAATTAGCAATTTGGGGCTGCACTGTCATCTTTAAATTATACATACATATATATACATATACACACACACACACACACACATATATATATATATATATATATATATATATATATATATATATATAGACACACAGTACATTAATTAATTTTGAATTCAATAATAATTTTAAGCCAGCTCACTGACTTTAAATAATCTTTTATTTTAAACCATATGTACACACCTTATCAGTACCATTACTAACATCACATTAACATCTCTCGCAATTGTATAAAGAAAGTTCATGCAAAGTCATTTTTAACATATAAAATATTACTAAAAATATCCTACCCACCCATGTATTGTTTCTGAAGTCTAGTCTCACACGTACTGCTGAATAGAGTCATTGGTAATGAACTTAAACTCTTCCAGCACAGACAACCTCAACTCATCAAGACATAAAAAAAAAAACCCTGCATGTTATCATGGCATTAGTCAGAGAGGCTGTAGGGCTGCTGTCTCCCAGTGTTGTGCAGCCACAGGCAGTGTGTGTCACTCACAGTCCTCAGAGTTCAGTCCAGAACACAGCTGTTTACTGTGAATGGAGGGATTTTCAAGGTCTGGATGATTAAACCAGGAGAAAACGACTCCTGACACCTTATTATCCATAGTTCCTATAGTGAGGCACAGTCTCCTGCTGATGGTTCGTGTTGATTTCATGCCTCATTACAATTCCCGTTTAATGATGCTACTGTTCCTCAAAGCGGGCATTGTGAGTGACCAGGTGCAGTATCAAATGCAGACACATTCCAAAAATTAACATTAATATCAGATCCACGCTGCCAGAAAAGTGTGTCTCTAGTGTAAGGTGCCTCTTTGTGTCGTATATGTACATATAAGAAAATCTGGAATTACAGGTGATGACAATATAATTAAATTACAATGAGTATAATAATTACTGATTATATAAAAATTGAACAATATTATTTTAATTGTTTAATCAATTTGTTTAAATAATCAAATTACATGACATAAATATTCTTAAATTACATTTTGGCTAAAAATACATGGGATGCAATGATGAATGTGACACTTCTTAAGGATTTTCAGGGAATAAATGCAGAAAATTCCAGCAGAGGGAGAATTTTACAGATGTAATTTTCCTCAAGCTAACACTTTGCACAATATATCTGTACTATAGGGGTTTTCACACAATATTAGGAAGATTTTAATACTGAATTTGTATAAATGAATAATCATAATTTCCATGATAAGAATAATTTAAGTATACGTACATATTTATTAATTAGGAAATTGAGGAAATATGGAATTAACACATTACATGAATCATAAATTATCAAATTATTTATATAAATTAATCAAATATGATATACATATTCTTAAATTATTTAAAGCAATGTTTATTTACTGTATCTATCTATCTATGGAAATTTAGGAAATATGGAATTACTTACAATACACACACACACACATGCGCACACATTAATTTAGCCCATCCATTTTGCTAACTGTTGATTCAGTAACATTGAACTGATACAAATGTTAAAAATGTCAAAATAAAATGTCTATTGTCATACCAAGTAAACAATAGATAAAACTATAAACTGCGCATTAACTGATAAAAAAATATCTATTTTCAAACACACAAAAGCCCATGGGACCAAATATAAAGCAAGAGTAAGCTGTAGGCCAGCTGTATTTAAGCAGAAGCTGTCTTCTTCCCAGCAGGCTGCCTTTGAGTGACAGAGAGGTGCTGCTTGTCATAAGAGGTGAAGAGGAATGACTGATAAAGAATCTGAGTCTTGTGTTTTCCTCTGTGAGTTACACAGGAACCCAGCCAGAGTCATTCCCTCTCTCTCTCTCTCTGTTTTCCTTTTCAGAGATTATTCTGCCCCTGAGCGAGGCGCATGTGCGCACACACGCTGACTGACAGCACAAAGGTGGGCAAAGCTGACAGAAGGGAGGAAAAATAGCTAAATTTCCAACAGCCGGATCACAAAGAGCTCACAAACTTCTAAGCCGCTCTAGAGAGGATGCAGTGTTAGTCATCATAAGAAACTTTGCAGTAACTCAAAATAAATAAATAAATAAAGACATACATAAACCCTTAAAATTCTTACTGTTTAATATCACCAGAAAGGATTCTCACCAGAATTCTTACATTTTGGTGTTTCATCTTCACTCCATCCCCTTATTTCAGCATTTGCTGTCAAACTGTGCCGCACGATTCTCTTCGCTAAGCATTTAAGAGTGAACAGATGAATCATTTAAATGAATTAACGAACTGGTTTTATGCAAACAGTAGGCAGCCGTGTCTCAAATGTGCGGAAGTGGTTGGTAATCCAATATTCATCCAGGGAATGAGAGGTAGTGTGTAGCATATTGACAAAGACTGCTGTCCAACCACATGCTGGGTCTGTTTATACTCTGTCTGGAGACCTTTCGCCACGACCTCCCAAATGAGGCAGGGATGGGCGATGTAGTGCAGTAGATATGACTTACAGACAATGGGCTAAAACATGCATGCACTGCAATGATGAATGTAATATTTCTTAAGGATTTCTGTAAGGATTTTCAAGGGATAAATGTAGACTATTCCAGTGCAGAGAGAATATAGAAGTACAGATGCACGATTTATCAGTACCTATAGGAAATATCAGATAATATTAGAGGGCTTTTTTGTGATACAGAATTTATATTGGTCAGCATCGGGTACTTAATTGTTTTTCCTAATTTTTACCTTTAGATTACTTTTTCCACCATCTATCACTTACTTAAAGTTTGTGAAAACACTAATAATCACTATAATCTAACACCGTTAAATGTCTTTAGCAAAACTCTAAATATTTATTTTGTGTATTATGCATAACATTGTGTAGTGATGCACCAATATCAGTCAGAATTTTAATATTGATAAGCCAATAATTATTTTCATGTTGTTAACTGATAAAACGGATGTTAACCGATAAAAGGACTGAATTAAAATTCTGTCTAAATAAAAAATAAAACACTTAAAACTAAAATCATTTTAAATGCTACAAGTGAATTTAGACATAACAACATTATAACGTATGGAATGAAAATAAAATACAGTATACAGTAAACAATGTAACAGATCATTGTTATTCAATTATTCAGTTAATAAATTATTTTTAAGACAAAATTTAAGTGGACATTAAATGATAGCAAATGTAATTTAAATTAAATAAATAAGCATGGCATATTAAATATCCACTAATCAACCGATACCAGTAAAATAAACCACTGGCCAATAAACAAAATGGCACCGAAATGCTGTTCATCCCTAATGTTGTGATGACTAAAGATTTTTAGATTTTGCTTTTATTTAGACAAAACACCATAAAATGTACAAACTCACATTTTTTATAGAATTTTATCAAGTATAAATTTTAAGAACTATTATTTCAATTAGTAAAATTTAAGTATAATTTAAAATAATCATTTTAACATCAATGCATCCCTACTCCAGATTCATTGTAGAGAGAAATTATTTATTAGCTCATGAATCAAAGCTTAAATGAGTGGTTGCAAATGTAAAATTAAATAAATAAATAATAATAATAAACAGTCCCAGGCAAATAAGTTACTGCAAAAGGTAAATTGTGTACCATTATCAAAGACTAACCATGACGGCGATTCTGTCGACAGGTAAGCTCTGGGCATTGCGTTTCATGACAATCACAGCAAGGTATTGTGGGAAGTGATGAGAAGTGTAGGGCTGTGAGGGAGAGGTCGTACAGGGAGGTTGGGGACACAAACAGGTTCTTTCAGGATTAAAGTCTACAAGCACTTCAAAGCGAGTTCCCGTTACAGCTACTCACTGTCAAACCTTAAGCCTTTCTGTCGTATATAATAAAAGTGAGTTGAGCTCAGTCTGTATGGAGGCTGCAAGGCAATTGATACATGTTACGAATCACCCATGAATACAAGGAAAAAACGCAATGTCTAACATAACGATTGGAATGAGCTTCACTTAAAAACTAATGAGAAGAAACAGAGAAACAAAAGAAGGTAGTTTTAGCACAATAGGGAATCTGTGAGACATATCTTAGACCTCTAGTGAAGCACCGTGCCCAGGTAAAGTTCAGGGCCAGCTTGGGAAAAAGGAAAAGTTAACTAGAACACTAATGAGTGGAGAAGCTACAACTACATATGAGTGGTTTGCGTTTGACAGGGGCTTTTGAATTTGTCCTTTCTTACGTAACGACCCTGAGAAAATAAATAATAAAATAAATAAAGTGCTGTCAGGCCAGCTATTGAAATGGCAGAATGTCAGTACTGATATATTGCAGTCAAAAGCAATGCATCTGATCCTAAATTAACATGATTTGATCCAAACAGGCCTAGTTCAGAATATTTAAAGGGATACAGTAGCTCACCCAAAAATGAAAGAAAACAATAATCCATGTGTATCCACATTCTATTGATTTGTGCTTATTGGTGAAAGTGCAATACCTGAAATGTAATCATAAAATTCTCAAATGACAACAATTTTATTATTATTTATTTATTTATTTTATTTAACCATTATACAGCACGACAAAAATGTGACCAAGTTTTTAATGGCTAAAACTAAAATGCTCAGACGTTTAGTGGACTGAAACTTGCCTAAACAAAAACGGGACAAGGTTGACTAAATAGGTTAATAACTAAAAAGAACATTTGACACAGGACTAAGACTAGTTTAAAAGACTAAGACTAAGACTAAATTAAAAATGGATGACAAAATTAACACTAGTCATTAGGGCTACACGATATTGGAAAAAACTCACATTGCGATATTTTTTTTTCAGCGATGACTTCAATAGCTCTATTTGGGAAAAAAAAAATCAGTGATTGGGGTGATTTTGTTGGCGAGTAAATCAGCATAGGAAATAAACCAATTACAAGCATAGATAAATAACAGAACAAAGATACAAATGAAATAAGCAGTGCTTTATATTTTTCAGGTAAGTCTAACAGTATTCAGGTACAGAAATTGAATAATCAAATGTAAAATAACACTGCATAGATTTCACTATAAATTAAATTAACAAATCTGTGTTAAAGCAACAAAAGTGAGTTTTCTTTGTGTTTTGTTGTTTGATTAACGTTCATGACACAGAAAGCAACAGGAACATTAAACTGCTGTGAACCAATATACTGTTATACATCCATTTTCTTTCTCAATTGTTTACCTTCACCTAAGCAATAAGCAACTGTGTTTACAAGGATACTAACAGAGCACAGTATTTCAGGCACAAATAGATGCGGAAGTGAACGGAATTCGGTGTTCACGAGCATCTGCATGGCTCTCACCGTGTCTACACCGGACACAAGCGGCGCGACAAAATACAATGAACCCATTTTAATCAGTGATGCTGAGTGACTGACTACACTGGATGCGGCGCGACATGACAAATCCCCGACAGTAAACTGATGCCTCGTTTATGACTTTGTCTTATGTCTTTGTTGCGTCCAGTGTAGACAGACTTTGGGGCCGTTCACATGTCGTGCCTAAAAACGCGTGGAAAACGCCAGCCGCGCTGCTCTATGGGGGTAGAATTGTTGCTTAATTCCAAATAAATAGATTATGATCCACAAATAAATCGAATGAGATCCACAAATAAATCTTAAAGTTTCACAAACATGAATTAAATTCACAAATAAATAAAATGAGATCTGCAAATAAAAAACATATTCACAAATATATATTTATGTCACAACCACAACATTTATGTGTGAATCGCGTCCTGTGCATTTGTAGATAGCTGCACGCATTTGTGAATCGCGTCCTGTGCATTTG
>NW_015505305.1:187204-197727 GCF_001515645.1 Sinocyclocheilus grahami
TTTTTGAGTCAAATTATTGCATATAATTTGTCAATTAGAATAATGAGACATTTGGGCTGTTACCAGACAAATGGTATAAATATCAACAAAATTTATCTTTACAATGCAGAGGAAACAAGTTGCATCTGAAGTGACATTAAGATGTCACACTGTTTAATGCAGCTCAGAGGGACATGGGATGCTTTAACCTGCAGTTACAAATGCATAGATAATGTTTTGATATTGTAAACAAAAAAAACGTGGAATACTGACATTTGAAATTATTTAAAAAATATAAATGTGAAATTTAAACCACCAGTAGATGGCAGCAAGTCACTGTTAGAGTCATTGCGATTGAACCGAATCATTTAAAGGTTGATTCATTCAGAAACGATCTGCTCTCTACTTTTTTCCAAAGCGCTCGGGAGCTTGCGCTTTCGTGGCGCCTGCCGTTATTAAGCGCTCTCCACGACGACGCAAACGTTTCAACAAAGGATAAATGGATTTCCAGCACTGAAAATCGCTTGCAGTAGCTCTGCTACTAAATGTATTTAAAATGGGTATCTCTGTACAGCTGTCGTGTCCGGTGTAGACGCGGTGTCTGTGTGAGCAAAGAAAACGATCAGTATACTAAACATCGCACATCCTGCAATGTGATTATACGTGGATGCGCACATCACGGTATCGATGCTGAAACGATATTTCATGCAGCCCTACTAGTCATGTGACCATTATCTAACATCAGAGAAACTTGAGTATGCAAGTGTTAAACTATTGAAAATGTGAAATATTAACTTAGATCAAAGATGTTCGCTTGACCAAAATGTTTGGGAATCCCTGATGTAATTCAAAGACATTCATGCATCTCATCAGAGCGAATCAAACAAGTTTAAATGAAGAAAAAATAGAATAAAATTGTCTACATGTGCATCTCTTCAACAAAATACAGTACTGAAGAACACACTTTTCAGTCATCATAGCTAAGCACTGGGGGACATCTACGATTTTTTTAAAGTACACATCTAGGCCTACACATCTGAAATGAAAACTTTCATGTGTGTGAATTATTTGAACATGTTTAAAAATTAAATGTTTACTACTGCATCTAATCATCATCATCATCCCTGTGTACATATATGAAATATGAAAATAGACCATTAACCTTATTTACGATGTAGTAATGAACAAGCTATAAGGCTACATCGCTTAGTAATAGGCTGAAAGCCATGTTAATGCTCCATTACTGCTCTACTGAAAGTTCATGTTATCACAAAGATATATGCCTAACAGCATTATTTTGATATGATATGCATTAAAATGAAATGATAAAACATGCAATTTCCTGTTGGAATGATCACAAGATTTTTCTGCACGTATCCAGTGCAGTCCCATTTGGATGGACAACACAGTGTAGGAGCAACCCGGACACAAGTGCCAGAACAAAATGTTAGCAGGCTAAATTGGCAGTTTGCTCTGTTGCTCAGAGTAAACCTGGATTCAGGAGGCAGAGAAAACCTTTCTGGTGAAATTGAACACATTCGGATGAAAACTATCTTGAAAAGACTGTTAAACTGGAAGCAGTGTAGTATACTTATTCTATAGACCAACAATATTTTTCAATTGGTTGGTCACGACCCAAAAATGGGCTATATATCTTTTCTGTTCTGTTCTGTGAAACAATGCTTAATAAAAAACAATAAAATAAAAAAATGCTATAAAATTTGCAGCTACAAAAAAAAAAGTATATATATATATATATATATATATATATATTTATTTATATTTATATTGACATTTATGCAATGCATAAATCAAAATACAGAAAAAAAAGACCAATGAAAATCAATAAAGAATTTTTTTTTTAACCAAGGTTCCGTCACAAAGTTCTTGTTTGGCAAAATTAATATAAGCTATTCTGTGTCTTAAGACAAGTTAAGTTAAAACAAGTTCAATAAAATATCTTTATTATATTTCTACGGTAGAGGAGAATAGCCAAACCAAAAAGAAACAAAGAAAACAATGTAACATTTATAAAACCCTACTCAATTGAATGCACACATGTGACTGGGGCTAGTGCCATCTAGTGGTCGCTGATTTTCTGTAGCTCAGCTGCGCGTGGATCGCGAGCTGTGTGTGTGTGGACTGGGCAAGGCTAAAAGGGCAGAACGAAAGTCTCAAAATTCAAATGAATCAAATAGAATCGACTCAGAAGAGACGTGAATGAATGCACGCGTGCCACCTGATCCACAAATACACATTTTAATTGCTACATGCACAAATCATGATACTTTAATACAGACTATAACATTTGTATTCACAAATATGTCTCTATTTGAACAAAATGCTGCACATTATTGTAATTCTTAACTCTGCAGACACCGGTTCAAAAGCATGTGTTTCAGTGTAGTGACGCACATTTGTGAATTTTTCAAATCGTGTACACGTTAATGAATTGCACTGGGCCTTGTTCGTTGGTAGTTGTGTGTGTGTGGGGACGTGAAATGCTATAAACTGCGAAAATTAAGTCTCAAAATCCAAATGAACCGAACAAGATCGACTCGAACTAAACATCAATTAATGCACGCGTTATCACCTGATCCACATATGCATGGATTCCTTTTTGCATGAGCAGTTTATGATATATCAATGCAGAACAGAACATTTTTATTCACAAACATGTCTTTATTTCTACAAATCACTGCACAATCATTTAATCCCGAATTCCAGACTCAAATTGAAAAGCATTTGTTTGTGGTTAGTAAGATACATGTATAAAATGTATGCAGTACATGGATAATTGTGCGTGCATCTATTAATCATTTTGAGTCTAATATCACCCCATAACAATCAACCAATCATAGACAGATGCCAGAATAGAATTGCATGACATGACATCATCCTTGAAAAGGTAAAACATAACCTGAAAGAAATTATGAAAAGTAAAAGAAAATATCACAAAGACTACATTAAAAATGAGAATATACTGAGGATAAATAGTTTAAATCAGCCCCAGTGTGTGTTGGGTTTAATTACTGGCCGCCTATGCAGTCATGGTAATTTAACATTTACATTTATGAATTTGGCAGATGCTTTTATTCAAATCAACTTGCATTGCATTAAAGGTTTATGTTTGATCAGTTTCATGCAATTCCTGTTAATTGAACACATTACTCAACTGTTTGAGCTATAGGAACCCATTTAAGCACAATTTTTGTTTAATTTTATACAACAAACAACTTGTATAAATGTAAAATCTGCGTCATGGAGCAAAAGAAGCAATGTGATCACAAGTTATACAAAGACTGGACACAGTTATCAGTCGTCTTTAAAAATGCACTGACAAATAGAAGAGCGACTTCAAAGCAGACTCCATGACTGTCTGTATTCGAAGAAAGAAGACCAAACAATTTCATTTGAGACAGGTAGCAGGTCTGTTTCTTTCTCTCAGTCTGAACAGAACTGACTAAAACATCCAGTTGTGGACCAGTCCTGCTGAGGCTCCCGTCGTCTGCACAAATCAGACCAGACAGTTCCATTACCCAAAAAAATGTTGCCCTTATTACCAAACCCGCTATTTACAATCAGTCACTAGACATATGCTGCTGTCAGGGACTTTTCCCACATGGTTCAATTTAATAGTGAAAAGCAGCATGAGATATTATGAATAATGGGATGTAGCTGTCATTCCAAAATGGTGCACTTTGCATGTGTTGTGTATTCTAAAATTGCTGTAGTTTTAAGTTAGATTGTCATTCCTGATCGGTGACTGTGTTTTGCTGACAACTGATATAGGAGAACCTGTGTGAAGTCTGCCTGACTGAAATTGGTCAATGTGAATGTGTTTAACACAAAGACGTTTTCATCCGAAACTGAAAAATGGAACATCATAACATGAAGATTTTATTTATGATCTCTGAACATCACAGGACTTTTAGATGATCAGTGCATGATATCATCGTTAGGTATGCAAGAATGTTAAAATTCTGGCTGATACCCACTTAAATAAATTTAAAAAATAAAATAATTTGTTACATTTAGCAATATATATTTTTTAATTCTACATTTTTGTCTAAATAAATAAAACAAAAAAATAATTTTAAGTGCTACAAGCAGTCTTATTTTAGTATTATTTATATATATTATAGTGTTTATTAATATTTTCAATGATCTTTTATCATTTAATTTTTCAATTTAATTTTAGTCGTGTAATTTTGTTATATGTTTTTGCCATTTATATATATATATATATATATATATATATATATATATATTTTTTTTTTTTTAATTTATCTTTAATTTTATTTTATTTCTATAAATATATTTAGTTTTAGTCATTTTAGTACTTAAAATTATTTTATTTCTGTTAATTGCCAAGGCAACCATTTTTATATTCATTTACATTTTTTATTCACTATTTATTTTATTTATTTCAATAAAGAATAACATTTTTAATATGTTTAGTTATAGT
This sequence comes from Sinocyclocheilus grahami, assembly GCF_001515645.1. Lineage (NCBI taxonomy): Eukaryota > Metazoa > Chordata > Actinopteri > Cypriniformes > Cyprinidae > Sinocyclocheilus > Sinocyclocheilus grahami. Next base: position 191,652 of record NW_015505305.1, read on the forward strand.
TAACAAAAACAATACTGCTACAAGAGAACTTGGGCATCACAACGATAATGTACAGTATGGAAAATGGATATTAATTTTATGATTTGCTAAGAATTACATTTAATAGTGTTATTAGATTATTATTAGTATTTTTAAAGATTAACTTTAAGTGAGTATTTGATGACAGCAAAGTAATCTAAATGTAAAAAGAAAAAAATAAACTTACATCATTAGAAAAATATATATATAATATCAGCCGATTTAACAATATATTGTTCATCTTTAATCATCATGTCATGCTAAAACCGGCACCAAAAAGAGCATGTTATATATATATATATATATAGATATATAGATATATAGATATATATATATATATATATATATAGATAGATAGATATATAGATGGGCAAAATAGGATGTTTCTCTGCAAAATAATGCAAACACAACACATGTGGTTAAAGTGTAACTACTAGAAAACTTAAAAACAGCTGTTTAGATCACAAGGTCACATCAAAAACATGCAAGGTCACAGATTCTGAATATAGTGACTCATATGACTTTGAATATCTATTTTAATAATTATTCACATTCACAAAAGCCAGGGACGCGGGAAGATGTTTTCGGTTGGGGGTGCTGTGTGTGTCCGTGTTGGGTGAAAGGCGGGGGTCACATCCTTTGACAACTCCACAAAGCGCTAGAAGCGGGTCAATATGAACACTCGTTTAAGTGGCATACACACTGGGAAATTTGACTGCATTTCACATTTGTGAAATTATCGATAGTAGCTGATCAATTTCGGGGGTTGGGCTGTGTCCGCTAGGCTTACTTGTCTCCGTGCTCGTGCTGGGTCTGGTTCCGTGCTTGTGCTGGAGCTGGTTCGCTTATGTCGGTGCTCGTGCTGGGGCTGGTGTTGTGGGTGCCGATTTTGGAAAGTTTTTGCTGGGATGGGCATTTAAAAAAAATCTGAAATTCGCTTTTGCGCCATTATCTCCTTGTATTAAAGTTAATCTTGTTCGCATTCTGTATAGTTCCACTGTTGCCAACTCTCGCGAGACAAATAAGCAACTGCAGCTTCAAAAACAAGCCCAATATTTTTTGATAATTTCTTATCATCAATATTATTTATTATAAAATTATTTATTACCAATAAATGAGCCTGAAACATATTAAACTGAAACTACCCTTTTATCTGAAAAGCAAAAACATTATTTTACAAAAATCAGCAAGCTGCAACAAAAAGTGAGAACAAAACACATCTCCAATCCCCTGTGAGCAGAATAGGATTGGAGAGATGGAAAAGGAGAAAAACACAAGAGCTTCAAAGGGGAGCTGTAACAGCCACATATTTATAGCCTACTGAAATATTGGTTATTCGAACCAAATCTACTCTTAGTATTAGTATAGGACAACTTGTTTTTTATTACAGCCCGTGATAATTAATACATTACCAAAACATTGTAAAAATTTTAAATTAGGCTACCTTATAAAGGAAAAAAAGTCATCCAACGCCTCGATGTCTACTACTATTATTGCTTGGATTACAGCGTCAGGCACCTTCTTTTTGAACGTGATTTCGATCCCTCATTAAAGAAAAATAAAGTTCAAAAAGAAGACGCGTGAGCAGGGGGCGGAATATTTGGCAAATTACACTACAGCACTTATATTTTTGCACTAATTGGCTATTGACTGTTGCTTGTCAGGTTTTCCTAACAAGCAACCATATTTTTTAAAATAAGCCCAAAAAACTGCAACCCGCAACCCGGGATATTTTCACATAACTTGACAAAAGTCGAGAAGCCCAAAGTCGTGTATAATACGCAGACTTGGAAACTCTTTATAGTTCATGTCTGATACCGCGCCAGCGTCACATGTTTATGAGGTTTATGATAGGCTAATCCCATATAGAAAACATCACAAGTAAAATTAATCATGTTTATAAAGATAAACATGGGTTTATTATAGCCCACTTACAATTTACATTTCAGAGATTATTACAAATAAATTATTAAATGTTAAAACTGAATAAATGTAAATGAACAAATTTGTTGCCCCCCAGCACCCCTACTTCTCGCGTCCTTGCAAAAGCTGAAAGTCATGCTAAACACTACTTCATTCAGGCAAATATAAGGGTACCAAAGATCTCCCAGTCCCTTCATGGTGAATGCTGGGAAACTTCTCAAGGTTTACGATGGAAAATCCTGAAAAAGCACAGAATCCTTGACGATAAAGTTAAGTTGTGATTTAGCCTAAAGGGAGACTATCCGCTCTCCCTCAGTCCTGAGGAAAGCACATTCATTACACTGGGATGTAAGCCCGAGTCATGGGTGCATCTATCAAAGCTTCGAGGTGAGAGATTAAAGGAGCGGCTGCCAACTTGCCTCATGGTCAAACAGAATGCTGAATCACAAAATGGCCCCCGGCTGCTAAAGAAGAAAAGATTGCATTTGTGTGCATGTTGGTTTGTTTAGGTTCGCCTGATAGTATGGGGTACCGCAGCATCATTTGATATATGATACGCCCAGCACCCCTACTTCTCGCGTCCTTGCAAAAGCTGAAAGTCATGCTAAACACTACTTCATTCAGGCAAATATAAGGGTACCAAAGATCTCCCAGTCCCTTCACGGTGAATGCTGGGAAACTTCTCAAGGTTTACGATGGAAAATCCTGAAAAAGCACAGAATCCTTGACGATAAAGTTAAGTTGTGATTTAGCCTAAAGGGAGACTATCCGCTCTCCCTCAGTCCTGAGGAAAGCACATTCATTACACTGGGATGTAAGCCCGAGTCATGGGTGCATCTATCAAAGCTTCGAGGTGAGAGATTAAAGGAGCGGCTGCCAACTTGCCTCATGGTCAAACAGAATGCTGAATCACAAAATGGCCCCCGGCTGCTAAAGAAGAAAAGATTGCATTTGTGTGCATGTTGGTTTGTTTAGGTTCGCCTGATAGTATGGGGTACCGCAGCATCATTTGATATATGATACGCCTCAGCAAGAAGATACGCAACTGTGAGGCCATTATATATGCTATTATAGTACAAGCAAACAAGGATAGGAAATAGAAGATAATTAGGGTGAAAAATCAGACCATTCATCCTTTTTTCCCTTCCAATACACAGTGACGCATGGATGCTGATTAACAGGCCATTCATTCCCGCAGTAACTTAGGTCAGCGTTATAGAGATATAAAAGTGTTGTGCCTAGTGGCAAGATCAAAAGTGAGACGCACAGAAAAGACAAACAAGCTCTCGTCTTGTGAGCTTGCATGTTCATTAAATCTATCCTGAATGTCCTCTAAGAACTAACTTGTTGCACATGGGAGTGCATGAGGTTCTGCATATTACAAGAATCCATCAACAGAGCTGAAATGAGATGTGGCCAAAAAGAGATGGCAATCAGAGCGGGGATGTAGGAGAAAAAAAAATTATATATATATATATATTTTTTAATATATATATAAATCCTTTTGCAGCCCAGAATTGCACCTTTTCCCCTGCTCCTCTGAAATGCTAAATATGAAAGCCATATTAAAGAAGCAAAGACAATCTGATGTCAAATAATAGGCGTCACATGATTTCATTCCAAGGTTTAATTAATTAAAAGCAAAAAGCATTGAAAAAATTCTGATCACAGCCCCTTTAGTTAAGGTCTAATTACCAAGGCCTTCAAGAGACACCCAGATTACTAATTTGTCAGCCTAAAAAGGTCTCATCCAATACGCAATTACTAATCTAAAAAGCAATTTTCAATTTGTAATGCTACCGTGTACAACACAAATCAGATGTTTTCACCACATACTGTCACGGTGTTGCTGTGCCAGAGAACAGGCAGGACGACGAGGATGAAGGATACAAGAACACTTTAATGAATACACGAGAGGGTAGGAGCACACGCACAGGGTAACATTCACAATAACTGACAAACTGGAACACAATGGACAGAAACTGATATAGGGTGGATAACGAGGGGCAGACAGGTGAGCACAATGAGGTGATTAACTCATAATGGGAACAGGAACAACCAAATAAGGACACAGAGGGAGAAACCATAATAGACAGTCCACAGGGGTGTGACAGATCGCCCCCCTCCTGGAAGGCGCGACCCGCGCCGTAACCGTATCAGCGGGGAGGGGGGGTGGGCGCCCTGGAGGCTGGTGCAGGACTGGAATCGGGCGGAGCCACGGAGAGCCTCCAGGGTGGGTCCGGGAACCATGGCGGAACAGAGAACACGGGATACTTGAGAGGCCATGGCGGAGCACGGATCTCGGGAGGGCGCGGCGGAGTAGGATACTTGAGAGGCCATGGCGGAGCCGGATACTCGGGGGCCACGGTGGAGCAGGGACCTCGGGGGCCCACGGCGGATCAGGGACCTCGGGAGGCCACTTCTCTCCAATTATTTATTTGCACATCTGTCTTTTTATCTAACTGCCCTGTAATTTCAAGGCCTCACTAAACTGAAAGGGGTGTTCAAAGTATAGTTTACACAAAAATGAAAATTGTGTTATTTAATCGTCTTCGTGGCTTTCCAAATTCTCATGAAAAAAAGAAAGTTTTCACATAGCTCTTTTTATATTATCAAATTGGAAGCTTGAAAAATCATTAACAGTTGTCCAAATCTCCTGAAGCCATATAACAGTGTTATGAGAGGGACAAACCAACATTTACTGTCTATAAGTCATTCAATCTAACTAGCATTCAGAGCCACTGTTGATATTCAACTATGAACGTTATGTTCAATATGTAGAAGTGGGAATCATGTCCCGTTGTTGCTGTGCCAGGGAACAGGCAGGACGACGAGGATGAAGGATACAATAAACCTTTAATAACTGGACAAGAGGGTAGGAGCACACGCACAGGGTAATATTCACAATAACTGACCAACTGGAACACAATGTACAGGAACTGATATAGGGTGGATAACGAGGGGCAGACAGGTGAGCACAATGAGGTGATTAACTCATAATGGGAACAGGAACAACCAAATAAGGACACAGAGGGAGAAACCATAATAGACAGTCCGCGGGGGTGTGACAGATCGCCCCCCTCCTGGAAGGCGCGACCCGCGCCGTAACCGTATCATCGGGGAGGGGGGGTGGGCGCCCTGGAGGCTGGTGCAGGACTGGAATCGGGCGGAGCCACGGAGAGCCTCCAGGGTGGGTCCGGGAACCATGGCGGAACAGAGAACACGGGATACTTGAGAGGCCATGGCGGAGCACGGATCTCGGGAGGGCGCGGCGGAGTAGGATACTTGAGAGGCCATGGCGGAGCCGGATACTCGGGGGCCACGGTGGAGCAGGGACCTCGGGGGCCCACGGCGGATCAGGGACCTCGGGAGACCACGGCGGATCAGGGACCTCGGGAGGCCGTGGCGGAGCAGGGACCTCGGGAGGCCACGGCGGAGCAGGGACCTCGGGAGGCCACGGCGGAGCAGGGACCTCGGGAGGCCACGGCGGAGCAGGGACCTCGGGAGGCCACGGCGGAGCAGGGACCTCGGGAGGCCACGGCGGAGCAGGGACCTCGGGAGGCCACGGCGGAGCAGGGACCTCGGGAGGCCATGGTGGATCCTCCATGGCCTTGGCTGGCTCGGCCACGGGTGTATGGCCCCCCCCCCCAAAAAATCTTCTTGGGGAAATCCAGGAATCCTGGGGGTCGGGCTCTGGTCGGCGCTCTGGAGGAGCGGGCACTTGGGGGCGCTCTGGGGCTGGAGCCGACACGGGAGCGAGCTCTGGGGCTGGAGCCGTCACGGGAGCGAGCTCTGGGGCTGGAGCTCTTTCTGGGCTTAACTGGGGATCCAGAGCCCTTCCCCCCCTCCTGGAAGGCGCGACCCGCGCCGTAACCGTATCAGCGGGGAGGGGGGGTGGGCGCCCTGGTGTGGGTCCTGGGTGGGTCCGGGAACCATGGCGGAACAGAGAACACGGGAGGCCATGGCGGAGCACGGATCTCGGGAGGGCGCGGCGGAGTAGGATACTTGAGAGGCCATGGCGGAGCCGGATACTCGGGGGCCACGGTGGAGCAGGGACCTCGGGGGCCCACGGCGGATCAGGGACCTCGGGAGGCCGTGGCGGAGCAGGGACCTCGGGAGGCCACGGCGGAGCAGG
>NW_015505305.1:198052-208515 GCF_001515645.1 Sinocyclocheilus grahami
CACGGGAGCGAGCTCTGGGGCTGGAGCCGTCACGGGAGCGAGCTCTGGGGCTGGAGCTCTTTCTGGGCTTAACTGGGGATCCAGAGCCCTTCCTGGGCTTACCTGGGGCTCAGGAGCCCTTCCTGGGCTTGACCGGGGATCCGGAGCCCTTCCTGGGCTTGACCGGGGATCCGGAGCCCTTCCTGGGCTTGACCGGGGATCAGGAGCCCTTCCTGGGCTTACCTGGGGATCAGGGGCCCTCCCTGGGCTTACCCGGGGATCAGGGGCCCTCCCTGGGTTTAACTCGGGATCAGGGGCCCTCCCTGGGCTTAACTCGGGAACAGGGGCCCTCCCTGGGCTTAACTCGGGAACAGGCCACAGCCTGTCTTCAGCCGTTGACATCTCGTTTTGGTGGTCAGTTATTCTGTCACGGTGCCAGAGAACAGGCAGGACGACGAGGATGAAGGATACAAGAACACTTTAATGAATACACGAGAGGGTAGGAGCACACGCACAGGGTAACATTCACAATAACTGACAAACTGGAACACAATGGACAGGAACTGATATAGGGTGGATAACGAGGGGCAGACAGGTGAGCACAATGAGGTGATTAACTCATAATGGGAACAGGAACAACCAAATAAGGACACAGAGGGAGAAACCATAATAGACAGTCCACAGGGGTGTGACACATACACAACGAAAAGGGAATTTAGTATGGGAGTCTACTAATGCAGCCGACAGCAAACATACAAATGATGAATCAGTGATTGAATCAGATTCATTATCCTCTCTTAAAACCAAAAATTCCATTTCATAGATGACGGAATTTCAGTCTCTTTAAGAGTACAAATGTATGAGCAAGTAAGGATTGCACCATGAAGCCAAACACAATGTTGAAGCTGCATTTGCAGATTGCATAATCAACATGCAGCACTTTTTCACTCCGCAGAAGTCACAAGTGACAGTTATTATTTTCTCCATGTTGCAGAGAGGACGTGATGTACAATACTAATGTTTGACAGCCGCTGTCTATGGATTAACACAAACAGTCTGTCAGCTGTTGTAACACAAGATTGGCCTGTTGATATCTCGAATCTAAATTGCGCAAAGCTCTGCCAATTCTCCGGTGAAGGCCTCAGGGCTAACAATGCACATGTCCCGTACAATCATCTCCAACATGCGCTTTTTACTGATAACATTCATACAAGCTTACGTTCAAGGGCAGAGTGACAGAGCATCTCTTGTCATGCCTATAAACAATGATCGGCGGGCCAGTTGTGTTTTCTCTAATAGATTTTTAACTCTGCGTGTCTCATTGGAAATGATAAACGTTTTTGACGGCGACTCTTCAGCGCGCAAACGTGTCATTTACGTTACCACAGTGTCACAGCAGACACAAATCTACACACATCATGGACAATAACAAGCTTGTTGCAAACGTTTGTAAACACCCAGTTGTTCTTACCTGCCATATTGAGACTAAACAGTGCGGTTGGGAAACGAGAACCTGTTCAGGTTTTAAAAAAGGATACCGAAAGATGTTCGGCTCCATTAACAGTTCTCGCGCGTACATTTTACCGCTAATGTGGAGGAAACAAGGTGCTTCAAATACGGCGTTTCCTTCACTACTTTCACTATCTTTTAAGGCACTTAGATAAACAGATTCACTTTAAGTCTGTTTCAAGTAAGGCCTTAGCGTAACATCAAAAATGGTCTGTAACATGAGGTCCATGTCAAAAACCTCTATGAGAACAGATATAACACAAGATGGAAGAGTAAACAAGGCAACAGACATTTCTCAGAACTCCAAAGATAATCCCCAAATATTTTGGGCAGGAACTACACATACTAAAAAACTTTTTTCCATTTTATTTCCTTTTGAATAAAGTGCACAAACAGACCAGAAATGTGCGCTAAGAAAGTAAAAAGCGTTCATTTTGATTTCACATTGACTTCAAGTTGTACTTTAATATGTTTGGCACCTAGTGGCCAAACTCTTATTTGCCAAGCACTCTTGGAGAACATCAATGAAGGATATTTTCTGCATGGTCAATTTCTAATTACGATACAATCAATTCAATAATAATGGTGTACACAAAACAAGCCAACATCCACAAACATAATCTTATGATGTCCCACACCACTTTACCTAGTCTCCAATATCACTATGCCAATGCACACACATTTACAGTTGATTACAATCACTCAATGGAGCGGATTCAAGGTCAGTGTTCATGCAAAGGGTCGCCTGTTAAACTTCATTAGGGATTCACTGACGACGGAAAGTGAATAAACAAAGAGACAGAAAACTAAACAAACCACACACTGATACAAACACACACAATGAACCGGGTCGCTGCGCCCAGCGTGAGCAAGAAAAACACAAAGCCGAGCTGTAACCCAGATTAAGCGACAGACAGGAGGCCAGAGCTCTGAAAGGGACAGCAAACTGGCTGTGTCGTCGAGGCAGACAGGTCGAGATGGGAGGGTGCGGGGTGATTTTCACAGAGGAAACAGCCTGCCCGCTCTCTGGTTGCTGTAGTGATCCACTCAACACTGTCAACATTATGCTATTCTTCCCAGAGGCCAACCATTACTGACAGGCCCCCGAGGCCTCCTACTGCACACGTGTCTGCTCCATGTGTGACATATTCATTTCTCTTTGTTGCACGAGCGCTCAATCTTTCTTGCTTACGCTCTCTTTTCACTCTCTGGCCCAAACGCACACGGTGCAATATAGGATTTGCACGGCGCTCGTCCTTTTGCGAGCATATATGAGTGTTTCTGTGATGGACGGAGATGGTATGTGTGACATGGCAGCAGTGTTAGCGTGTGTATCTGAGGCAAGCAAGGCCTGTATGACGCAGTCTGTGTGTAACACTCTGTTTTCCAAACAGCGTGTCATTCTCCATGTTCATATAACACTAAAATGTCACATTCTGAGATGTTGTTGTGCGAGGTGCATTGCAACGGCCACTGTGAAACATGCAAATCTTGTTTCTACATGCCAATTATTTATTTATTTATTTTTAAGAAACTTTGGATATTACAATACAAGGTGATGAGGAGCTCAGAAAAAGTTCACAATTGACTTTGAAAAATTTTGTATTTTCTCTTCCGTTCATTAAATCATCTGAAATGTTTCTATTTTCTTTTCTTTTTTTACAGCTTATATTTCATTGGGTCAATGCACAATAATTATTGTGTTTTGGAAGCAATGTGAATACTTAAAAAAATTTAATGAAATAAAATAATAAAAAATTCAATAAAATAAAAAATTAAATAAATTGTCTGCAAAAATGTAAGGTGAGGAGAAAAACCGAAAGATTAATTCATTCTATTTACTATAAGCCTAAATTTGTAAATATGCAATGGACTTTTTAAGTAATATGATTGCAAAGATCGTTATTGATTTACTCAAACAATTAATCATCCAATCATCATTTGTTTATTTTTTATTCAATCTATTTAAACATTTAGATACTTTATTTCCTTTTGAATAAAGTGCACAAACAGACCAGAAATGTGCGCTAAGAAAGTAAAAAGCGTTCATTTTGATTTCACATTGACTTCAAGTTGTACTTTAATATGTTTGGCACCTAGTGGCCAAACTCTTATTTGCAAAGCACTCTTGGAGAACATCAATGAAAGATATTTTCTGCATGGTCAATTTCTAATTACAATACAATCAATTCAATAATAATGGTGTACACAAAACAAGCCAACATCCACAAACATAATCTTATGATGTCCCACACCACTTTACCTAGTCTCCAATATCACTATGCCAATGCACACACATTTACAGTTGATTACAATCACTCAATGGAGCGGATTCAAGGTCAGTGTTCATGCAAAGGGTCGCCTGTTAAACTTCATTAGGGATTCACTGACGACGGAAAGTGAATAAACAAAGAGACAGAAAACTAAACAAACCACACACTGATACAAACACACACAATGAACCGGGTCGCTGCGCCCAGCATGAGCAAGAAAAACACAAAGCCGAGCTGTAACCCAGATTAAGCGACAGACAGGAGGCCAGAGCTCTGAAAGGGACAGCAAACTGGCTGTGTCGTCGAGGCAGACAGGTCGAGATGGGAGGGTGCGGGGTGATTTTCACAGAGGAAACAGCCTGCCCGCTCTCTGGTTGCTGTAGTGATCCACTCAACACTGTCAACATTATGCTATTCTTCCCAGAGGCCAACCATTACTGACAGGCCCCCGAGGCCTCCTACTGCACACGTGTCTGCTCCATGTGTGACATATTCATTTCTCTTTGTTGCACGAGCGCTCAATCTTTCTTGCTTACGCTCTCTTTTCACTCTCTGGCCCAAACGCACACGGTGCAATATAGGATTTGCACGGCGCTCGTCCTTTTGCGAGCATATATGAGTGTTTCTGTGATGGACGGAGATGGTATGTGTGACATGGCAGCAGTGTTAGCGTGTGTATCTGAGGCAAGCAAGGCCTGTATGACGCAGTCTGTGTGTAACACTCTGTTTTCCAAACAGCGTGTCATTCTCCATGTTCATATAACACTAAAATGTCACATTCTGAGATGTTGTTGTGCGAGGTGCATTGCAACGGCCACTGTGAAACATGCAAATCTTGTTTCTACATGCCAATTATTTATTTATTTATTTTTAAGAAACTTTGGATATTACAATACAAGGTGATGAGGAGCTCAGAAAAAGTTCACAATTGACTTTGAAAAATTTTGTATTTTCTCTTCCGTTCATTAAATCATCTGAAATGTTTCTATTTTCTTTTTTTTTTTACAGCTTATATTTCATTGGGTCAATGCACAATAATTATTGTGTTTTGGAAGCAATGTGAATACTTAAGAAAATTTAATGAAATAAAATAATAAAAAATTCAATAAAATAAAAAATAAAATAAATTGTCTGCAAAAATGTAAGGTGAGGAGAAAAACCGAAAGATTAATTCATTCTATTTACTATAAGCCTAAATTTGTAAATATGCAATGGACTTTTTAAGTAATATGATTGCAAAGATCGTTATTGATTTACTCAAACAATTAATCATCCAATCATCATTTGTTTATTTTTTATTCAATCTATTTAAACATTTAGATACTTTCCAAAGCCCAGACAATTTTTGTTTTGTGCCAATGGACAATTGGTTATTATTGTGCTGTGAGACGGGATCAAAGTTAAGCTTTCACTAAACCTCAATTCAACAATCACATGGTGAAATGCTGAATAATTTCCAGACTGAGAGTCAATGACATTTAGATTTATCTGAGGGAAATACTCTCAGAATTGACTGACGCAAGCTTTACTGGCTTCCTGCCTCTCTGGTGTTTCCATGTCCACATGCCCTTTAACAAAAACCCTTGAGTATCAACAATGCACCATTCAATAAAAAGAAGGACCGTCAGAACGGTTGAAGCTTCAAACTAAAAGTTTCCTCAGTGACAATCAATGTCTTTTTAGGTTACTGCTGGATGCCTATAAGCACCTTAAGAAAACATTCATCTTGGACTTTCTATGGGAACAGAAAGTTTTTAGAAGGACATTGAGACCAAATTTCTAAAACATTGCTAATAGCTAATGGAATCTTTCAATGTCGGTTAATAGTAATACTGTATAATACTGGTTAAAGCAATAATAGCAAATAATGACATATTTGAAGAAGAAACGCATTTTCATTGGGATATGTTAAGCTGCTCTTGATGGTGAACTTGGCATTCAGTCTCCATGTACTCCTCAAAAAGGCTCCTTAAGAGTAGCTATCAATGGTGTTAATGAAAGGAATGTTCATGAATTTAAAAAAGGGGTCTTTAGATATTTTAAATGTTCTTGACACTAAAAAATAAGGGTTCTTTTAAGAGCTGTTCACTAGGGGCTTTCGCACCAGAGGAATGTCTCATAGATCCTATAACTATTGGTGGAAATACCTGCTTTTTGGCATGTTCGCGCCACAGGAAGGAACTGAGAATGATTTTAGTTGGAACACCTAGTTCCTATAACCATACAACCAAAGCCCCCAAAAAAGTTCGTTGGGGAACCAAAAATCTATCATGTTTATGAGTAACAAGTGTTTATTTGTATTCATTAAACACCTCTATTATTTGCCTTCCAGTTTCTTCTCTGTAATATGAACCACAGCAGTCTCATGTGAAACAAACGCACTGATCACAGAAACTCTACACGCCGTGCTGTCTAATATCAAAATAAAAGCTTGCCTTTCATCTCAGCCGGGACTGAGACCTGTCCCACATATCCACTTACAACCGGCTCAATCTGGTAGATGCGGCCCCTTCCCAATCAATCTCTTTGAGTGAGCCGTCACGTCCAAAATAATATGGCTTCATCTATAAGATCGCCTAACACTGGCAACTTGATTGGGACACACAACTGCCGCCTCCTGTTGAGATCACACACATCACTTCAAAAGAAAACACACAAGATGGATGGTCATTTGCATGACATACATATTTATGAGGCCTCCTTCTCCATCTCAGTAGACTCAATACAGATCTTGTGACACTCCCAGGCAGCGCTGACACAAAGTCACGCGTGATACGGATCACAGAAGCCACCGAGCCACATCTTTTTGCGGGGCCAATATGGGTGATGTGTTGAACTAGAATGCATAACAGGGTTTACTCAAGAACACAACGAATCAGCAATACGCCACTGAAGTGCATTACCATTTTGATGGGTGCGGTGATGAGGATGGTGATTACAATGATGGTGCTGTTTATGGTGATTGCTCTCGGCTGTCATCCCACAGGCCCCTGCTCAATGTGCATGAGTGGCGGGACAGGCAGGAGGTGGTTGAGAGCTATTCAGGGGTGGTGGTTGGGGATTTAGATAGGACAGGGGCGGATGGAGGTCATAACAGCGATGCGTGCCTAAGATCTCATCAGCCATTTACATCCGCCATAGTGTGATTTCCAGGCACATCTATGATAAATGATTCACATTTAGCAAGTTACGCAAAGACATAAAACACCATCAATATGGGAACTTGGGAAATGTTAATCCATGGGGTCCTGCAATGGTAAAGTTGTTCAAATTAAAATCTATCTATCTATCTATCTATCTATCTATCTATCTATATTATTAGCAGTAGTAATAATACAAGAATATATTAATAAATATTGTTTAATAACATTTAGTAATAAAGCAATGTAATAATAGTAACATTACATAACACAAATATGAGTGCGTTATTATTATTATTGCTGTTGCTGTTGTTGTTGTTATAAACACAATAATATATTAATATTATAGTACATTATAATGAAAATATAAATAAATAAATGTTTTAATAGGATGAATACAACAATTAAATAATTAAAACAAAAATAATAATTAGTTATAGAGCAAAGTAATAATAATAGCACTATTAACACAAATATTCAAATTATTAAAACGTTGTGTAAAATTGTTGTTGTTATTATTATAATTATTATCATACAATAATACAATACAAATATGAATAAATACATATTTGAAAAAATATGAATAAAGCTATTAAATAACAACAAATAATTATAACAACAACAACATGAATATGAATAGTGGATTACTATCAATATTAATAAAACAATATTATACATGATTAATATGTAATAATATTTAGCAATAAAATTATTTAACAACAACAACAATAATAACAACAAGAATTATTATTATCATGTACAGTACATTAGATATCAGTAAGTAGAATGAAATTAAACCTTAATCAAGACTTGTCAGAACTCATGATATTATTCACAATTATGTTAATTTATTGACAAAATGTATACATCTAACAGTATTCTAATGGTACGCAGGAAAAAATATCAAATGTACAATAAAAAGTACACAATTATAATTTATAATTATACATTTAAAAAATTATATTTATGCAAGGGCATCATCATATTTGTGGGCTCATTATATTAAAAGTGGGATCAAAAAGTTTGAAAACCTAGATTGACCATTGTCAAGATTTCAGTGGTCACTTCAGTAAAGCAGTTTTCTTTTAGATGTCTGGCAACAGATACATCTAACAGTGAGCAACCTAATAGTGCCTTTAATAAAGCACACTCCTGTTATTCTGCTTTTTTATTTCTAATCAGAGTATTCAACATGAAAGGGTTTATTACACAGGGACCAGCCAACTGATATGTGAAGGCCAAGCATGTGCTGGATCTGGATGCTTGAAAGGACTTGGCATAATGAGGCTTGCACACAGCCTGGGCTTGTCTGAAATGGCAAAGAAATAACCCTCACATCCTCTCAATGAAATCTCAAGGCTGCAAATATAATGCCTTAATTGCTTATGTGATCAGAAAAGAGCAATATTTTCACTGGAAAACTTGAAATGAATACATTTTGCCTTTTCTTCTTGAAAAAAAAAATACAAGTGGGTTTGATTTCATGGTACAATAATATGTTCACGTCCTCGGACTCGAAATTATGCTTTTCTATGGCAACACTATCAACGCCTAAACAGAGCCTGTGGTGGTTAGGTGGTACAGCAGTCACGTGGCACAAGTCGTAGCTCTCAGAAAACTCCCAGTTCACAAGTTGTAATTAGGAGTTTTATGAGGACGTGAACGCTTTTTAATCTTGTTTTTGTAATTCTTAAGAATGCAATTTAACAAAATGTAACTTGTTAAAGAAAAAAGGTTGAGAAGTAGGGATGCATGATATATATATATATTGCTACACTCTAAAAATATGGTTCTTTAAAAGTTCTTTACATGCAGTAATGGTTTTATTTAGAACCATAGCATTCTGGTTCTTTGTGTCAAATCTGTAACTGTCAAAGCACCTCATTACTGATTTTATGGAGCTCAGTGATCCAACTACACAGAATGTCAACACACTCTCAACAGGTAAATTTCATTCTTAAAATTTAAATACACATTACTTTAAAATTTTAACTGGTTTCCAAACAAACATCTTTTTTTTTTTTTTTTTTGGTCACAGCTAAGTGTTTGCAGCTCTGCTAAGCTGTAGAAACTTCCTCCTCTTTTCCACTAAGTAAGTAAAAGAGACAATGAATTTATAATTTATTTATGTAGAAACACCACGGTCACAAAAAAATATTAAAACTATCCCATGACTTTTTTCTTTTAAGATTGTGAAGGGCTCACATTCTGTCCATTTTTGCTTTTGGCCTTTATAAACATAATTGTTTTTACATAAACATGCTGTAACACTAAACTCAATTGTGTATTTCAGATGTATTACATCCCACAACCTCATCATCTGCAGAGCAAAATCGCCACTTAATCACACCAAAATTATGGACTTTAAGGCATCATATGGATTGGATTGTGATTGTTTCACTGAAAGTTGGTCTTCATCACATCTATTTTTTGTTCTTATTTTGTTTTTTACTTCTTTATGTATTTATTCATGTTCAATGTCAATTGTCATTCATTAATGTATTCAGCTAATAACTGTTAAGAGCCCTGAAAATTTTGCATGTCAATAAAAACAATTCACACAACATGCTGCTGTTGTGGTTGTTGGTGTTTTACTGTAAAACCTTAACCGAGGCTACACTTTAAGATGCCTCATTACTGATTTTCTGGAGCTCAGCCCTCCAACTACACAGACTGTCAACACACTCTCAACAGGTAAATAATGTCTTTCTTAAAATGTCTATAAATGATAACTTGCAAATGCTAATTGGTTTCCTATGTCTTTTCTCTTTTTAGTTTAAGAGAACATGCAAGTGTGACCAGCTCTGTTCAGTTAAGGATACTCACCTCTTCTTCACTAAGTAACAAAGATATTTAATTTTTGGTCCATTTTGTTAAAATTTTTTATTACTAGGGTTTATGCATAAACATACCCAGCTATCCCTTGACTTTACATTACTTTTTCCTTTTAACATTGTGAAGTGCTCATACTACTTTTGGCCTTCATAAACAATTGAAAGTGAAGTGAAGTATGGTGACCCATACCTGGAATTTGTGCTCTGCATTTAACCCATCCAAGTGCACACACAGTAGCGAACACACACCTCAAGCATATATATATATATATATATATATATATATATATATATATACAGTGGGTACGGAAAGTATTCGGACCCCCTTATATTTTTCATTCTTTGTTATATTGCAGCCATTTGCTAAAATCATTTAAGTTATTTTTTTTCCTCAATGTACACACAGCACCCCATATTGACAGAAAAACACAGAATTGTTGACATTTTTGCAGATTTATTAAAAAAGAAAAACTGAAATATCACATGGTCCTAAGTATTCAGACCCTTTGCTCAGTATTTAGTAGAAGCACCCTTTTGATCTAATACAGCCATGAGTCTTTTTGGGAAAGATGCAACAAGTTTTTCACACCTGGATTTGGGGATCCTCTGCCATGCCTCCTTGCAGATCCTCTCCAGTTCGGTCAGGTTGGATGGTAAACGTTGGTGAACAGCAATTTTTAGGTCTCTCCAGAGATGCTCAATTGGGTTTAAGTCAGGGCCCTGGCTGG
>NW_015505305.1:209446-223196 GCF_001515645.1 Sinocyclocheilus grahami
TGTGCTTTGCCACAATTCTGTCTCTGAGCTCTTCAGGCAGTTCCTTTGACCTCATGATTCTAATTTGCTCTGACATGCACTGTGAGCTGTAAGGTCTTATATAGACAGGTGTGTGGCTTTCCTAATCAAGTCCAATCAGTATAATCAAACACAGCTGGACTCAAATGAAGGTGTAGAACCATCTCAAGGATGATCAGAAGAAATGGACAGCACCTGAGTTAAATATATGAGTGTCACAGCAAAGGGTCTGAATACTTAGGACCATGTGATATTTCAGTTTTTCTTTTTTAATAAATCTGCAAAAATGTCAACAATTCTGTGTTTTTCTGTCAATATGGGGTGCTGTGTGTACATTAATGAGGAAAAAAATGAACTTAAATGATTTTAGCAAATGGCTGCAATATAGCAAAGAGTGAAAAATTTAAGGGGTCTGAATACTTTCTGTACCTACTGTATATATATATGTTAAATACTCCTTACTTTAATTACTCCTAACTTTAAATTAGCACTACCCCACATTAAGAAATGAAGACCGATACCTATAAATTGCGTGAGGATGTTTTACAAGTGTAAAAGGTGCAATTTGGAGCTAGATGGTGCTTTAGAGAGAGGGATGAGAGTCTCCAAACATTACTAGCATTTATTTACATAGCCTCCTCACAGTGTCTCATAAACACACACAGGTTTATTAATCAAATCTACCATGAAACCCCAGCACTGTGTTGTACAGTTGCTCAGTTCTGCTCAGTGAAACGCTGCATCAGCATCTCGGATTTTAATGTAGCTTTTATTAAAGCAGTACATGAAGCCATCAACTTTTTGAGGCTGTGATGAGCCAGCTGTCTGTATGACGCACAACTCAGCAATAACCCATTGTGTATGAATAAAAGTAATGGCTAATTTTTGTGATGGATTGGGCCGGAGTGCCACCTGCACAGTCTTCCAGGCGGGACAGGAATGGTTGCCTGAACTAAATCCATCATCGAGTAAAACACAGGTGGCCTTTTACTGCTGAGCTGGGATTTGGCAAACATAAAGAATGTAATCAAATACAAATTACACGCTATTATATGTTGCATACTGTAGTGTCAATCAAATCATTACCAAGACAGATTCCCAAGGTGTAACAGTTCCGCAGGCTCTGACTTTATGGCATTTTCCTGATTTCCCCCTCCGTCTCTCAATTTGCATTCATTCCGGTGGCTCTGGAATTTGTCCTCAGGAACATTTCCTCAACCAACCAAACATTCATCTTCACACACAGTCATTTTCCTCCAGCTTACTTTCTCACCCCTACTGTAATGTCCTTTTAAATATTTCAGGTTTTCTATCCACCTTTTAGCCCCTGATCTTTAAATGGTGCAATAATGTCACACCTGAGCTTTAACTCAATAGCCCTCTGGCCTCTCGAAATTAGAATATGAAAAATTTTATTTTATATATAAAGTATATATATTGTTTTATTATTTTGAATTTATCAGACATACTACTGTCGAGGTCAGAAAGATTTGTTTATACAGCAAGGACACATTAATTTGTTTAAAATTGACAGTAAAGACATTTATAATGTTATAAAAGATTTCTATTCAAGAGTTTTTATTATTATTATTATTATTATTATTATATTCTTCATCACAGAATCTGAAAAGTATCACAGTTTCTACAAAAATATTAAGCAGCACAACTGTTTTCAACATTGATAATAATGTTTTTGAGCACTAAATCAGCATATAGGAATGATTTCTGAAGGATCATGTGACACTGAAGAATGGAGTAATGACTACTGAAAATTAAACTTTGCCATCACAGGAATAAATAACATTTTAAAATATATTAAAATTGGAAAACAGTTATTTTAAATTGTAATAATATTTCATAATATTACTGTTTTACTGTGTTTTTGAGCAAGCCTTGGTGAGCTTAAGAGCCTTAAAAAAAACTGTTGTACATATAAGGTTGTTAAAGCCAAGAATTGTGAGGGGGGAAAAGATATCAGGTAAAAATGTACTTTGAGCCTTTGCATTCATATGATTACATCCTGTTAAATTCTAGTATGCATCTGTGGATAGCTTTATAGTTAATTCCACCCATTTGCTTTTTGACAAGCACTCAGTGTCGTACAAAATGGCCTTTCTTGCATCTACAGTGGGTTTTGAAAAGAATCACCCCTTTAAAATAATCACATTTTGTTGCTTTGCAGTCTGAAATGAAGACGAACACAGTTTTTGTTTTATCCAGCTGCATTTAGTCAGAATTTGTGATATTGTTGTCACATGCACACAATGACCACTCTTTGTCATAAATTCCTGCAACTGCTTCAGAGTTACTGTAGGCCTCTTGTTAGCCTCAGTTTCCTCCTGACTCTTTCATCCAGTTTGGAGTGACGTCCTGATCCAGGGAGGGTGTGTGTTGTACCAAATACTACCTTCCACTTCTCTAATCAAATTGAGCACAGCTGATCACAGTTGAAAGTCAAATGGCTTTGTGAGCCATTAGGTGATAAACTATACCTGATTTTACAAGTCATTTTTTAGGAGGAGGGTGATCCTTTTTCCAACTCAGTGATTCTGTTTTTTTTATGTTGGTGTTATATCTTTCACTTGGATGTGTCATAAATTCCTGCAACTGCTTCAGAGTTACTGTAGGCCTCTTGTTAGCCTCAGTTTCCTCCTGACTCTTTCATCCAGTTTGGAGTGACGTCCTGATCCAGGGAGGGTGTGTGTTGTACCAAATACTACCTTCCACTTCTCTAATCAAATTGAGCACAGCTGATCACAGTTGAAAGTCAAATGGCTTTGTGAGCCATTAGGTGATAAACTATACCTGATTTTACAAGTCATTTTTTAGGAGGAGGGTGATCCTTTTTCCAACTCAGTGATTCTGTTTTTTTTATGTTGGTGTTATATCTTTCACTTGGATGCTATAAGTTGCACTGAGTAATTACAGCTGGATAAAACAAAAACTGTGTCCGTCTTCATTTCAGACTGCAAAGCAACAAAATGTGATTATTTTAAAGGGGGGTGATTCTTTTCTATACCCACTGTATCATTCCCCTTTTAATCTTTGTCTCCCAGAAAGTGCACAGAAAAGGTCCAGCACTAGAGTTAATTTGACAAATGTGTACAGATAAATGCTGTCTCCTGATAAATCATGGACAGAACTGCAAAGAATTCAACCTTTCCACTAAAAACGTTTTGGCTGTGTGCCTAAGATATGAATGAAGTGGGACAGTGGACATTAAAAGTCCTACCTGCTCTTTCACAGAGGCCAGAATGGCAGAGGTGGTCTCTGTCTCAGATCCATCATCATTAGAAGCATTCAGTGCTGGACTGAGCATGGTGGCATTCTCTGCTTCGGCAGGCTGTTCTGGGACTGGCATGACTTCTGGAAAGGACAAAACACATTTATTAGCAACTCTTCATCATTAGACTTCAACACAGGATCATCAGGGTTCAGACTTGCTGTGCCCACTGAATGATATTTGAGAGAATGCAAGAAAACATGTGTAATGATCCTAAAACAGAATGAGTCATTCACAAATAAGATTCATCTGGTTCTCGAACTCAACCGATGGCGTAAAAACCTCGCATTTAATGTTTTATTATGTGTTACTCTTTTAACACATTACATGCTTGATAATTACTTAAAGGAATAGTTCACCCAAACTTGAAAATTTGCTGAAATTGTACTTACATTCAGGCTATCCAAGATGTGGATTAATTGGTTACTGCATCTGAACAGATTTGGATAAATTTAGTATTACATAATCTACCCACTAATGGATCCTCTGCAGTGAATTGGTGCCGTCAGAATGAGAGTTCAAACCACTAATAAAAACAACAAAATAATTCACAAGTTATCCACACAACTAAAGTATATTAATTAATGTCATGTTAAGTGAAAAGCTGCTTTGTAATAAACAAATCCACCATTAAGATGTTTTTAACTTCAACCCATTACTTCCAAGTCCTCTATCCGTAATATTGCTTGTTTCGTCTGAATCAGATGTGAAATATGTACAGATCAAGCACCTTTTACAAGCGAAAAGTGTCCACAGTTCTAAACAAATATGTCGGTGGATTGTGATGTGAGAGGACAGCGGGGTGAACCTTTTCACTGAAGGAAGTGTTATAATGAACTCACATTTTGGCCAGAAATTATGGTTTAAAGATAAAATGCCTTAATGATGGATTTGTTTCTTGCAAACACGTAGCTTTTCACTTCATAAGACAAGTAAATTGATGGATTGGTGTTTGGTGTGGATTACTTGTGGATTATTGTGATGTTTTTATCAGCTATTTTGGACCCTCATTCTGACGGCACCCATTCACTGCTCCACTGGTGAGCAAGTGATGTGATGCTGAACTTCTTCTAATCTGTTCTGATGAAGAAACAAACTCAAATACATATTGGGTGGCATGAGAGTGAGTACATTTTTAGCAAAATTTCTATTTGAATTAAAAAATATATAAATTCTGTCATCATTTACTCATCCTCATATTGTTCCAAACCTGTATGACTTTCTATTTTTATTCATAATGCAAAAGAAGATATTTTGAAGAATGTTGGTAACCAAACAGATTTGGTTAATTTTTTCTTTGCTCCTTTTCTCTCCATACAATGAAAGTCAATGAGAACTGAAACTATTAGCAATAATCTTAAAAATATCTTCTTTTATGTCTCTCAGAATAAAAGTCAGTTTTGGAATGACATGAGAGTCAGTAAATGACAGAATTTCAGAATTTTTCTTTTTGGGCAAACTATCCCTTAAAAAGTATAAATATACATTCTTTTGATCATGAGTCAACCAGGTTTGAGGGTTTATGAACATTGAGAGTTTACACCTCACTGACCTCTTTGGATCTAAATAAAACAAGCAATCAACACATTTTAGATTTATAACAGTGAAATCCTCCAAAAAAAAGCAGCTAGTCAGACATTTTCAGTCACGTCTAATGCCTCAGTTATCTCATAAACCCCCACGGCCTATTTACAGTAGCAAATGAGCAAATGTCAGGATGTACAAACACATGATTGATACAACCTATAAAGAATCTGTATTGATTAGAAAGAGATTCCAAATAATAACTGAGCTAGGCATTAGCTGGACTCAGATCAAGATAAATGGTTGTGTAGGACAATCTCTGGAAATTTTGTCACGCTCAGTGGTGGCTGCGGCCGAGCCGGCCAACTTTGTTCCCTTGTTAATAAAGATGACTAGCCTCATCTGACACGACAGCGTGCCTCCGCCTGACGTTCTGGAAATCAGATTATGCCTCCTTAAACCACCATTTCCATATTGTTTACCTTCCTCCACTCTTCCCTTCACACATGCTCACATAATTCACCCCAAAGCCTCTTCAATGCACTCACGGGAATAAATGACTTGTGGAAGTAAGTCAGAAGTTCAGGCATAAGCAACCACTTGACCAATGCAACGTGATGAAATGTCTTGTAGGTGCTACAACACTCAGATCTGCGAGGCAAATGTATAATCCAGGCTTACAATAATGTGCTAACATTGTTAATGTTTCCATTAAGTTGAAATAATAAGTCGACCAAAAAAAAAGTTTTTTTCTTGGTTATTTGAATGTTAGAGAAAACTTTAAGGGAACATTCCATTGTATAACTTAGCAAACATTATGTTAATGTCTGAAACTAGTAAGTAGAAGCTTTTAAAAAACGTTAGACAACCCAAAATAACAACTGAAATGTTTCAGAAAAACATTCCACAAATAAAGTAAAATGTTTTTGTGCTAATGTTTTAAGAACATCATTAAAGACCATATAACTTTGAATGAACAAAAAGTTAAAGTTAACTAGAAGAATGTTTGTTCGTAACTTTGAAAGAACCTTTCCAGAATGTTCTTTCCAAAGTTTTGAGAATGTTCTCTGTTAGCTGGGACAAGACTGTAGTTAGGCCAGATGCCATAGTGAACTGTATGCAAATCAAAACATAGACTTATAATATTTACAATGGCACATACTGTATAAAGTAACTAGATCACATCAATTACAAAACTCAAAAAACAAAAAAGTTTTGTTAGCTGAACTATTGGCATGTTGTTAAACTGCAGTACACATCCATTGAACACACTGTACTTCAATCACTCACAGCCTCATTTTTATTCCGGTCAAAAAATTAAAATTAAATATTGTGCTACCCTGACTAAGGTCTATGGTGAAGGAATATCTGCAACAACTTTTGTGCTGATTGGAAGACCAAACTGACTGGCGCTTCACTTCCTGCCAGCTCTCTTCAGGAAGATTGGCTTAGTCTGCAGAATGAATTGCCTTAGTCTTCATCCACAAGTATTAAAGTCAAACGTTCCCTGATGGAAGCCTGGGTAAAAAAGATAAATAAGCAACTAAATGTCACCAGAGGGATGTTCTGTACCAGAAAAGGTTATAAGCAACAAAATATCTGTATTTAAAGTCTAATTCTCCCATTAACTATAATTCTGGTATCATTTACTCACCGTCATACCACTCTACATCTACAAATACAAATCAAAGTTCCCATTTTAATGAAGAAATTTTATGTCTTTCGGTCTAATGACCGTACATCTACTTTGGCACCTGTTTTTATACAGTCTATGTTTGGCACATGGGAGAGGGGGTGGGTCTTCAAATAGAGCCGAAAGTTGATTGGTGGTCTCTACAAGTGAACTGTCCAGTGTTATTTTTATTAATAACTTGATTGAAAAATGGATAATGAAAAGCAACTGGCAAATGTTTTTTCCCCCTCCTATTTTTATTTTATTGTTATACTTATCTTCATTTTAAAACATTATTTATTTTTCAATTAAAAATAATTTATAATTATATTATTTTAACACAAGACATATTAAATTCAAGAAACAGTCCATTTCAAAAGTGATTTATGTCTTTATGATATACAGTATGATTTAAATATGATATGATAATGGGTTGCCATAATAATGACAATGAATGAGACTATCAAGCTCCAAAAAAGTTATATAAAATGATCATAAAAGTCTTCTAAACTTGTATGACAGCTTTGTGTGAGGAACAGTCCTTGACATCCACCTCTCTTGAGAGAACCTTTTGAGAGAACCACTGTAGAAACATCTGATTCAAGAACGAATCAATCTTTTGCAGTGCATCATTTGATCCCATTTCTAAAATCAAAATGATTTGTAAGAGAATCAGACTGATCTGGTTCTTGAATTTAACTCGATGCATTTGATCGGTTTCAATCATTACAAATGAATGAAGTTGAGGATTTTGCTATTATTAAGCCATCATATGACTTTGAATATTGCACACAAATTATATGAACTACTTTTAAGATATTTTATGGTAATTTTGAGTCTTTTTAGAAGCCTAAAAGCTCCAGCCTCCATTCACTGTATTTTTATGTAAAACAGTGATTCAATATTTCTCCTTTTGTGTCAGCAAAACAAATTTATAAGGGTTTGGGATGAAATTAGGCTGAGCAAATGATTCATTTCTAAATTAACTATTGCTTTAGCACAAGTACTGTATACTTTTGAGCTGAAGTTTCTCCTACTGCCTGATGTCTAGCTGTTTTTGACACCACCTTCTCCATCTTGGCTCAGCAGATTTTTTTTCATGCAAACAAATGTGTGCTGCTGGGTAATGTGTTGTCGCATTTTTCAATGATACAGCTCATTTCATTCACTGTGGTTTGCCCTGGTAAAGGTAATGCTACCATCTTCTAAACCCTGGGTACAATATGAGATAATGGTGCAGTTAAATATCTCTGAGGGCCTCTGAAGTGGATTGCCCTGTGTCGACCTTATTCTACAAACAGTTCTCTCTTCTCGTACATTAAGCACTAAAATGTACTTTATCCAATTAGACCTCACTCTAAAAGGTCATTTCTGAGTGTAAACACAAGGATAAAAGATACAAATGATCTATTGAAACACTTACAGGCCTGGTGTGGCTTCTTTAAAGCGATCTGATATAATAATAATCATTCATTTAGCTACACAAATAGGCACACAGTTTTTGTAGGTATACTTAAAATATAAATGTTATGTTAAAATATTTTCTCTTATCTCATTTGAATGTGCAGAGATAACTAGCGCTAGGTTAGGCTGATCATTACCATACCTGCATAGACTAAATGCTTGCTTTGTGTGTCTAAAATGTCTAAAAGTCTATCTGTGTGATAGTTTATCACACTTAATTAATTGATCATAAGTATGAAGGATTTTTATCAGCTGCCATTGTGTTATTTTAGCATGTTTACAACATTTTGGATTAGTTAATTAATTAAAATGAAAACGAATATATATATATTAATTTTGGTTAAGGTTTTAATATTTTTGTTTTTTATACATTATTTTAAATAATAATTTGTTTTTTTAAATATTCAAGACTAATGTTACAAATCTATATAGCGAATCATTTTATTGCAGTTTAATATATTTTGTAGCTCAAAGACAACATTTCTAGTTAGTGTACCAAGACAACATTTCTAGTTTTTGTTTAAGTCTTTCATCTCAATATTTTTGAGTGCTATGCATTTACATGCTTATTAGAGTGCCACGCTGTTAGCTTATCAACATGCTAATATCAAACTCCACTGGAATCAATTTTAACTCCCATGCGGAGTGCTATTTGTGTGACAAATGGAGTCACTGCCTTTAAAAAGTGTTCCAAATCAGTCATTTATAAGCTGTCATTGCATTTAAGATACCTTAAAAGGTAGCTGCCTTTGTAGAGAGTAGGAAGTGAGGCTAGGTTTTGGAACAGAGCTTGAATTCGAGTGACAGCATATTGAAAAAAAAAAAATGTTGGGCAAGAACGCTCTCTTTTGTTTCAAAGCTAAATCTTTATTTTTTAGTATTAGAGAGTCTAAACAGTCTTTATTCAGCAACAATGTTCTTTCTCTGTAAATGGAAGCAGTGAACGAGCCTTATAAAAATGATCATCTCCCACCCTCTCTCTTATCAGGGGTCTCAGATGAAGCAACATGCTACATGACAGCAGATCGAATGAGGTTCATGGGCCGTAGCTACTGATTGCATCTAACAAGCTGCTTGATGCCTCATTATGAATGCAGACTGACAACATACATCAGCCCTCCCACCCAAATAACTCCAACCATGTTCAGGAAAAGCCAGAGAGAACGGAGACCATTTATTTAAAACACACTCATCAATCTCGTAATTTCAGTTTTAATGGGGTAGCCTATATATGAGAGCGGGAAAAATAATGAAAACTTTAAGGATGATTCCAAAAAGACAAGGATGCCAAGACAATCAAGACTGATTAGTTAAACAAAGATAAACTTCATAAACTAATGTGGTTTTATAGCATGACAGGCACAAAAAAGAGAGACTCAAAAGAGAAAGTCACACATGGAGAGATAGAAATGGTGAAAATGAGACTGAGAAACAGGGAGAGGAGCTGGAAAATTTTGACAGAAGGTGCAGACAGCCCCATCGTCACCCTGGCAAAAATAAGGTTGCCAGGTTGTAACTGTCTCTGTGCCTCTGTCTCATCAGCGCTTGGCACTTTTACTGGCAAACAAGCCTCTGTTGCTCCAGCCTGAACCCGAGATCAGTTTGGCAGGCCAGTGAATAGGAACTGATTGAGCCTTGGAGTTGCTATCCATCCTCTGTCTGATGGTCTAACCTGGCTGGAAAAAGCTAGAAAACGCTAGAACATGTGCCGCGGGCCTATGTGAAAGACAAGGCTACTGGTATATGTCTTCTTGAGTTAAGTAAAATTGGTTTATTGTCATTTCTCTCCTGCGAGGCAAGGGGGGGGGGGGGGGGAAAAAAAAAAAAAAAAAAGGCCAGTGAATAGGAACTGATTGAGCCTTGGAGTTGTTATCCATCCTCTGTCTGAAGGCCCAACCTGGCTGGAAAAAAGCTAGAAAACGCTGGAACATGGGCGGCGGGCTTATGTGAGAGACAAGGCTTCTGGTATATGTCTTCTGGAGTTAAGTAAAGTTGGTTTATTGTCCTTTCTGTCCTGCGAGGCAAGGGAAAAAACAAAATATCATATATTCTCAATATGACAGGTCAATATGATGCTCTGCCTACCTTTATTATTGACACTCCACCAGGACAATGACTCAACACCCACCTGTGACATTACATATCCATCAAGAAGACGCTTTACAAAGCTACAACTATATCATGGTGTAAGCTTTGGTAGAGTCAACATTAACATTTCCAACCTGGGGTGTCAAGCAATCCAATAATGCAACTGACTTTATCAAAGATACAAAGACATTTTAGGGAAGCCACTTTGAATGTACACAATCAAAAAATAAATAAAAATAAAAAGGTTATTTTTGCATTTTACTTCTGTAATGCAAAGCATTTCTTATGTAAAGCATTTCTGAAACATGAACATAAGAAAAATAAATGAATGAATGAATGAATGAATAAATAAATAAATAAACTTAAAATGTGTTTTTCCAAACCATTATATTTAGGTAATGTTCATTCATCTTAGTGAATGAATGAATGAATGAATGAACAAAGGTTATTTTTCTAAACCATTTTACTTATGCAATGTTATGCACTTCTTAAGGATAGAGGGAGGGAGGGAGGGAGGGAGGAAGGAAGGAAGGCAGGCAGAAAGAAAGACAGAAAGAAAGAAAAACAAGCAAATGAACAAACCATATCTATCTATCTATCTATCTATCTATCTATCTATCTGAACATGAAGGTTAATTTTTCCAACTCATTTTACTGCTGTATGTTATGTAGCCTACTTCTCAGTGACACGGGATATTAAATCAATCAATCAATCAAATAATCCCTGCAAAGAGCTTTTATAATAAAATAGTATGCACTGATTAAATACACAATAAGAATCAACCAGAATCTATTTTGATTCCATGTAGTATATTAATGATGATTCTTGTTTACGTTCATGTAGTACAATAAATTCAATGCTCAAGAGACATGAAAAGCATCCCAAAAATCAATGGACAGCTCCATGCTTCTCTCAGAACAGCCGTACTGACCATGGTAACCCAAAGGAGTGGGCTGAAAGTGTCAGGGGGAAATCTGCAGCTTTTTTTCCTGTCTCTCATTCTCGTCCTCCTACTCTCCTCTCCCAGTCATTTCCCTGCATATTGCACATGTCGTAGCGTTGGTTCAGGGCAGGAAGTCTGGCAGCCACACTGCCCTCCTTCCCACGCAGCTTGTGAGTTCCGTCCCCATGTTAATGCTGCAGGAAGCCAGCCAAGCGCCCGCATGCAACAAATAAACAAACCAGAACAATACAAACAGCGAGAGCTAAAAAGAGTCACACATCACCCTGTGAAGATCTACAATTACCCAAAGATGACAAACTAGGGGCAAAATGATTACTTTGTCAACACTCTTTACCAAAGCAGTCTGGTCACATAAAATGCTGTTTACCACTGTATTTTTTGCAAGGCATCTTTAGCCGAGGGCATCTGACATGTAATTGCTATTCCTCCGAGCCGGCTGCCCGAGCTCATTGGTGAGATCTGATATTTCAGTCTTCCAGCTTAGATAAGAAAGCGGCCTATGAGCTAAACTGGGCAGTAGAGCAGGACACTTTGAGAAAAACACAGAATAGTCCCACTCCAAAATGTTCAATTTCACATTATAATGATGCTGAACATTAAAGGGGTCATATGATGCAATTTAAAATTTTCCTTTCTCTTTGGAGTGTTACAAGCTATTATAGATTTATTATAGATAAGATCCCTAAAGTTGCAAAGACTAAAGTCTCAAATCCAAAGATATTCTTTATAAAAGTTAAGACTTGTCCATGCCCTCCTAAAACGCCTCATTTAAACACGCCCCCACATGTCTACGTCACTGTGTGGGAAGATTTGCATAACACCGCCCAAATGTTCACACAAAGAAAGAAGGCATTACTTTCATTCTCGCTGTAGTATTGTTGTTGCCACCGCTGTGTGTTTCGTTGTGAAAATGAAACTACTTTGTTTGGCCTTCCAAAAGAGGACGATATCTGCTTCGTCATGCCTAGAGCTGATCCGTGCTGGTCGCTGAGGAAATACATCAACTTCGCGCTGTGGATCCCTGGATCGGCTTTCACCGTGGATGAAGCGGAGTCCAGCCCGGGGTCATCACATGTGGTTGCCGCAAGCCCACCGGCCGCTCCTTCGTCGAATCCGCCAGCCGCGCCGTTCTCAAGTCCGCCGGCCGTTCCTCACTCTAGCCCTACGGCCTCCTCTCACTCTAGCCCGCTGTTTGTGACGCTGTGTGTTTCGTTGTGAAAGCGAAACTTTGTTTAGCCTTCCAAAAGAGGACACAACTAGAAATCAGTGGTTAAGTTGTATTTACAACACTGTTCCAGAACAGTTCAACACAAATATTCAGATGTGTGCAGCATATTTTATGGAGGACTGTTTCCTGATCCTGGTAGAGTAGACTACAATGCCGGCTGTTCTGACTCACAGACTGTAAGTACGCTTTCATATATAAAGGATTTGCCGCTGACGATTCAAAAGCGAGTTTTGAGCAGTGTAGAGTAGCGCTTGTTGTTTGTCATTTCTCCGATCACAAATGCAGACATAGTTTTATGTTTATGTGGCGCGATGCAACGCAACGCGTAAAAAGACAGTATAAGTCATTATAATCCGTAATTATGTCCCCACTGGATGCTACAAATGCCTCGTTTATAATGTTTTTTTTAATGTTTTTGTCTCGTCGCTCCATCACAGTATGGTAAGGGGCATAACATTTCCGTCACACGCTTGAGGTATTCGGCCAATCACAATGCACTGGATAGCTGGCCAATCAGAGCACACATCGCTTTTCAGACAGATGAGCTTTGTAAAAATCGATGCGTTTCAGAAAGGCGGGGCATAGAGAAACAATAATGTACAATATGTGGAAAATAATTTTAAAGTTTTTTTAACCTTAAACCGCATAAACACATTTCATTACACCAAATACACAAAATAATGTTCTTTTTAGCAACATTATATGACCCCTTTAAATTAAATCTATATAAATAAATGAATTAAAAAAATGTAAAGGAAATGTACTAGTTTGGGGTCAGTACGATTTTTAGTTGCATGAAATAATATTACTTTTATTTAGCAAGAATGTATTCAATTGATCAAAAGTAATTTCTGAAACATCATGTGACACTAAAGACTACAGAAAAGGCTTTTGATTTTTGATTGACCACTTAGATTTTTTGATTAGAACTGTTTGTCCTCAGAATGTGTATTAATAAACTTTCTACAATGGTTTACTTGTTTTCATAAAATTTTGTTCATAGCAGCAGAATGTCTTGCAGGTCAAGGGGGTTGAATAATTTAAAATACTTTGAATAATAAATAAATTATATTTATATACATACATATATATTAAGAAAAGTATCACTTTTTATTTCTCCTCTTGCCTATTACTTGTTTCGCTTCTGTTTCAGTTTTTATAACCAATTCTTACTATGTGTCAATAAGTTGTTGTTTTTAAGCCTGTGTGTTTGGCAATGCTATTTTTTAGGATTACTGAAACTACTGTCATTTGATTTGTATTAGTTATTTATTTTAATTTTAGTTAAATTATGTCTGAATTTATTATGTCTTTATAGGTATTTATTAAGGGTTTAGTTTGATTTAATTTGAGTTATTTTAATACTTCAACAAACTAAATGGAAATGAAATAATATATATATATATTGAATTTATAAATGTGTATATATATATATATATATATATATATATATATATATATACATATTTATAAATTCTATATATATATATATTATTTCATATCTATTT
>NW_015505305.1:223208-231711 GCF_001515645.1 Sinocyclocheilus grahami
ATATATACACACACACACACACACACACACACACACACATACACACACAGTCAGAAATATATATATCTACTGTTTGATGTAACTCCAGCCAAGGTGATGTCCCTCTGCTCTGCACCATTTGATAACTTTTAGTTTTCTGGGCCAATCGAGCAACGTGTCAACAATCTTTGCACTCAAGGAGTTTGGCAGCTGGTTGGACAACTCCAGGTCTGCACTTGAGCCTCCAAGTCAAAGCAGCTTCAATGCACACCGTGCAAACAGTCACGCTAAGCTACGGTTGCACCATTGGAGGGAAACATCTCCATAAAAGAGTGACACCAGGAGGATGCTTTCTTCCTCCCACCTGTCTCCTCCTCCTGAGCTGCACGAGGCAGTTGTCAGGCAGGAGAGACGAGAGTTTCTCTCATCCATACCCATGGTCCCTGCCCATGTGCGCCAGCACATCACATTATTTTGCCTGCACAACTCAGCCTGTCTCCACTAAAACCATCATTGACATGCTGCTGTCACAATAAACCCACCCTAGCTGTTTCTCCACAACACCCACCCGCTTTTGCTTTTCCTTTTCCTCATCTAATCCCCCACAGCACACTCACCCGAACTCTCAAATACTCACTCCCACCGGCTCATCCTCCTCTGTTCTACTTCCATTCGCTCATTCATTCAAGCCTTGAAGCAACAAGCAAACCCTGGTTAATTTTCAAGCCGTGGTTCTTAGCTGGTATACCTTCAGGACCCAGATTTTACATTTTATCCGACACTTTACCAAATCTGTTTATCGTACAAAATTGAATTTCAATAGTTTAATGCTCTCGGCAGTCAATAAATGTGCACAAAACACATTGTGGCCACACACAAACCATATTTATCCACATTGCAAGTGAATCTATATTAATTTAGCCTGGGTCAGATTTCATTTTGCCATGCATCATTTTGTTCAACCTGCCCTTGTTAGCATCTGCCTAATATGGCATGTGACCCTGTCAGAATAGATTTGCAAATTATTTTTGGGTAGCAGTCCATAGGTTGAGAACTAGGACAATTTTTTTTTTCTTAAGTTAATGTAATTTTCGGTGGACCCCCTAGCATCCACTTGTGGTCCACAATAGGAAAGAATGCTTACAAATAATAATAATAAAATAAATCACCAAAAATACATGAAATGTATTTATTGAATTACATATAAAAATACAGATAAATCAAATCACACATTCAACAAATTGTACTTTTAGCGCTGTCAAAGTTGATGTCTTAACTAAAAATATTTATTAAATGTTTTACAATTTTTAAATACACTTTGAATGATATTATCTGGGAAAAGAGCTAGGAATTAACTTGAATATTTCTGACGGTTCTCTAATAGTTGGCAAAAAAAGGGCACAGTCAACAAGATTTTCCAGAAAACATGTAAAATATCTTAGAAAGGAGGATCATATTTGGGGTTCCATGCCATCAAGAGATTGAAAACCCCTGGTTTAGAGTATCCTGAAATATTCATGATTTGTTTTTCATTCCAGTGCAGAGTATTGTATTCTTTTAGTCATTCTCCTGTCCAATAGATTCATGCATAATAGGCCACTATGAAAAAACTGAAAACTAATCTATAGAGCTATTAATGTTGCATCTCTGAAGAAAAAAAACTGTCCGATGCCATTATTATTTCTCTTTGCGCTGCGGTCATAATGCCATAAGCGCACCGATGTTCCATTTCAGCCTTGTAATGTGTAGAATGAACACAATAACCTTCTTATCAGCAATTGGGTTGGCTTGTACATTGGTTTATTTTTACATGCATTGAAATGCATATTCCCTTTGTTGCTGTGAGATGACGAGTCTGAAATACAGCAGTGCATTTCAAGCCTGAAGAATGGATCTTACTTCCCAGCACACAAGACATGACCTTACAGGACAGGTGGAGGTGTACGATAAACAAAGCACTTCATTGTAATGCAAACAGAGGGTGATTGCATGCATTTGCATAGAGTTCTCCATCATAACATACAGTATCTATGAGGATTGCAGTATATATGCTTGATTTACACACTCAGAGATCTGCAGTGCTGATCCAGAGTGTGAAATCCGAAACATGCAAATCTCCAAACATGAAATATTTCCTTATCTAACACAAAACCAAATTAGCTTGGCAGTTATATCGATGCATAAGAACATATTTTCCAAGGATAAGCATTATTCATATGACCTTTTGAAGTATGCAGACCAATTATGCAACAACTTCAGTGATTAGAATATGTTGGATGTCATAACAGTTGTATGTGAAAGTGTTGTTGTTCTACACAGGGTTTCCACAACTGACCAGTGAATTTCCATTTTCAGGCTCCAGGCAGAAAATGTTCACTATTGCTTAGTTTTAAGTTTATAATAGCAGTATTTTAGTTGTACTACAGACAAACCTTTTTAGTTTTTTTAGCAATATTTTCTATTGTTAAATGGGCCCCAAACACACTATTTGACCATATGGTGCTCCATATCGTACACCAGCAACACACCCACATAATCAGGGGTTTTCTCAGTATATCTTTTTTTTTTGTCTTTTCAGCTCATTGGACACTCATATTCCAGGTTTACAGAAACAAACAAACAGAAATCATCAAATATGTCATCATAAATCCAGATACTGTATATTTATGTACCATGCACTGTTATCACTATCAATCATGCTTTGCCATGTGGGACACAGTTAATAAAAGCACCCTCTTATGTAATTCAACAGGACATAATTTTCTTTGTAAAACGCTACTCAAAAACACCATATAAATCATAATAGGTTCAGTTCACTAGTAAAATGTAATACATAGAGATTGAACCACATACCTAAATATATTCAGTCGTTCCTCTTCACTGCGCCGGACAGCGACTCTGACAATTTATTGCATGGGTCTATTTGAAAACTACAAATATACTGCAGTTCAAACATTTGAAAGAAAAAAATAATCTCTTTCTAGTCATACTTACTAAAACCTCGCCTGTAAGAAAGACTGTAAAACCATTATGCACTTGGAAGATACTATAGTGTGCATCTGGAGAGTTTAATCTTTTATGAATTTACCTTATTAATTGTCCATGTGGCCATTGAAAAAAAAAATTTGAAGATTGATCAAGCTTAACCGAAACAAATTCACAAGAGTTTCAAAAAAAAAAAAAAAAAATCATGATTTTAATAATATTTTTCTATTTAATAAAGCTCTCAGTAATGCACATTTAAGAGGGAGGCATTTTGATCCAAATCTTCCATTTTTATGCACAAGGAGCGATCACAATAAAATATAATACTTGATTAAAATTGAGAAATAATTTAGTCATTCAAATTCTGTGAGACATGGAAAAAGTTTGTCAAATGTTACAATTCAGCTTCAAGTTCAGCAGATATGAATGTCTTATGAGACTGATGGCTCCAATTTACCTCCACCTAATGTCAGCCATTAAATTCGGAGTAATACATATAATTCAGTTCTCTACAGAAAAGGGCTTTGGATCCTGTGGAGAGCTGCAATAAATTGTCAGGTTTTCTGTAAAGAGTTGCTCTGTCTCCTGTCATTTGAAATCAAGGACTGAAATCAGAGGTTCTTTATTAATTCGGTCAATTAATAGCAGAGAATGGCCTACATTTAAGCTCACTAGGAAAAACTGGGATATGAATCTGTGCAGTTGTTTCTACCAAATGTCTTGGATGTGACTCCTGTTACTATTTGTCTTATTATTTTGTACATAATGATGAAATGGTCTAAAAGATGACAAGAAACATGAATAAAGATCTATGCCATACATACAAAAAATCAACAAAACACCCAAATGGGTAGCATAGAAAATTAATTAAAAGCAAATGCACGTTGCGCGTGCCTCAAAAGGGGGCTTACAAAGATACATAACAGCTACAAGTGTATGCACTACTTGCTTTATGCAAGCACTATATAGAATAAATCACTATACAGGACTTACCCTATTATACTTTATCGTCACGAATTGATAGGTGAAACAACAAACAGCCACCCACAAATAGTCTATAAACAAAGCATCAGGCGGTCTTTGAGTTCACATGAACAACGGTTAAAGTTACTCGTCGTCAGGCTACAGAAGAATACCATAATTCCTCCGTTCAATTAGGCCTAAGTCATTGAGAGTCACGCAGACCTATAACAACCCACCCACAACACTTAATTGTGGGTGGGTTAATAACTTAATAACATGCCTTACCTTAACACAGAATCGACCACAGAGTCCAACGTTTATATTTTTTCTACGAAACTTTGAGTTAATATGTACTAAACATGAGTGGAATTTGCACCGCAGCGCCCCCACACCTTGATGCTCATGACAAGAACAGCATGTATAGTTATCTCTATTGAAGTGAATTAGGTTTAAATCGCTGTCATGCATGAATTATATTTTTGCAATTTTACACATAATAATCCACGATGATCACATTACACAAAACTGAAATTGCACGTCAAAATAACACATTGTCAATATTTTTGGACCCCCCAAAATTTCACAAATCACGTTTTCAGGGGAGCCCATGTCTTGAGGGGAGCCGAGCTCCCCCTAGCTCGCACCCTGATGGCACATAAAAGTAGTGTGCGCAAACCTACGTTGTCATAATTGACGGGTTATCTATTACTAGGGTGATTTAGGCTAATGTCCACTATACTTAATGGGTTTAATTCAGAATTAATTTCCAACTTTTTTATCTACTGCAAAGATGTAGGTATTTTAAATGTCAACACAATAGTATGACATATTGAACAGACTGTATTTCTGTTCCTCACAGCCATGTTTTTGCTCATGTCAAATTAAATATGGTGTATACTCTGACAAAGGTCGACCCAACAAATCAAAAGCCCCAAAAACATACCTGAGTCCATATGAGGTTCTAATTTAAGTAGCCCTGCTGACCTGTTTGTGCCATTTATTCAGCGGTAGGCTGGCTGAACTGGGCCATGATTATGAGACTGTGTGATTGAGACTAGCCAGGAAGGATCACATCTTGAGTGGCACCAAAGGAAGGGCGATCTCTGTAGCAGGTGGGCATGAGGACACCCTGCTGCAATCTGCCTGTGGCTGTAGTAATTGGTCTAATCACTGTTCCATCTAATTTTCAATGCACATGGACTAAAATAAAGTTAGGAAATTAGCACAGCTAGAACATCATCTCATTCTCAATATGATCCAAGCTTTGCGAGAGAAGTTGGGGTAGGAAATTATTTTATTAGCATAGCGTAAACCATAAGTGCCATTTCAGCAATAGTTGTGCCATTCATCACTGCAAGATTGTGTCTAATCTGTTTGTTACAGACAACTGTCACAAATTCATGCTGAGAATATAAAGGAGGCTCTTGTGGCACTCCGCAATAAGCCATTCTTGATAATAACGAGTGACTCTCATCAGCAGTGCAATCATAAGCGGCGGTAATTAGCAGCTGTGAGAGACAGCAAATCTTAAATTAAATCCCCTGATTACCACATTGATTATTTCATTTCGTTGGTGCATGATGGCATAAGAAAATTCAAGTGAGTGTTGAAAGTAGAAGAAATGCCAAAACAGAATGGAGACCAAACAGTTCTACTTTATACTCAAAAGGCTTCAGGAGGTTACAATGCTGTCAATCTGTAATGTGAATTATGAAAAAAAGTGATTTTTCAATATATGGGCATCACTGAATATAATAAACTATAGGATAGGTTATATATGAATTATACTGTATATAAATAAATGACCTCACTAGTCACTACTAGATAGACAAATTGTTGAATAATCAACCATCCTGCCTTGAGAAATCACTTAATTCTCACTTCTTTTTCTTTTCAGCTCCAATTCCAATTCAATAGACAGATTTTAAGGTAGGTACCAAATTACTAAAAGGCAGCAACATAGGTAAGTGAAAGCTGAAAAGTCACTGGCAAGAAGGCATGGATTTCCAAGGAAAACCAACAAGCACTGAGATTGAGGATGGGTTGAGAATGTCATTGATGTGGGAGGCCATCAAGGCTTCATAGTCAGCAGCGAATTTAGAGAGAATAATCTGTTTTTCCTCACCCGTGACAAATGGGGATAAGGCTCAATATTATCTCCAAGGTCAACCTGATCCTAGCACTGAAAAGAAGTGCCCAACCGGAGGAGCCTGACTCGCCACTATATCCCTTTCTTCTCCTTATCACTGTCTGAACACACTTGTTTAAACAAAAGCGAGACAAAACAAGCCCACATTCACTCTCTCTCACGCTCTCTTTACCACATCAGTGCCGCGACACAGATAACTTCAGTTATAACCAGCAGCAACACATTTTGACAACAATAACAATATCTTTTATGCATTCTCTTCTGTGCAAAGGTTAGATTATTCAGCTATTAGAGAATTTAAAAGGGCATTGTTGGAGTTTTATGAAAACGCACAATTAAAGGTCAAAGGTCAAAGCAATTGTCTTTACTGAAATTGAAAGAATTACTCATGAAAGGTAGCAAAAGCCTCTATTTATCATTATGTATTAATGAATACATAATGATAAATATACAAGAACAAGCACAACCTTACAAGCACAAAAAACAGCATACAACAGGATTAATTTCCGCAACATTTCCTGTTATTACGATCTCCATGGAACACTGACCAATGTGCCCTCTCAGCGGATATGAAGGTCCAGGGTAACCATTCAACCTTCAACGCCCTGCTTGTCCAATCCTTACCGGCACAACTTCCTCCCCCATGATCCATTACAAGGCTGGGGAGCAGGACCAGTCACTGTGATGTATTTAAACTCTACTGCATGGTCATGGACCATTCATGGTCCCAATTCAACAAAATAGTTCTTCCCTGCATGCATCTGAGACAGTACAGTATGGCCCGGTGGCTTCCAGACTTTTCTCAGAATTGATTTTCTAAGGATTGATTGTGGTGAAGCTTTGTGTGTGAGACTGAGGTAATCATAAATACGAGCCAGGTTGGTAAACAACCAATAGATCCCGCAAAATCCAATTGATGATATTTACACAGCAATTAATTGTCAAGTTTGCCAGCACATGGATGCATAAGCTAGCTGAAAATTATTTTCATTACTGGTGAAATTGTATTTACATTCCACCGGTGTTTATATAGAACTAGGCCTTCATTCTCTCTGCCAAAAACTCTTGCGTCTCCATTCATCACAATGGTTAGTCCCACTTCCCTCTAAATCCAGCCATCACAACTCCCAGTGGAGTCAAGCCAGGAAACCTGCCTCACTGGTTGAATGGATGTCATGGTAACTACGCTGCTAATGGTTGCTACGGTTTCCAGCTGACTGCTTTGCTGAGGGGCTTCAAGTGATGCCCCAGTGACCAGCTTTACACCTTTGGCAGTCACTCATGAGAGACACACTCCCCCTCTGGCGTATCTCACACCCCTCATGCTCTGGCGAGAATCTAAAGCTCAAAGTCACCCAAGTCATTATTCACAGATGACCTTCTC
This sequence comes from Sinocyclocheilus grahami, assembly GCF_001515645.1. Classification (NCBI taxonomy): domain Eukaryota; kingdom Metazoa; phylum Chordata; class Actinopteri; order Cypriniformes; family Cyprinidae; genus Sinocyclocheilus; species Sinocyclocheilus grahami. Next base: position 230,669 of record NW_015505305.1, read on the forward strand.
CTCTGGTGAAACTCTTGAGATGAAGTACATAAGTCATACATACCACAAATGTATGCTCCCTCCTGAATAAGTGGCGCCTTGTTGTTTCTTTACAATGAGGCACAAAGTCGCTCTCCAACACCTTCACCCTCTCTGCTCCTCTCTGGTGGAATGAGCGGTCATCCTCCACCTGAACTGCTGGAACCATCAAAACTTTCATGAAGTAGCTGAGCACTTAACCACTCCACAATGCTATACCAATGCAAAAGGAGGAAAAAAATAATCTGTCTCTTCTCTGTATTATTTCTCATTTGTTCCATCTTGTTTCCTAATCTAGCTTTCTAATAAATGTGGCATTGAATACTGCGAACACAGTTGGCTCTGTGATTAATTGCTTATGCTCGTCTATTGTAAATTATTTTGGATTAAAGCATCTGCTAATTGCATACATGTAAATATAATTTTAATTATAAAATTAATGTCATCCTCCACCTGAACTGCTGGAACCATCAAAACTTTCATGAAGTAGCTGAGCACTTAACCACTCCACAATGCTATACCAATGCAAAAGGAGGAAAAAAAATAATCTGTCTCGTCTCTGTATTATTTCTCATCTGTTCCATCTTGTTTCCTAATCTAGCTTTCTAATAAATGTGGCATTGAATACTGCGAACACAGTTGGCTCTGTGATTAATTGCTTATGCTCGTCTATTGTAAATTATTTTGGATTAAAGCATCTGCTAATTGCATACATGTAAATATAATTTTAATTATAAAATTAATTAATTTAATAACCAAACTTTTGTGTTAATACTGGTTGTTAGAACAATACGAGTATGATTAAATAATGACAGAATTCTAATTTTGGGGTGACCGGTCTTTTTAAAACTTTGTTGTAGAGTATAGATGTTAACTAAGGCTACGGTTACACCAATAAGTTTTTTTATTTTAAAACACATAACGTCTAGGTTACTTGTGTAACTCTCGTTCCCTGAAGGAGGGAACGGAGACGTTACATCAGTCATGACTGACGAATTGGGATCTCGCCCGAGAGCCCAATCACC
>NW_015505305.1:232923-242975 GCF_001515645.1 Sinocyclocheilus grahami
GAGGCATCTGTTGACACAACAACATGCCTGGATACTTGCCCAAGGGATACTCCTGTCCGAAGAAAGGCAAGATCTGTCCATGGGCTGAGGGTCTGACGGCAGAACGGGGTAACAGAAACCCGGTAAGTGCCGTGTCGCCATGCCCATCTCGGGACCCGGTCGTGAAGCCAACGCTGAAGCGGTCTCATATGAAGCAACCCGAGCGGCGTGACAGCGGCTGCGGATGCCATATGCCCCAGGAGCCTCTGAAATGGTCTCAGTGGAACCACCGTCTCGCACTGGAAGGACCCCAGGCAGTTCAGCATTGACTGCGCACGCTCTACTGAGATACGTGCTGAGAGGTTGACCGAGTCCAGCTCCATGCCGAGAAAAGAGATCCTCTGCACCGGGGAGAGTTTGCTATTTTCCCAGTTGACCCGAAGCCCCAATCGGCTGAGGTGACTGAGCACAATATCCCTGTGTTCGCACAACTGCGCTCGGGACTGGGCCAGTATGAGCCAGTCACCGAGGTAGTTGAGAACGCGAATGCTCGCTTCCCTCAATGGAACGAGGGCTGCCTCCACGACCTTGGTGAAGACACGAGGTGACAGGGATGCTCCACGGCTGGGCAGGGGGCTCGTGAGGAGGCGCAGCATCCTTGAACTGAACCCTGCTGCCCATTAGCGAAGGGAGAGGGGGACGGCCGTGTGGAGACTGGGTCTCGTGCACCGCCGTCCTCACCCTCTTGGGACCCGGAGGCAAAGGAAACTGCTCTTTTATTGAAGTTTTGGGTACCACTGGCTGGGTAGCCAGTGGCGGAACAAAAACAAAGGCAAAGCCGCATGGCAATCGCGTGCTCGACCGGAGGGATGTCCACATACCCTTGGGCCGCCCCCCCGTCGAGGGTGGTGAGGACGGAGGAGGCACTAAGTCTGTTTCGGGCAGAAAAAGGTGCCTTCCAAGACTTTGTAACCTCCTCATGCACTTCCGGGAAGAATGGAACCGGAGGTGGCTGCCGACGCCCGGCCTGCGCCCCCAGGAACCAATCATCCAGCCTTGAGTGTTCGGGAGAAGGCGGAGGCCTCCAGTGCAGCCCGACGCTCTCAGCGGCCCGGGAAAGCATAGCGGTCAGCTCTGGATCTGACTCGGGCAACGCCACTCTTCCTGACGGTGGCAGTGCAGCCGAATCCTCATCTCCAGAGTCTAGCTTGCCCTAATATGCAGCGATCGACATCCTGTCCTCTGCCTGTGTCCCGCACAAGATGCTGGACCCCGCCCTGTCCGAGGACCCAGCACTCTCGTCCGGAAGCACCAGGTGGTGCGACATGCTTGAGAAATGAGAGGCCCGCGGAGACGTACTCGACGGGGAAGCTCTCACCGTAACCCTCAGGTCTCCCTGACCATGAACCGAAGTAGCCCTCCGGGAACCAGAGGAGCTAGAGCGGGGCATGGCAAGGGGGATACCCCCCCGTTTAATGAGGAGGTATCTAGACTGCAACGTCGCGATGGTCATGTTCCCGCACTGAGAACATGACTCATCCATGAGCGCTGCTTCAGCGTGCTGTAAGCCCAAGCATGAGAGGCAGTGATCATGACCATCAGATGGAGGCAGGAAACGACCACATCCAGAAACGCACGAGCAGGAAGCCATCTTTAAAAAGATGCCCGTCGCTCGTGAAGCTCTTTCAGAATTTGCTCTTTTAGAAGGAAACACTCTTTTAGAGAGAGCGCTGAAGCGCCCAGGGGAGGTTGCGGCGAGACCGCAGAATGGAAGCTGCAGCCCGCCGAGGTTTCAGCAGCCTGGATGGCAACCCTCGCTGATACGCCGTCACACCAACGCCAGCTGTTTCTCTCGAACACTCGCGGAGATTCGTCCTGTAGAAGGCTCGGCTCCGAAGCGAAAAGCTGATGTGCGTTTGCACGCGCTCTCCTTTTATACCTGCGCTGTGGGGTGCGCGTGGCGAAACACGCACGCCAACTGTCATTGGCTTGTTTAGTTAACACTCAAAGGTGATTGGGCTCTCGGGCGAGATCCCAATTCGTCAGTCGTGACTGACTGAAAGGGAACTTTTGTTACGGTTACGGCTGTCATTTACACTACCCCAGCATTTTTGACCCTTGAAAATGGAGACTCTAAAAAATGCTGCAGATTCCGTTTTATTTTGAAAACTCTGGGGTTGCGTTTCAGTGTAAAAGGACAAAAACAGAGACGAAAACGATGGCGTGGCTGCCCACATTCACTCTGCATATCCTTGACGACCGTGTAAACAATAACACCATGCTCATTGTTGTACCTGCATGAATAGTCATGTGACATGCATTTTCGGTTGTGTAGTGTGGATGGAGATCGTTTCTGAAACGCAGTGAAAACGCCAGTGTAGACAAGCATCGTTTTCATTTTAAAAACGCCATTTTAAAACGAAAACGCACTAGTGTAAACAGCATAAGTCAGTCAAAAATATAAAGTTAGATAAATCAGTATGATTTCTTTTGAGATAGCATCCTGTTTTCTGCATGAATCATAGCAACGTGTTTAAAAATAGCAACATTTGCGATGTTTAGAATATAGTTAAAGGTAAAGTGTCATTTCTGTGCCACTAATGACATCAAACTGAACTGTTTGTATAAGCAGCCAACTGGGTTGGGCATAATAATGTCTTAACCATGGGGTAAGTGTTTGCAACAGTCATTATGTTTGCAAGAAATTACATACCCTGCTTTAAATATAGTTGAAATGTAGTTAAATCAATATTTTGCATTTAACAACACTGACACATGCATATCACCACTGTTTTTTAGGTCAATACTATGCAATTTTTCCAAAGTTATTCGACCCTAGATGTTACTGAAGTGACACTAGCTGGAAAAAAGAACAGTGCCCACAATGTTTCATTCCAAACAAGAACAATTTTGTAACATGTAACTATTAACTATAAATCCAGTCTCATTTGTTTCCACTGAATGTTGGCCACATAATTGGTGGCCCTTCTATCAAGTAGCACTTTAGTATTTGGATAGGGATGACACAAGGGGATCAGAAGGGAAGGAAAAGGCAAACACTCCGAAAATGGTTTCATCCTTGATAATTACATGCAGTGAAGTGTGACTCTGCAGCCAGCACCCCAGAGAAGGTTGGGGCAATCAGTCAGTCTCTGTACCCTCTACTGGGGAAAAGGGGACTGAGGTCATCTTTTCTGCTACTAAACCTGCAGGTGCCCAACGCCTTTGTAATGACTCACGAACTGATAGAAATAAGAGATAGCATTTAGAGATAAAATTTATAGATCTGCACATATATAGTTTGTATAATACATTATTTAAAAAAAATATTACATATAATTATATTATATTAAAATATGTTAGTCTGATCTCATGTCTCATTCCTTAAAGGACCAAATTAAAAGGGGCACATCTTACCCCACTCTCCCCTTATTATGTCATACTTCACAATTTTTGTGACAAAGCTTCACACATCAGCATAATAGTATACCATGTGATGCTACCTCAATCCCATAATTTAAAAACAAAAGTGCGTAAAATTAGAACTTGCTTTGTCATTCATCTCCCATCCTTTTTAGACATCTTTTTTCAATGAGCAGAACCCATCTGTCAATCAAAGATGTCACTGGGTGGAGTCCAACCATGCATTTGATTTACTTTTCTACACAGCTAAAAATACAGGTCTAAAAATAGCAGGCTTGGTGTTGAACGCTTTCTACTCAAGGTGTGCAAAGCAGCTGAGGTGCAACGCACTGACAGGATGCGGGCATATTCAGGAACATGATATGACATGGCATTTGGCGGGTTTTAGCTGTGAAGGAAGAGAATCCACGCCGTACGATTAACCCCGTTTTCTCCCAAATGAGTGTTTACTGTTTGATTCTTAGACCCTTTCTAAAAAGAAAAAAAATCAATACGGTGAGACACACCGACTCCACTGACTCAGCAAATGAGGATCAGTCGGTCAGAGAATTATTTCCCTCCACAGCATAAAAACAAGACAATATAAAGCAACCATTCTATCACGTGTGGAAAAGAAAACACCAGGAATGGTGGAGTTAAACAAGCAGAAAAGTTATATTTTAACCTCAGCAAAGCATCTTGATACTTTTAAAAGCATTAAAAATGCCAAATTCAAAAGGATTATGGGATATACTGTTTCCACACATCTCCAACATCTTTTTTTATGCACTTCCAATTTTATGGAAAAAAAAATAAAAATCAGAAAGGCTAGTGATCATGTCATCCAACTTACATGACCTTGATTTGGAAAACAGAATAAACAGTCCTGTTTATCTATTTACAACTCCCTGACAAATTCACACTTAACCACCTTGTATGAAATAACGCCTTTAGGAACAAGATGACCATATATTCACATTTTTCTTGTGACAGTACCGTTCTTGACAACTGTGTCTGCAGTTATTTTGTGTCTTAGTGATATTTGAGGCAGAACTGTGGGAGATCTGAAATATGAGATTTCAAATAAGTTGGCACATGTAAGGAAAAAGGTCTCATATGTAGGATTCTCCCAGGAAGATAATGGGACATCTAACAACCACTAAAAGCACCAAGTGAGACTGTGAATGAGTGTGATATTGCTTTTACACAGCAGTTCAATAAACAACTAGTTAAAATTGAGCAACTTACATTTTAGACACAGTATTGCTAGGTCCATTTTTGAAAAAGTTAATAGTTCAAAAGAAAGCCACGGCAGCATCAACCATATCTCGGAAGAACACACAGCAGTTATGTTTCATCATTCAATCAGCGTTTTGAACTAATTGGTTGGGTGAATGATTCAATAACTCACTTATATGGTGTGTTCAAAATCGCATATTGCAACATTTGTACTACATTTGAATTTGAACTTTGTGACCCTTAAAAAAGTATGTTCTATATAGTATGAATGAAATTCGGATGTACTACATCTGCCATATGGTCATGTGACCTGCAGCGTCAGTTGCTTGGCTTCATTTACAAATACTCTCTCCTGACCTCAAAAGTAAAGTATCCATCAAATGCGCATTTTAGAATCTCACCAGTAGTAGTAAATTATCTTTACCTAGTTTTTCACCTACTGTTTTTCAAATACTATGTATAGGCTACTCTTTTGGCGTACTGTTTTTTGCATACCATATATTGTATGCAAAATATAGTATAATATCGATTTCAGATGTAACTTTAAAGTTACTTGTTTCACTGCTGACTGAATCAGAGTTTTGAAGAAATCCGTTCAGTGAATGATTTGACTCATTCATATAGACGGTCACTGTCGCCACCAAATGGTGTGACAATGAAACCTGCAGAAAGAGTCATTAAAAACCCCCACCACATTTTGCCATGGCGACAAATTTTCATTGGGTACATTACATTCACATTTTCTGTAATTACACCATTTAGGCAGACTCTGTTAAACTAATGGAATATGATCCAACATACAAAATAATTGATAATAAAAAGAAACTACTTAATTTTAAAATGAATTCAAGCTACACTTCCTGTATTCGCTAACGCATTCTCTGGAAATCAAACCCGTTTCCTTACACAGATGAACAATGAACAGCTGATAACATAAAAATCGCATAAAATGAGACCTGACTTCATCATCTTAAGATCCTTGGTTGCCCGTATAATTATGTTGAACCTGTCCCTTCTGGCGTCAATGACCTCACTGATTCAAGCTTAATGAGTCAACAAAAGTGACAGGATTTTTTAAGCTCGTCATTGCCCACCAGTAAATGATGTTCGTTAGCTCTATATAAATCATGCAAATGCTGACCCTTTTTAACCTGTACCGGTCATGTGTCAATGAGGGGGGGAAAATCTGAGCAAATAAAGCCATGTGTCTCCAAATTAAATCTGAACCACCACTCATTGTAACCCAAGATACATCCCATGGTTAACAACAGAGCCTACCCCTCACCTTGTGATCAATGAAATAAATAATTCATATCACGGAACAGCAAATATGATGACAGCTTCTTAAACGCCAGCCTTTCTAGGTGCTTAATTAGCCTTTGGAGAGCTTGACATCTAAACAAATTAGTAACCTGCACAGCAAAACCTATGATGGATCTGAATACTGACATACAGTTACCCACCAACAAGCCACTACAATCCATTCAGTGGATTGATTGATATTTATATTGCGAGCTTCTCATCTTCATTCAACATCGTTCATGCCTGATGACCTGGCCACAAGTTGATTTTCCTTGAACAACAGGGGCCTGAATGCCAGGCATGAAATAAGTCTGTTAAAATAGTGCATATCTGTGAAAAGCACTTCACACGTTCTACCCGTTTCATAACTAAACACATGGTGCTTTTCAAGCGTGCTGCCACTGCACAGAAGACAACCGAGAGACGGCAGACGAGAAGAATTAATAATCCAGCCAAATCTTCTGGCCCAGTAAGAGCAAACAAAACTGAAGCTCTTCGTTATCTCTGTCCGTGCATGCTTTCAAACAAACAGCAAGGAGATAACTGAGATGTTTTGATAAACAGGATCTCAGTACTTTAGACATCCTTCATCCCATTAACATGCTGCAAGCAGTGTGCATTTCATGTGAAACCATGAAATTTGCAGGGGCCATTCTGTAGATAACATTACACGCCTTTGATCCAGCTTTGTCCTCATCATCTACAGCTCATTCAACGGGCTTATTTAAAGATGCGATTAGGCACTCTGTGGAAAGATCTGCCAGTCAGCTCTCCAGATCAATACAGCATTCCCTCCTAATCGACAAGCTTCGTCACCTCCTTTCCAGCACTGTAAAATACTTACACCTGAAATGCCAATTAATGCCTTTGTAAACAACAATAGTCTTGACATATGAGCACACTGAGAGCATAACATCACTTCAAAAAGGTTTTAAACAGCAGTTGAACATGAAGACAATACTTTTAATTAGTGTGAGGAGCTTTTAACCTCCACCCCGGGTCTATCAACATCCAGTGCTGCATCCAAACCAACTTATAGCTTCACATCTCTTATATATTCTGTATAAGTAGCACATAATGAAAAAAGTAATAGTTGTAGATATCTTGAAATTCTATATTCAGTCCGACAATGCTGGAAGTGGACCAAACTGAGCGCAATTTTTATTTATTTTTTGTCTGTTCAGCAGTAACTCTGGATTAAAGTATTTCAAATAGCCATACCAACCTAACGCAGTTCTCAAGGTGAAAAGCAAAAACCTTTGCAATTGATGTGCAGGTGTACCTGCCATGACATTGAAGAGCTTTGTTCAGGTGTTTATGAGCGAGAGAACAAATCACATCTTTCTTTATTCCCAAATTCACTACACCTTCCACTCACCCACCTTCCATTTCACATTTGGGTCAGTCTCTTTAAAAGAGCTGCGATGCCAAATTCTATTGTTAAACTGAACATAGATGCATTAGCTCTTTTTGTCTTTATTCAGGACATTGAGGCAGGTTTGTTGGAATTGAATTCAGTGCTATTTTCCTCCATCTTAACCAAAATAACAAGCATCTTAGACATAACTGAGCTAACCTGAAACAGCGCATTACCCCGCAAACAAACACTGAGTGCGATGGAATGACATTGTACACTCACCAAATGATGTCCAGGGAACAAACGCTCTCCTCTCCCCGCTTTAAATCCGAAATTCAGCTGGATAAGAATCCTACGTTCATGCCCTGCGGAGGCTATTTAAGGAAATTAACTGTTCTCTGGATGTTGACTCAGTGAGGGACAACCATCGGCTGCTGAAAGAGCGGATCGCTGCGGAGGCAGAGCGCGCGGTGATGCTGCCTTTTCGGAAGCTCAAGTTCCCATCACAGCCTTCATCCACACGCACACATCCACACGCGCAGGTGTCGCGCTGAATTCATTCATAGACCACCATCTTCTGGCAGTATACTGTATGAACATGTTTTACACACCTGTTCTATGTTCAGCATTTCATTATTTTAACTAATACCCTTCTTTTGTAACATTTAGTTATTCACATAATGAAGTGTATATTAATTGATTTATTGTTAATTCAGACCTATGACTGTAGAAATGTTTTCTGTTTTTTTGACATTAAATCGTTACATGTTTGCTATTTATTTTGATACCCCTGATCACGGTTTTGATTTATATTTATGTGTTAAGCTATGTTGATTCTGTACATTGTGCGATCATGTAAGTAGGCAATATAGCCTATATTTAAATCACACAGTGCAACACCTCAAGGGAAGAAAGATTATCACCAATAACGTTACATGGCAAGAGAAAGAAATCATAAAACTTTTTTAAACATCTTTCAGACACATTTGCAAACAAAGCTGAGGTCACCGAAGTCCGGACCTCGGTACAATTTTCATGTTCAGAAATAAAATCTGTTTTCTGAACGACTAATTTGTCCGTGGTGTGAAAATAACGGAGAACTACGCATGTCGCTGCGAGACGCTGGGTGCTTCTCAAACGGAAGGCTGCATCCTACCCGAGGCCGCGTCCTATGGGATTACATCTCTGCCACAATCCTGCGCGTTTTGTGGAGAAAATGTTTTGTGGAGAAAATGTTTGTCTTGCAAAGATGATATTTCGAGCACACGAAAATCAATTCGGCATTTAAAATACGTTTTTGGATGTGTGCAGAACTTCTCTTTTGCTAGTTCAACGTTTCACTAGGGATGGGCGTATCGATCCAAAGTATCGATACTGAAGTGAGTATCGAAAGTATCGATACTCAAACAAAAATATTGATACTAAGGTGTGTTTTATTTACCAGTGACTTTTAATTTAACAAAAAATAATAATAATGCGTACTATGCATTTCATGGACGAATAACCTTTGTTAGCGAGTAATTGTGTAGGATAGAACTATTTTTCTGCTCATCTGAACACGCAAATGTTGCAAGACAGAACTAATCAATCACAGAGAGCGTTCACTCACTTCTGACAGTACATTCAAACCGGGCTGCTTTTCCCAAAAGTGTCATAAGAAAGCATTAAAGCTTTTGGGAACGGCAGCCCTGAGCAACGCTTAGAGGACAGAAGGACAGGGTTATTTTACAATAAACAAATTGAAATTGTAGCCTACATAGTTTGTGCAATTGGTATCGTATCGAAAACAAAATAAGTGGTATCGCCCATCCCTACTTCTCTACGTTTCACAAGCTTGCTCACCTGATGCCCTCAGTGCTCTCTAAATGGCAACAGCTCGCTTGCTCAACACAACCCAGCATTACAATATGCCATAATTCCAGCCAATCAGAGAGAGGCTGCTAAATTCTGATTGGCTGCTTTGACAACCAATCACAACATTCCTTGCATTACCTTGATGGCAGAAGAGGAAAAATACAGTGCATGCATAATTATGCAAGTTGCTATTCTGATCATGATTTTTTCCAAGCACATTTTACCAATTCCAAACGACATCAATCTTAATAACTACTATTAATCATTTATAATTGATATATAATTATTCATGAAGGCTGGAAGTGAAACATGTCTTATATTCAGGTGTGCATAATTAAGCAGCTTTTCTTTTACAGATAAAATGAGCCAAAAAAGATATTTAACTCTATTAATTAGTAAAAGCCCATGAGAAGTATTAAAAAAATAATACAATACTAGAAATTGCAAAGTTAATGCATAACCATTGGACAGCAAAATGCTCAGTGGGTCAGCAGGGTCAGTCAAAAACATGTGGAGAAGAAAAGATGCATGTTAACTGCAAAATAATTAGGAATTAAGGTGAAGAATTAGGTGTGAAATCACCATGAACCATTTAGTCTCCAGCGCCACCATTTTCCAGAACTGCAACCTACCTGGAGTCTCCAGAAGTACAAGGTGTCAGGTTCTCAGAGACTTAGGTTAAGTATAGAATAAAAAAAAGGCCCCTACTTAATCACATACTGAATTGTAGTAAAATACTTGAAGACTGATTTATATATATATTGTGACGAGCGTCCCGAAGCTTCATCAGCGTCGCCTTGGAAACAAGCGAGGAGCACCTGGCCATCATCATCACAGGCTGCTCAGTCACAGCTGCACCTCATCAGGCGGTGGCTACATAAACCACGCAAGCCCTGCCATCTAGGAGATTCCTCCATGA
>NW_015505305.1:243002-270815 GCF_001515645.1 Sinocyclocheilus grahami
AGCCTCGTCTCTGATTGGCTGGAATTATGGAATATTGTAATGCTGGGTTGTGTTGAGCAAGCGAGCCGTTGGCATTTAGAGAGCACTGAGGGCGGGCATCAAGGGAGCAAGCTAGTGAAACTTTGCACACGCAAAAGAGGTCTGCACACATCCAAAAACGTATTTTAAATGCAAAATGTATTTTCGTGCGCTCTAAATACTTTTTTCTTTGCGAAACGAACATTTTCTCCACAAAACTTCGATTGCGTGCGTGCAAAATGCAGTTTTGTGCGCTCAAAATATGATCTTTCGCGCGTAGAATTGTGCCAGAGATCTAAGCCTATAGCGTCCTTCCTAGGCTGCGTTCCAGTTCACTTTTTTATGCCCTTCAAGCGCTAATTCCCTCCGTCTCGTTTACTGTGATGTACATCATTGATTACGTTGCATGAGTGCCCACTACTGGTGGAACCTTTGGAATGGGCTGAATTGGAACGTTCTAAGCCCTTGATCACTTTCGAATCCGCTATGGAGTTGGTTTATTGTTTACATGTTTCCCCTTATGAATTTGTTTGGTGCAGCATTCTATACGTATATAGATATGCTTGGGCTGTTATAAAATGTAAAAAAAAATATATATTATAGAGTTGTTTGGGGTGGGGATAAATTAAACGTGATTTGCGATGGCGTCATAGTCGTGTTGCATTGTGGTCTACAGAGCGGCCTGAAGTGTGCATATGAAGCAGATTCGCTCCCTCGGTCAAAATCGAGGGGTCGAGGGTATGTTCATGTAAACTTCCCTTGTCCACTTGACAAAGTGGAACGCACTTCAAAATGGCAGCGGGGATTCCACTGAGGGTAAGTGCTTAGGGAAGTTTGCGAGTTCTGTGTCTAAAAGTGAACTGGAACGCAGCCCTATTTCAGTCCTTCTAGGCTTGAGTCTTGTAGGCTAGAGTCCTCCTCGGCATTAAACAAATTGAGATGAGCAAAATCTGCGCAGAACCAATCACCGGTGATCACCTCGATATGCATGCTGGTTAGAAAAGTGTCCGAGTTGCGTCCGAATTGCTCTGATGTCATGCTGACGTGTGCCAAAAAACTGGCAACGGCGAGGCGGCTGTGTCGGATTGCGCAGTCGGGCGCAGTTGCTCTCCACCGACTGCGCTGATCAAAAGCATGATGGGCGACTGACTGACGACACAGCTTAATGCTCATTGGTTCAGACAACCGTGATGTTGCATTCTCTTCTAAAATATTTAATTTTTTTATCTGATTATGTATTTAAATTATGCATGAATGTTTATTAGCAACACAGCACATGAGTTAAAAACATCCCAAACAAGCCTGTTCACTCCGCCAGCGATGGAAGGCTGCATCCTACAAAGGCTGCATATCTCGGCTGCCAAGTCATCAAACGTCGCTGAAGGCCATCTCAATCGGAACGATCCTTGGAAGGCAGCCTTCGTTTCGCGTCCTTCATTCAGCTGAATTTGAAGGATGCATGGGATGTATCCTCCGCGACCTTCAATCACCCACAATACTTTTGGGTACCATCCCATTTCATGAAAATAAACTGACGAAAAACGAGTCAGTACTGAGCTTGTCTGAATTTATGAAATGCAAGACAAAAATGTTTTCGGACATGAAAGGATGTTATCTTTTGTTTTGGTGTAAATTACTTACTAAATGCTAAACTGCCAATCATTTCAGCCACGGGGAAACTAGACGACAGTGATTCATTGTATATAATTGCATTAATAGAAAGCAAAATAATATAAAGATTTGTAATACAAATGTATTTTTCCAAAACTAAGTTTTATTAGTGTTTTTGTGCCGTGATGTGAGGACGGGAACATACGTGACGTGCACTTACTAGAGCATCTCATTAGGCTTGGCTTGTTTGAGATGAGTAAAATCTGTGCAGAACCGATCACCGGTGATCACCGTGAGATACATGACGGTTAGAAATATGTCCGAGTTACGTCCGACTTGCTCTGAAATCATGCTGATGTGTGCCAAAAAACTCTCGCGATGGCGAGGCAGCTGTGTCGGATTGTGCAATCGAGCGCGGTTGCTCTGAGCGCTGGAGAGAACTCAAGGAGTGGAAGGCCTGCGATCGGACGCCAAGGTTGCGGTGTCTCTTCACGATAGGCGAGTAACACCGTGTCTGCACCGCAACAGCTAAAGTCTGTCTAGTACACTGGACGCGACAAAGTGACCGTTGAAAATCATTTGAAATTTGTGTCAATACATCATGAATAGAACGCAGCAACAGTTTTGTCGGCATTTGTTGTGTCGGGCCGAGCCGCATCCAGTGCAGACCATAGAGATATATGGTGTAGACAGCATCACTGATTATAATGAGTTCCATAGTATTTTGTCGCGCCGTGCCACTCGCGTCCGGTGTAGACACGGTGTAACATTGGTTTTGCTTTGTTTCACAGAACTAATCGATGCCTGGGTTGTGTACGTATGTGTGGGGCGGAGCTATCAAAATAGGGGCGAGACCCTTTTGGGGTAGGGGCGTGTTTGTTTTGGTGGATTTCAAATGTCAACATTGGCTACCAGAAATCGCTCACCCCACCTTTAATGCTCATTGGTTCAGACAATGTGATGTTGCTGTTCTCTTCTAAAATATTTTATTTCTTTATCTGGTTTCATGTGATTTAAGTATTAAAATTATGCATGAATATTCCCAAACACTATGACAGTGCGATCTTTGTGTGAGATATGTGATTGTCGTCATAGTTCTATAAAAATCTAAAATACATGTTTGAATTAAAGTAAAAATTATAAATACGCGTTTCGTATGGAATTAAATAGCAAGCTCTTTGAGTGTCTTGTTCAGCATTTATTTTTCATATAAAAGGCAACAGAACTGAAATTATGTCACGTTAATCAGCAGCACAGCACATGAGTGAGAATAACGCGATATCTGTCTTTGATCTCGTTGGTGATCTCACTTCGAGAGGTCAGAACTGTCCGTCTTGACTGCGCTTATTTCACTCCTCCCCTCACTGCAGCCGCCTACTCTCGCCTTCATTTCAGGCGAGTGAGAGCAAGTATAGGTCTCTGCAGAAAGTAAGGGGTGTTACCAGATCGGGGCATTTTTAGACCATGTTTCCTGATTGGCTGACGTCATAGTGACTGTAGGTTTAGGGGTGGGATTAGGTAAGGGGGATCATTTTGATTGCATGATTGAGAAATACCCTTTTGCTCTGCTAAGCTCAATGAGAGCGCGGGCGCAGCCTCCGGCACAACTCTCCGTGTTGCCAGATCCAGCTATTATAATATTATAATATTCTTCCTTTCCGCTTAATTTAACTTTCAAAGTTAATAAAGAGGGCAGTTACAGTTTAGGGTCAGCGGTATCTTTGTCTGGTCTTATTTACAAAAGATTTGAACAGTTTATTTTTTTACTTGTTTTCATAGCAATATCTGGCAGCACTGCATCCCTGGCACAAAACTGACAGTAATTAAAAAAAGGCCACAGACAGGTTACTGACAGGATTCCACATTCGGTAAGGCAAAAATAAATCATCTGAACGAAACGTAGCAGTAAAACAGTAGCATTTAACACTAGTACAGAGATCTGTAGAACAAGTACAGAATGAAATGAAATATGCAAACACTGGCCATGCTATTCCAATTCAGTACAGAAGTTAAACTTTCACAAAGTCATGCTAAAAACATTCATATGAGCTCTAGACAAAGTAATCATCTAAACAGCAATGCGTATTAATGAAAACTACTACTTATTGCCAAGTAGCTCACCCTCAGCCATGATGCAGGAGGGTGGAGCTACCGTCCACGGCTTGCTCCCTCGTGGTGGGCACTGTCACCGGCTCTCGCACCTGGTCTGACGGGTTGGGCTCAACTTCCGAGGCGATCCTCTGCTCAGTCGCTTGGATTTGCTCTGGCTCGCGGATTGCGGCGGGAAACGGCTCTCCGTCATCGGTGGGCTCAGGCTGATGCTCCATACCGCGGGGAGATGGTGGGCTTGGCTCTGGGTCCGGAGTGGACCCGGCAGGATCCTCCACGGGGCAGATGGTGAGTGGCAACCCATTTCTCACCAGAGTCCACTCCACGAAGGCGGCGAATTCCTCCCATCTTCAGACGACAGCGCAGAAAACAAACGGAGGGGAAAACACGGAAGTTACTGTTTTGGTCGGTCCTTCTGTCACACTTCTCGGGATGCAAGGAGCGAGGAATGAGGAAACACGGAGCTAACTTCAATTCACAGTCTTTAATGATCACACGGGGACCGAACTGGAACGCAGCCCTATTTCAGTCCTTCTAGGCTTGAGTCTTGTAGGCTAGAGTCCTCCTCGGCATTAAACAAATTGAGATGAGCAAAATCTGCGCAGAACCAATCACCGGTGATCACCTCGATATGCATGCTGGTTAGAAAAGTGTCCGAGTTGCGTCCGAATTGCTCTGATGTCATGCTGACGTGTGCCAAAAAACTGGCAACGGCGAGGCGGCTGTGTCGGATTGCGCAGTCGGGCGCAGTTGCTCTCCACCGACTGCGCTGATCAAAAGCATGATGGGCGACTGACTGACGACACAGCTTAATGCTCATTGGTTCAGACAACCGTGATGTTGCATTCTCTTCTAAAATATTTAATTTTTTTATCTGATTATGTATTTAAATTATGCATGAATGTTTATTAGCAACACAGCACATGAGTTAAAAACATCCCAAACAAGCCTGTTCACTCCGCCAGCGATGGAAGGCTGCATCCTACAAAGGCTGCATATCTCGGCTGCCAAGTCATCAAACGTCGCTGAAGGCCATCTCAATCGGAACGATCCTTGGAAGGCAGCCTTCGTTTCGCGTCCTTCATTCAGCTGAATTTGAAGGATGCATGGGATGTATCCTCCGCGACCTTCAATCACCCACAATACTTTTGGGTACCATCCCATTTCATGAAAATAAACTGACGAAAAACGAGTCAGTACTGAGCTTGTCTGAATTTATGAAATGCAAGACAAAAATGTTTTCGGACATGAAAGGATGTTATCTTTTGTTTTGGTGTAAATTACTTACTAAATGCTAAACTGCCAATCATTTCAGCCACGGGGAAACTAGACGACAGTGATTCATTGTATATAATTGCATTAATAGAAAGCAAAATAATATAAAGATTTGTAATACAAATGTATTTTTCCAAAACTAAGTTTTATTAGTGTTTTTGTGCCGTGATGTGAGGACGGGAACATACGTGACGTGCACTTACTAGAGCATCTCATTAGGCTTGGCTTGTTTGAGATGAGTAAAATCTGTGCAGAACCGATCACCGGTGATCACCGTGAGATACATGACGGTTAGAAATATGTCCGAGTTACGTCCGACTTGCTCTGAAATCATGCTGATGTGTGCCAAAAAACTCTCGCGATGGCGAGGCAGCTGTGTCGGATTGTGCAATCGAGCGCGGTTGCTCTGAGCGCTGGAGAGAACTCAAGGAGTGGAAGGCCTGCGATCGGACGCCAAGGTTGCGGTGTCTCTTCACGATAGGCGAGTAACACCGTGTCTGCACCGCAACAGCTAAAGTCTGTCTAGTACACTGGACGCGACAAAGTGACCGTTGAAAATCATTTGAAATTTGTGTCAATACATCATGAATAGAACGCAGCAACAGTTTTGTCGGCATTTGTTGTGTCGGGCCGAGCCGCATCCAGTGCAGACCATAGAGATATATGGTGTAGACAGCATCACTGATTATAATGAGTTCCATAGTATTTTGTCGCGCCGTGCCACTCGCGTCCGGTGTAGACACGGTGTAACATTGGTTTTGCTTTGTTTCACAGAACTAATCGATGCCTGGGTTGTGTACGTATGTGTGGGGCGGAGCTATCAAAATAGGGGCGAGACCCTTTTGGGGTAGGGGCGTGTTTGTTTTGGTGGATTTCAAATGTCAACATTGGCTACCAGAAATCGCTCACCCCACCTTTAATGCTCATTGGTTCAGACAATGTGATGTTGCTGTTCTCTTCTAAAATATTTTATTTCTTTATCTGGTTTCATGTGATTTAAGTATTTAAATTATGCATGAATATTCCCAAACACTATGACAGTGCGATCTTTGTGTGAGATATGTGATTGTCGTCATAGTTCTATAAAAATCTAAAATACATGTTTGAATTAAAGTAAAAATTATAAATACGCGTTTCGTATGGAATTAAATAGCAAGCTCTTTGAGTGTCTTGTTCAGCATTTATTTTTCATATAAAAGGCAACAGAACTGAAATTATGTCACGTTAATCAGCAGCACAGCACATGAGTGAGAATAACGCGATATCTGTCTTTGATCTCGTTGGTGATCTCACTTCGAGAGGTCAGAACTGTCCGTCTTGACTGCGCTTATTTCACTCCTCCCCTCACTGCAGCCGCCTACTCTCGCCTTCATTTCAGGCGAGTGAGAGCAAGTATAGGTCTCTGCAGAAAGTAAGGGGTGTTACCAGATCGGGGCATTTTTAGACCATGTTTCCTGATTGGCTGACGTCATAGTGACTGTAGGTTTAGGGTGAGAGCAAGTATAGGTCTCTGCAGGAAAGTAAGGGGTGTTACCAGATCGGGGCATTTTTAGACCATGTTTCCTGATTGGCTGACGTCATAGTGACTGTAGGTTTAGGGGTGGGATTAGGTAAGGGGGATCATTTTGATTGCATGATTGAGAAACACCCTACAGTTTGAAAACATCCACAAACTCAGAGACGCCCACTTTTGCTCTGCAGAGACCTTAAGCTCAATGAGAGCGCGGGCGCAGCCTCCGGCACAACTCTCCGTGTTGCCAGATCCAGCTATTATAATATTCTTCGTCTTGTCCTTTCCGCTTAATTTAACTTTCAAAGTTAATAAAGAGGGCAGTTACAGTTTAGGGTCAGCGGTATCTTTGTCTGGTCTTATTTACAAAAGATTTGAACAGTTTATTTTTTTACTTGTTTTCATAGCAATATCTGGCAGCACTGCATCCCTGGCACAAAACTGACAGTAATTAAAAAAAGGCCACAGACAGGTTACTGACAGGATTCCACATTCGGTAAGGCAAAAATAAATCATCTGAACGAAACGTAGCAGTAAAACAGTAGCATTTAACACTAGTACAGAGATCTGTAGAACAAGTACAGAATGAAATGAAATATGCAAACACTGGCCATGCTATTCCAATTCAGTACAGAAGTTAAACTTTCACAAAGTCATGCTAAAAACATTCATATGAGCTCTAGACAAAGTAATCATCTAAACAGCAATGCGTATTAATGAAAACTACTACTTATTGCCAAGTAGCTCACCCTCAGCCATGATGCAGGAGGGTGGAGCTACCGTCCACGGCTTGCTCCCTCGTGGTGGGCACTGTCACCGGCTCTCGCACCTGGTCTGACGGGTTGGGCTCAACTTCCGAGGCGATCCTCTGCTCAGTCGCTTGGATTTGCTCTGGCTCGCGGATTGCGGCGGGAAACGGCTCTCCGTCATCGGTGGGCTCAGGCTGATGCTCCATACCGCGGGGAGATGGTGGGCTTGGCTCTGGGTCCGGAGTGGACCCGGCAGGATCCTCCACGGGGCAGATGGTGAGTGGCAACCCATTTCTCACCAGAGTCCACTCCACGAAGGCGGCGAATTCCTCCCATCTTCAGACGACAGCGCAGAAAACAAACGGAGGGGAAAACACGGAAGTTACTGTTTTGGTCGGTCCTTCTGTCACACTTCTCGGGATGCAAGGAGCGAGGAATGAGGAAACACGGAGCTAACTTCAATTCACAGTCTTTAATGATCACACGGGGACCGTAGGAGACACTGGAACACAAGGAATGACGTTTGAGGACCGACCAACACTAACTGAAAGGACTGGGGCTTTTAAACACTGGGTGATTGGGAAAACACAGGTGCAAGGAATGACTAATTAAAGGGAACACGGCACACCTGGGGAGGGAAAACACAACACAAAGAGTCCAGAGGCGTGACAAATGCTAATAAGCAACAATAGTGAGATTTGGGCCCTATACTAAAGTGTCACCTCTTTGTCTATTTGTTTGTTGTACCCGTCTTTGTCAGTCTGTCTGTCCTTAGTCAGTCAGTTTGTTATAATGCCAGGGGGGGGTCTACTAAAAAGATTTTTCCCTTTTGTCAGGCCATTTCATTTTGTGCACAGAAGTACAATCTTTTCCTATTGTAAAAAGGAACAGCATCTGAAGCAACACCTCAAGAAGAAGCTTCAGAGGTTTGATGGGAAGCGAGAAGAATGGGTGGTTGGTTGTAAGAAGAACCACAACATTGCATCCATCAAGGATGAAGCCATTGTTATGCATGTACAATTTCTTGCATGACATTAAACTGTCTGGATCATCTAGGAAGTAAATTCAGTGGTACCGTTTGTGATTATGTGAGCATGCCGGTGCTATTTTTTTGCCAACATAGACAGAGATTGAATCATTTTTTCTGTGATTTTATATCTTTGTCTTCCCTGTGTCATCAGAACAAATGTAAAAGTACAATTTCATCTATCAACTTTCAGATCTAATTGTGATGTTGCAAGAATGTCATTTAATGTACTAATGTACTGTTTTTATTTCAGTGGTAATACCCTTAAGTAATCACATCTTAACCTTAATACAATCACAGCCCTAAATCATCTACTACAGCAAATATAAGTGATACTTGGGAATTCTAAATCAAATAAAAACACAGGTATGCATTATGACAGAATCACAGATACAATATAATAATCAAACTTTCTTATCAAGTGGATGAGAAAGAACAAATGGACTGCATTCATACTACTACATTCATACTGTACTACTCAAAAAACTTTGCAATGTACACACGTCAACTGTGTACAATACAATATGTGCAACATTCACATATTTGGTCATATTTAATTACAAAGGTTCTGCCTCTATTTTGAATAAATCTATAAATTGTCACTGTCAAATTGCACAATGGTTACACAATCCTATCAATGTAGGTGCCAAACCTGAGCTACTAATGTTGAAAAAATTATACCCTCATGGTGTCAGATTCATCTTTTTTGCTGTTTTATATAGAATTTTTATTTTTTTTTGCTTCCGCTGCTTGAGCCTTTTCTTCTGTCTGTAAAGATGACTCATACTTGAACTTGTTTTACTTTTTATTGTTCTTGTAAACATCCCTTAAATCACTGAACTGCATGAAAACATTCTAGCATCGACATCATTACTCATTCCGAACTCTTAAAGTGACCGGCGTTCTTTATATCTTATTAATGTAACAAACACATTACTTTAAAGAAACATCAGATTAGAAGTCTAACTAAACATGCAACACCTTTACTGTTTGCACTTACTTGGTTATACAAAAGTTAAACTTTTAAACCATGAAGTTAAAAATCCTGAATGGCATTAACCTGGATGTTGTCATCAGTAATGTTATACAGTATATTCTCAATAATTAATATACTTAGTTATTTTTGCTGCTGTTTTTCTATTACTTTAAACAGCAAATACACAATGTTGTCACGGCAGCTTATATGAAACTCCATGCCACTGGATACAAGCCAGTTCTGCTTTTTGGAAAGGAGACCAAAAAGAAAGAAAACAAATGTGAAATATTACCCCTCACTGTACACTCTCAGCTCAGGACTACCTTCAGAAGATCATTGTCATTTCAGGTTAATTTTATGAATACCTTTGTGAAGGTGAGATCCATGCACTGTATTTTTAAAGTCACAGTTCACAATTTGTGTTGAGTATGCAAAAGATTTTAGAATGTTTCAATCTTAAAGGGATTGCTTACCCCTAAAACTTAAATTCAGTCATCATCTCCTAAATTCTTAGGCAGTAGAAACTTGCTATTGGATCGTTTCAAAACAAATGAAATATTTCAATATTTACCTAGACTTGGACACAGCCAAACAGCACTCCCTCAAACCATTTTTTAAGATTTGGCAAACTACAACTTGTGTAATACAGCTGACTCCAAAACCTTTTTTTTTTTTACCTGTCCACTGCCTCTCTTTCTATCTGCATAGTATTGTGAGGTTTGAAAGCAACTGCAGAAGATTTGGGGATGAGGAAGTATGATTGTTTATTTTGATAGTGAACTACTATGCTTATGTGACTGATTGTGTAGATTAATAAGACATGGATAATTCTGCATGGGGGACTTTTGAGGACATGTAACCATTATTGATCTAGAAAGAAGTGGCCACCTTTTACTTCTGTTTGTAAAAACGTGCATGCAGTATTATGCCAACACACTGTGTTGCATGAAAATGGCAAGCTCTAAAGTTTATCCTGTCAAGGAGACATTGATGACTGAAATTTAGTTTTAGTGTGAACCATCTCTTTAACAATTTCCTTAATCAGTCCCCAAAAGACAGCAAGCTTTTGAGAGTGATGGGAAGAGCACAACATGTTTGTCGGATTCCAGCTTACCACATTTGCAGTTTGGCACTTGTTTATTAGCATTGTGTTTTTCTATGATTGTAAGCAGGTGTTAAATCAATGTAATCAGTGTGCATTTATGTAAGAAAATTACTGGGACAGTCACACATTATGATTGTCACACATAAATGCTGAACCAAATGGGACCATGGGACCTTGGTGTCTTTTTTTTCTGACTAAAAGATTTATTGTATTTGTCAATCAAATATATATTTAGTACATCTAATATATCTAATACATCCAGTAGACTATCAATAGCTCTCCTGTAATCTAAAGTGCCCACAGATCTGGTTGGGAAAATTGGCCTATATGATTAAGCTCATGATTAAACTATGTTTTAAGTAAGCAAAACGCAACACTTGTTTAACTTGCACAGGTTGGAACCAGGATTCCAGTGACAATGATGATCAGCTGATTACGATGCACCTCACACCCTGTGACCTATTGGAGAACACAAGCAACCAAGAGGCGGTGAGGACCCCGCAGGTGGAACAGGCAAGCACTACGGAGCAGGTGAGAGCTATGGAGGGGCAGGTGGAGCAGGTGAGCACTACGAACGAGCAGGTAGAACAGGCAAGTACTACGGAGCAGGTGAGCACTATGGAGGGGCAGGTGGAGCAGGTGAGCACTACGGACGAGCAAGTGGAACAGGCAAGTACTACGGAGCAGGTGAGTGCTATGGAGGGGTAGGTGGTGCAGGTGAGCACTACGGATGAGCAGGTGGAACAGGCAAGTACTACGGAGCAGGTGAGCACTATGGAGGGGCAGGTGGAGCAGGCAAGCACTACAGAGGGGCAGGTGGAACAGGTGAGCACTATTGACGAGCAGGTGGAACAGGCCAGCACTACGGAGGGACAGCTGGAGCAGGTGAGCGCAATGGAGGGGCACGTGGAGCAGGTGAGCACTACGGACGAGCAGGTGAAACAGGCAAGTACTACGGAGCAGGTGAGCGCTATGGAGGGGCCGGTGGAGCAGGTGAGCACTACGGACGAGCAGGTGGAACAGGCAAGTACTACGGAGCAGGTGAGCGCTATGGAGGGGCCGGTGGAGCAGGTGAGCACTACGGACGAGCAGGTGGAACAGGCAAGTACTACGGAGCAGGTGAGCGCTATGGAGGGGCAGGTGGAGCAGGCGAGCATTACAGAGGGGCAGGTAGCACAGGTGAGCAATATTGACGAGCAGGTGGAACAGGCCAGCACTACGGAGGGACAGCTGGAGCAGGTGAGCGCTATGGAGGAGCAGGTGAGCACTATGGAGGGTCAGGTGGAGCAGATGAGCACTACGGAGGGGCAGGTGAAACAGGTGAGCACTACGGACGAGCAGGTTGAGCATATGAGCACTACGGACAAGCAGGTGGAACAGGCCAGCACTACGGAGGGACAGCTGGAGCAGGTGAGTGCTATGGAGGAGCAGGTGAGCACTATGGAGGGTTAGGTGGAGCAGGTGAGTGCTATGGAGGGGCAGGTGGAGCAGACGAGCACTACAGAGGGGGTCACATTGCAGGATGCATGATGTCAAGTAGGGGAAATTAACTCAAACATGTCATGCTATAACTTTTTTTGCTGCTTGATACTACAGTAAAATTTACAAGGTTCTTATTTTCCATGGATAATCTACAAGAAAAATCCATCTGATATTACATAATTAGATGATAGATCTATCTGTATTAGGGTTGTTGGAACGAATTTCATGAGTCTATCATAAATCGAAAAGTTAAAAAATTACTACTAATCAGATGCTGAAATTAATATTCCTGTGTGTGTTTTTTCGCACACTTATATGTCAGGGGCATTGTTGTTTTGCCGTTAAAACTAGGGTAGGCTACGTTAGAGAAATCAGCCAGAGAAACTAGATTTTGAAAGTATCCAACTGAAAAAATCCCACCCTGTCTATCAGGCCTTCCTCCAAAGTAACTCCCCCAAAACACAAAAACGCCCTCTGTTTGGACTTGTATAGACATAGACTCTCTTGTATTCCACTGGCACACACCATTTCCTAAGTTAATGGATCAACCTTAATTCAGTCGCAATAAGAACCTATTAGTACATGTACTGCCGCACTTGTGTGATGTTGTAATCTTCCAGTGTTTTAAATAATAAGTTATTAAAACTACTTTAAATATAACTTTAAATAATACTTTAAATATAAAGTAATTTTCTTTCTCCAAACCCATAGCTGTCTTCACAGGGTCAGCCAGGGGTACAGTTCTTCTCAGTCACAAAAAGAAAAAGTCAAGTATGTAAATAATGTTTGTAGGGTAATTATTGGTGGTTCTGATAACTCTATATATTACCATAGATCATTAGTCAAAAGATTATCTTAAGGAATTTAATTAATTAAAAAGAATTTAAAGGGGACCTATTATGCTCATTTTTTAGTTCTATATTTTTATTCTGCTACTCCACTAGAGTAGCTTTGCATGATCCACAGTTAAAAAAAAAATCCTTATTTATCTTAAACTGGCCCTTTATGCAGACCCTCAGTTCATCGTCTGTCTGAAACAAGCCGTTTTAAATGGAGCCTTGTAGAAGCCTACTACTATTCATGCGACGTAAAATGTGTAGCCAAATATAAATGGCGTGTTTGCACACATTTACTGAAAGAGAGAGCATGGTCTTTTCTCATATTTTGGGGGTTTCTAGATGCACCAGGGACAAAAATTTGTTGAAAAGTCATTACAAAAAGTGCATTTTGTCTTCTTTTTTTTTCTCTGAGTGAGTGTATGACTGGGCTGCAATCTTCTAACCCACAGTGGGACTAAGGCATATGCCTAAGTAGAAAAAGCAACTAAAGAGTAAGTGCATGTAAACACAATGATTGATGCTTCTGTCAATGTGTTGACATTGCTATTTTTTTTCCCCTGGTTATTTGCTATAGTTCAATATAGCTTATATTTTGTAACTACTACAGCAGATAATTAGTCCTAACAGACAACCTATAAAGTTCAACAGGCTTAATGTGTCTAATTTGACCAAAATGCATTGCCAAGCAGTATAGAAAGCAGCAGTGGAGTATTCTCAATTGTGAGGTTTGGCTCCGTAATGGTTATTCAAGCAAGCATACAACATTGGAATTTAGAGTAATTTGATTCCATGGTACAAGCTAAACCTGGTTCAACTTTTAATTAGTGATAAACATCACTTGTCATCCTTGCAGGTCTGGTCGCTACTTAACTTTTCATAGCTGTGTTTATTTTGTTCCTAATCTAAGAAATATGAAACATGTTTTTGATGTTCAGATTGCTCCTACCACACTGGCCGAGAGGCTTTCCCCATCAGGAGTGTAGTAAGAGAAAGTGTTAAAAAGGTTAGACAGTCATAATAGAAAGTAAACAGTATACACGTGAGTGTAATACAGGATTTAGAAACGTCCTTGTGTGTTGGCAATGCATACTACACATACCATAATTGTTAGGTAGATACTTTCTATGTGTTTAGTCTTTTTGAATTACAGATTAGAAAGGAGCTTGTACTGAAAAATTAATGATCAGATGAAATCTGAATAAATAAATATCAACAATGACCCATTGTATCAATGAAACTATGCCTATAACCAAACAAAATAGCTTTATGCTAAGAATGGAATTAATGTGTTTTTTTTGTAATCTTGTTTGTTTGTTTTTTTCTTCTCCATTTTCTTGATAGGGCAAAGCAGAAATGTTGGTTGACTGGGTGGGAGACCTGTCCAGTATGGTATGTATTCTTCTGTTTTTCTGATTTATCAATTAATGCATGCATTATTAATTTACTTTATCTTAAGGTTTTTGTTTTTTTGGCTACAATAATTTCTTATTAATCTGTTGTTTCACAAATGGTGGTGGTCCTTCATAGATGGAAAATGAAATTGTTATGCTTATAAAAGACATGGTCTGTAATGATGTGTGCTTTATAATTGTTAAAAGGTTTATGTTTATTGGAAACCCCAAACAAGTACCAGTAACAGACAAAAATTCCCTTCTGTTTTTAGTGGCGAGGAGTGGGCCCATTCCTGACAGCCAAAGGATGCTCTTCAAATGAATGAAAATAAATAAAATGTAGAATTTGAACTTATTTTTGGTTTCTGCCTATTTATTACATTGTTTCTGTGCTGCTTTTGAAGTCATATCTCATCTTTCTGTAGTAGTGAAAAGGTGAAAATCCCCAATAAATGTGACAACTGGAGTTTCATCTCAAGTAGGCTTAAATAGAAATGTACCTAATCCAACTCAATTTCTTTTCAGAAGTTCTTCAGAAACATGTTTTTATATTTCATGATTATACATTGCACTATATGTTATTTTATTACAGTTGACATATGTGACCCTGTCTGTGAAATCCAGGCTAAAGTCTCAAAATCATTTTATGAGATAACAAGCATAAAAATTGGATTTCAACCATTCATTTCACTATGATTTCAATCTTTGATGTGGCTTTCCTCAGTCAGTATTAAAGATATCAGGTTACATTTTCACAGAATGTTCTTTACATTATGAAGGATGATTTTATGTAAAACAGTAAATCACAAACAAACAAAAAAAAATGTAACTGGGTTTTCACAGGCAGAGTCACATCTAACTTGATTTCATGTTCTGTTGTCTGTGCTTTTCAAGCTAACTTTACTTCACAGACCACTGTTAAGGAATACAGCCTTATGGCTTTTTTGACAGTTATGAAGCTGAAGTAAGACTGACCATCTTCATACTCACTCATTACATAATCTCTTTTACATTCTCTCTCCCGCTCTCTCACTCTCTTCCACTCCAAACTCATCAGCTTACTGTGGGCGTGTTACTTTTTAAACCAATCATAATTTCATCTCAACACGCTTGTGTTATGTGTCATCGTGTTATAGTTGTTACATTTTAAAGCTGGTCCTCTCTCTGCTGCTGTCAGCTGTCCAGATCTTAGCATTGCCATTCACTTAGTCTCTTTGTTTGATCCATTCAAGTATTCCAACCCCTTTTAAAGAAGGTGTGTTAGAACTAACTGATGGTTTGCTTAAGGCTGTTGATCTGGTGAATATCAAACAATACTATAACTTCTTGCATTCCTGTACTCTGCTTAAATTCTCTCTCCATTGCTAAACTGTATGCATGTATGTGTGTGTGTGTGTGTCTGTGTGTTAGAATAGTTTAAAGTCCCCGTTAAGTCAATATTACGTAGGTGTTCAGTTTGTTACACCACAGAAAAATTTTTATTATTAACCACTCTGCCAAATTTGAATGATAAAAAAAATCTGCTAAGTACATAAAATAAGTTATCAAAATCTTGAAAAAAAGGGCAGTATCCTCTGCTTTCAAATGCTGGGGGCGTGTCCTCTGTCTGCGCTGAAACCACGCCCAAGTTAGGGTGTTGCCAAATTTAGTAGAGTTACTGTGGACTACCTACTATAATTATAACATTAGCAAACAAGTTAACTTACACTCATAAGTGGGCACATACTGCCGATGATGGCACCAGATGTCGGCACCGCAAGACGGGAGGATAAAGGCCGGGGAGCGATAGTCGGTTCGGCCCCATTCTCCAGTAACAGTGGATTATCAGTGAATCCCAGTTGTCTCCGATGAAAGTTAATAAAACTATCCAGTTTAAAATGATCACTGCACCCCGTTAAGTCAATATTACGTAGGTGTTCAGTTTGTTACACCACAGAAAATTTTTTATTATTAACCACTCTGCCAAATTTGAATGCTAAAAAAAAATCTGCTAAGTACATAAAATAAGTTATCAAAATCTTGAAAAAAAGGGCAGTATCCTCTGC
The DNA here is from genome assembly GCF_001515645.1 of Sinocyclocheilus grahami. Taxonomy (NCBI): domain Eukaryota; kingdom Metazoa; phylum Chordata; class Actinopteri; order Cypriniformes; family Cyprinidae; genus Sinocyclocheilus; species Sinocyclocheilus grahami. The sequence continues at coordinate 259,140 of NW_015505305.1, forward strand.
TTTCAAATGCTGGGGGCGTGTCCTCTGTCTGCGCTGAAACCACGCCCAAGTTAGGGTGTTGCCAAATTTAGTAGAGTTACTGTGGACTACCTACTATAATTATAACATTAGCAAACAAGTTAACTTACACTCATAAGTGGGCACATACTGCCGATGATGGCACCAGATGTCGGCACCGCAAGACGGGAGGATAAAGGCCGGGGAGCGATAGTCGGTTCGGCCCCATTCTCCAGTAACAGTGGATTATCAGTGAATCCCAGTTGTCTCCGATGAAAGTTAATAAAACTATCCAGTTTAAAATGATCACTGCAGAGGCGGGTGTTGGCAAAATGAATCCATCTCTTTTTGAGAAAATCATTATTAGGAAATTTAAATAAGTCACCGAGCTGTTTCGTAAGTTATCGCAACCAGGTAATACGCATTTCCGTGACGAAGGCATAGCTAGCTAGCAAACTGTAGACTGTAGTAACTAATGGTACTGACAGTAACTCGCGATTGAGTGGGTGAACTGATGCGAACGTGCTCTAGTTATAGTGTAAGTCGAGGGGCCATGCTCGGTGGCTCCGGTGCGTCATCAACAGTTATTATAGTGTTAGGGGAGGGACCATGATCGGTGGCTCCAGTGCATCATCGAGCCACCGTTTTAGCCCCACCCAAAAAATCCTGAACACAGAATTGGTGAAAAACTGTTTAATGGTCTAACTCCACTATTCAGTACTACAGAATTCACAGTATTTGTAATGTGTTTCAGCAATACATTTGTAACATTTATAATGCGTTTAGAACCAATTCTCAGAATTGACTTTACAGGGACTTTAAAGGGGTCCTATTATGCTCTTTTACAAAGTCTTGACTTTGTTTTGGGGTGTACTGGAACATGCTCTCATGCTTGGTGGTTCGAAAAACGCATTATTTTCCACATAACTTACATTATCAAAATACCTTTCTCCCCAGCCTGGCACAAACGGCTCGATTAGTTCCAGGTTTGATGAAGGCCCGCCTTCCGAAAAACGAAATGCGTTGTGATTTGCGATTAGCTTAGACGGTGCTTCAGTACTGCCACGCCCCTTGCCAAAGTAGCAAGTTCCGTCTGCTCCATTATAGTTAAGGATGGCGTCAACATTGCCATATCAATTTGAGTTGGATTCAGACCCCGAGAATATTGAAAGATAGACTATAGTTTGAATGCACCTTATGAGCAGTAAAAAGCTTTTCAATGCTATAATGCATGTTTGAATCGTACGATAAGAAACTAACCCAATATTAGCGAAGAAATCCTAATTTCGGTTGTAGGTAAAGCTTAAGCCTTATTTGACGAAGTTCAAGCAACAGTTGTTTCCTTAATGAGCTGTACAGGTTATTAGCCCTAATTACTGTCTCTGCTATACCCCTTCTTACTCCTTAGCACCAAGCCTATTACATGAGGTACAGTTACCATTCACTGTGCTACAGGCCCCAACGAAATGCGTTGTAATTTGCAATTAGCTTAGACGGTGCTTCAGTACTGCCACGCCCCTTGCCAAAGTAGCAAGTTCCGTCTGCTCCATTATAGTTAAGGATGGCGTCAACATTGCCATATCAATTTGAGTTGGATTCAGACCCCGAGAATATTGAAAGATAGACTATAGTTTGAATGCACCTTATGAGCAGTAAAAAGCTTTTCAATGCTATAATGCATGTTTGAATCGTACGATAAGAAACTAACCCAATATTAGCGAAGAAATCCTAATTTCGGTTGTAGGTAAAGCTTAAGCCTTATTTGACGAAGTTCAAGCAACAGTTGTTTCCTTAATGAGCTGTACAGGTTATTAGCCCTAATTACTGTCTCTGCTATACCCCTTCTTACTCCTTAGCACCAAGCCTATTACATGAGGTACAGTTACCATTCACTGTGCTACAGGCCCCAACGAAAACTAGAAACACTTCCTATTGTTTCTGTTTATTTGCCTTGAGGTGTGATGCAAGCTTAGCTAACAGTCTCCCTAGGTTTTATGACACTGCTTCAAAGGCAATCTCATATCGCCTAGCTTAAACTAAATAAGGAAAACCCTTCCGTCTCCTTCTGTCTCTTTCTGATTTTATTTCAGTTTTGTTTTATTCGATACCTTCATAGTGACCAAACCTGTGAACCTGTTACTTGTTTCCCTGTGTAGCCACATGTAAGCAGGCTTCTCAACCAAAGGAGATTATAATGCTGTTTTACCCAACGCTGATATACAACTAATATTACATCTAAGATACATATTGTTTTCGGTTGCTTAGTTTCCTTTGTCAGATGCCGTTGTATCATGGCTTGTGTGATGCTGAGTTGTAATAGGATTTCCCTCATTCATCACACTCCATGATTCCCCTTAACGCGCCTCAATGAACTAATACAGTACAAAAAAAGACCTCAGATCTCAGTATACACCTTATTGATGATGCAAACTATACAGGCCAGCAGATGATGTCAGAAGAACGCAACGCTCTGCTTTTTCTTTATAATCACTTTTTCTAGCATCTGCCTGACAATCCACTAAAATGTCCAGTGTATTTTTTTGGAACTTGAAAAAAAAAACCTTTTTTTTAATTACAGTAATTTTTCTAAGAATAATGATGTACTGTACGTACAGTAAGGAAGATACTGGAAAACTAACGGCAGACCACGAGCTCAGATTTTTTTTTTTTAATACATACCGTATACCATATTTTCTACATTTCAATTATTTATAGCCTATATAATTTATTCTTCATTTATACTACATTTACAATTAACAATGACTGATAGACTATACAAAGAGTGGAATAAAAACTTATAGGGCCTATTGTTGTGTTCTCACACCAGTGTTGTTTGATAATGCATTGAGTTAGTGTTCAGTGATGAATCGAGTTTGATTGTGCTGAAAGCATTCTGTCATGCCTGACCAATGTATGTGCTCGTTTACTGGTGTCTGAAATAGAGAGGTTAAGTAAAAAGATACGATAAGTTGATGTTACTCACTTTGTCGGTGTGATCCTTATCAAACGCAACATTTGGCGACGAGGATGGCTGATATCGCACTACCACCTCCTGCTCCTTTCCTTGCTCTACCCGGCGAGCCTCCGATTACCTGGACTCGCTTGTTACAGTCCTTTGAGACTTTCATCTTGGCAGTGGGGCTGACTGACGTGAGCGCAGCACGCAAAAAAGCGCTGTTACTGCATTGCTTGGGAGCCGAGGGTCAGCGCGTGCTGGGAGCGCTTGAGTCGAGCACCACAATGACACAGCCGTGGAACTACTGACCACACACTTTGCAGCGGAGAACACGTTTTCTGTTCTGCCAAAAACACCAGCTGTAGCAGCAGGTGAGTCTGTGCAACAGTACGTAGCCAACTTGCTGGGATTGGCCAGCACATGCAAGTTCGGTGCGTTGCAGGACGAAATGATTCGCGACCAGTTAATTGAACATACCAACGATGCAGAAGTGCGTGAAACTCTGCTGTTAGAACCGGATGATTTATCACTGTCTCGGGCAATCACGATTGCATTACGAATAGAGAGTGCAGCTGCATGTGCGTCGGCTCTGACCAAACAGCAAACAATCGCGGACTGCTCGGCCCCCTCCCCCATCAACGTTACAACCCAGCCAGAACGACACATTGGCGGCAGCAGACTCCTCTGCAGTTATGCTACTTAGGCGCCAGCAGCGGTCTCGGCCACGCCCACAAGCACAAGCATCAAGACCCTGTGATAACTGTGGATCTTCATCTCATCTGTCTAGAGCACAGAACTGCCCAGCCCGTGGCCAAACATGCCGCAACTGTGGTAAACGCAATCATTTTGCTTCAGTCTGCCGTTCCGCTCCAGCTGTCTCAGCCCAAACACCCACTATCATTCACAATGTCTACTCTGGACCAATCTCATTTAAAGCATGTTCAGTGCGCCTAAATGATGTATCCATCCCACTGCTTTTGGGAAGGGAGCTGCGATCCTGACAGTCTCCACGCCTTGGCAGCAAAAGTGGCCATCCCTGTTTGAAGGCTTGGGCTGCCTCACTGCTTTTGCCCATCAACCTCTCCTGAACCCTGCCATTAAACCAGTCATCCAACCACTCCGACGCATTCCCTTGGCTCTCCGTGATGGTGTCTCGGCTGAGCTTAAGCAGCTGCTGGACGTTGGCATTATTGAACCAGTGGATGCGTCGCCCTGGGTCTCAAACCTGGTGGTAGCTCAGAAGAAATCAGGGGCCCTACAGGTGTGTGTCGACCTGCGAGCGGTGAATAAGGCAGTGATCCCAGACAGGGTTCCTCTGCCTACCTCAGAAGAGCTCATTGCTCAGTTCCATGGCTCAACCGTGTTCTCTAAACTGGATCTCAGACAGGGCTACCTACAAGTGCCTCTCCACCCCGAAAGCAGAAACCTCACAGCCTTTGTGACCCATGCAGGTGTGTTTCTCTACACGAGTATGCCGTTCGGACTCAGCTCCGCCCCTAGCTGTTTCCCAAAAAATCATGCTGTCGGTGTTGGCTGGTATACCGGGGGTGGCAATTTACCTGGATGATATGGTTATCTATGGGTCCACCCCCGAGAGTCACAATGAACGCCTCAGCAGAGTCTTTGCAGCCCGAGCTGAATACAAACTAACCCTCAATGCTGAAAAATGAGTTTTCTCTGTACCGACTATTGAATATGTGGGTTTCCAGCTGTCGGCAGATGGCGTCACACCACTTCAATCAAATGTAGATGCCATACTGGCAATTCCCGAACACAGCTCAGCTGTGCAGGTCGCCTCCTTTTTGGGCATGACGGGCTACTACCTGAAGTTCCTCCCACATTATTCTGCTACCACTGCACAACTACGGCGACTGCTGCGTAAAGACAGCCATGAGTGTGGTCACAGGCATGCTCTGATGCTGTGCGTGCACTCAAGGTGCAGCTCACCACAGCCCCAGTGTTGGTTCACTTTGATATCTCCAGCCCCACCTGGGTGACCTGCGATGCGTCGGCTACAGCCATAGGAGCAGTGCTGTCACAGACCCAGCGGGGCGTTGAGAAGCCCATCACCTTTGCATCACGGGCCCTCAATCAGATGGAGCAGCAGTACTCAGTGGGGGAACGCGAAGCATTAGCCTGCATCTGGGCCTGCGAGAGGTGGCACTTGTATCTCTATGGCTGCGCTCCACCACACCTCACTACACATACATACACCGACACGGACCAGGTGGAACGGGACATTGTCCAGATGTTACACACACCCCTCCAGGCCGTCGTATCGTTACAAGAACTGAAGGAGGCATCGGAACAGGACCTGGTTATTTCTCAGCTCCGAGTCTATATTCTGAATGGCTGGCTTCAGGAGGTACCAGAGGGGCTGGCAGATTTTTCCAGAATAAAGCAGGAGCTGTCCTGCTGGAACGACACCTGTGTGGCACTGCGCAGTCATCCCCAGCACCCTACGTGCACGGGTCTTGGCAATGGCTCACGAGGGCCACCTGGGTATTGTGAAGTTGAAGCAGCGCTGCAGAGACCGGGTTTGGTGGCCACGGATAGATAAAGACATCGAGGCCCTGGTGAAAGACTGTGCTGCCTGTCTCTTGAGCGGTAAGACTGGTCACCAGGCCCCCCCACCCTTACAACCTCTTACTTGGCCATCGCTGCCCTGGGACCACCTGCAGCTGGACATATGTGGTGAGATACAGGGAGTTCCTCATCACCAACACTTCCTAGTGGTTGTCTATGACCTGCATTCGAAATGGCCTGAGCTCATTGCCACCAGCTCTGTGACCTCTCAGGTCATAATTGACTTCCTGGACTCTCTGTTTTCCCACTGGGGCCTTCCAAACACTATCACTACTGACAATGGCCCGCAGCTGATCTCAGCCGAGTTCACAACATACCTCAAAAACAAAGGTATTCCTCACATCCACACGGCATACTATCACCCCCAAGCTAATGGTGGTGTCGAACGCGTCCATCAATCACTGAAAAACAGAGCGCATTTGTTCCAGGGATGGACCTTCTCACGGGCCATCCATCACACACTGCTGCACTACAGGGTCACCCAACACTCTACGACGGGGGTCTCTCCAGCTTTCTTCATGCTTGGCCGTGAGCTCCACCTTCCCTTCGACAGGCTCAGCCCCGCACTGCCTCACGGACCCCTACCGAGAGTCAGGGCCTCTGTCACACGCCAGCAGAGGAGGATGAAACAGAAATTCGATTTCCCTGACATAAAGTTTGCAGATTGGCACAGGGTTCGCAGGCCCCACAGTGACAACAAACTCCAAGTACTTATGAGTAGCGATATTGAATGTTTGATGCCAACAGATTTACCAAGCTGTCATTCAAACAGTATATATACAAATAAAAAATAAAGGGAGAAGACTCCTAAGCTGTATATAGGTTAATGTTACAGCAGTCGGCTCTTTTAACACAGACTTTTAAGAAGGGATGGATGTTTGCTTCAAGTGATATGCCAGGTAAGTTCAATTATATTATCTTGCTGTATGTGTGTCATTTTCTTTACGTTTTCTGACTAAAAGCAACCAAAAAGTAATTTTAAAGTGGTTAAGCAAATAATAATAATAATAATCGGCAGGGATCCCCAGACCAATACAATTAGTGTGCCTCCTCTATTTTAAAACCCACGAGCCTCCACTGGCACTTACAGGACTTTGTGTCAACATTTCATGTTTGAAACCCTGTAGGAGGGGAGGAAATGTTGTGTTCTCACACAAGTGTGGTTAGATAACGCATTGAGTTAGTGTTCAGTGATGAATCGAGTTTGATTGTGCTGAAAGCATTCTGTCATGCCTGACCAATGTATGTGCTCGTTTACTGGGGTCTGAAACAGAAAGGTTAAGTAAAATTATATGATAAGTTGATGTTACTCGCTGTGTCGGTGTGATCCTTATCAAACGCAACACCTATCTTACCTAATATGGAAGAATCTGCCTCTTTTGCTGTGTCAGTATTGGCGGCAGTAAAATAAATATTGGAAGTGTCAGAGTTAAAGACCTCCACTCTTTTAGTTGTGGGTTTATTTAAAAAACTACAAATATCCATTTTGTTTATTTAGCATATCTCTGCAGACTAAAGCTAGAACAGAACCAGAAGAGAGTCCACTCACGCAATACATTGAGATTCGCGAGATGCCAGAGTCTAGAGCTTCTTTTTAAAAACATGAATTCAAAATAATTTAGCCTTAACTTACTCATTAAAATAATAAGATAATAATACGATAAAATGTGAAAATATTTGTTTTATTAATAGCTCTGGCAAAATCAATTGGCTCTGGTCTGGGGGGGGGCAGTTTGTTTGTTTAGACTAGTTATGTGTTAATAAAACTTTTGGGAACAAATTACATGAGTTTCTGATTCTGTCACTGCTTGTGGATAGGAAGGCTCTCAAGTTTGTTCCCACGATAGGAGGGCAGAGACATGGATAAAACTATTATTTTATTTCAATACTCAATAAAAGGACTCAATTGTCTACATTGAAAAATTCTTGACTTCTGACATCAAGCTATAGACAAAATAAAACAAAGAGTACAATTATTAATGAAAAATGAACAATAACAAAATAAAAGGAAGTAACATTCAAATCCTTCCAACAAAAATCCAAACATAACACAAATTACAAACTAAACAACCAATACAATTTCACACAATACATGGAATAAAAAGACAGCTGCAACACTAAAGAAAACAAAATACAATTTATAAGAGACAGAACAATCCTGGTAGGAGAGTTAACTCAGCTAAAACACTCCCTAGTAGTATACATACAATAATACACACATCACCATGCACAATCATGTGACTAAAGCAAAAGGGAAAAAAGAAAGGAGAAAAGAGAAAAAGAGAGAAAGAGAGAAAAAACAATCCACAGCACAGTGGTACAATACACTCTAAACCCAACTTAACCCCAAAAAAGAAAAAAAACACTATTTCAACACAATACACAACATACAATAATGACCCAAGAAAAAATAAAATAGACAGAAAAAACAATTGCACTGCGTTCTCTACCCACCCAAAACATCCATACACAGAAGAGCAGACCACCCGAACACACATAAGGCTTTTACCTTCAATGCAAAAAATAAAAAAATAAAAAATAAATAAAACACGAACATGCAGAGAATACAACACAGATAATACAATAAAATACAATACCATTTTATTTATATAGCACAGTTTAAAAACAACCGGAGTTGACCAAAGTGCTTTACAACACTATACCAACAATAGGCAAATTGCAAAATTACACATTAAATATACACAGAATATACACAAGCTGTAAAATGTGTGGCATTCCTGAGAACAAAGTCAAAGACAATTTGTCATGGGATATCGAACGCCAACGAAAATAAATAGGTCTTTAGAGTGGATTTAAAAACAGACAAGGTTGGGGCAGTTCTGATGTGAGAGGGGAGACTATTCCAAAGTTTTGGGCCGACAACAGAAAAGGCACGGTCACCTCTCGTTTTTAGCCTTGTCCTAGGAACATGCAGCAGGTCAGAATTAGTGGATCTTAGCGATCTCGACAAAGTATGCGGCTGTAACAACTCAGTTAAGTACAGTGGGGCCAACTTGTGAAGAGATTTAAAAACAAAAAGTAGAATTTTAAAATCAGTTCTGTACTTTACTGGAAGCCAATGAAGTGATATTAAAACCGGTGTAACAGTCTCATGTTTGCACTTTCCAGTAAGAAGCCAAGCTGCTGCATTCTGGACTAACTGCAGACGAGAAACACAGGACTGAGGAACACCAACATATAGATAATTACAGTAGTCAAGCCTGGATGTAACAAATGCATGTATTGCTATTTCAGGCTTCTTTAATGATAGAAATGACTTCACTTTGGAGAGAAGCCGGATATGATAAAAACAGAACTTAACAACTTATCTGCTTGTCAAATTTAAGGTTATTGTCAAACCAAACACCCAAGTTTACCAATTACAACTTGGGTGTAAAATTTCCTTTGATGTAACCAATTACATCAAAAACACTACAAAAATAAAAAACAAACAAACATTCAAACAACCAGCATCCACAACGTGCTTGAAGCAGAACAGTATGGGTCAACACACCAATGTGTTATTTTCTTTATTTTTATTTGACCATAGTCCTTTTTTCCCTGATCATAGCACACACCGAACCGTGACCCTGAAATCGTGAACCCAACCGTGAGCAATCTGAACCGTTACACTACTCCCACCTGAAACATGTCGTTTATGCTCTTATGAGGGTTCTCTGGAGCAAACTAACTATTCCTGCTACATTTGCTTTAACCATCGGTTAAATTTGTCACTGAATGTGTTAAAGAATTTGTAGAGGAAGGTTGGGAAGAGTTTGTTGAGGCATTTTTTAAGTGCTGTAGTAGTCATGGAAACTGGGAAATATTGTGCTATATGCATTCAAGGGATTGTTGGGATTGATCCTCAAATGCTTATGTGTGGATGACTGTTCACTGCTGCTTCTTGTATCTGCTTAGTTGCACATTGGTCTAAAACTGGTCTTTGGAGTGGATTCTGGAGCTCCACTTCCTTTCATTATATCCTTTCGCGTGGTTTGGATCAGTTATTCATCAATATTTATCCTAAGAATTACAAACAGTTTTAATACATTCTTTAGTTTTATGATAATGAAGCAGGTTTAGCATTACAAGTCTTCATTTTTGAATGTGATGTTCCTCTAAGTCCTTATATCTTGCAACACAGAATATCTTTTTAACCCGAGTTCTACTGACCAGTCACAGGCTGACCAGTCCACAGGTTTAAGCATTCACTTCTCATCCTCCTCAGAGACTAAAGAAGAAAATAGTTTGAACCTCTGACTGTGAGAAAGTATGTCTTATCACTATGTTTGGGTAAGTTTCCTGATCTAGCTAGAACTCTGAACACTTCACCCTGTACGTCTGGTCTAGTAAGGTCACTAAAAAGAACAAGAGTGGTGATGCTTCCTTGGCGGGATGCACTCTCTTCACCCTTGACAGGGACATGCCGGAAATTAAACATTCCGGTCCCCATGGATGATCCCACAAGTTAATGATTTTGATCAGCCAATCGTGGCATTCTGCGATCAAATATTTTTGTATAATGTAAGGGGATGTCCGGCCTTCTTAATATGGTCATTGCAACAAACCATTCATAAGCTTGTTTCCTCATGGGAACCAAAAAACGTCCCCACAAGGACAAGGATTTTGGATATTGTGGGAACATTTTGTCCCCATAACGTAGGATATACCTGAACACACACACACACACACACACACACACACACACACACATATTCTGTTAAGTTTACAGACATTTCCTTCAACCCTAAAACACAATACAATGCAATGCATCATTCAAAATAGTAAAACACTTAAATCAATACAGAAAATTCCTTCATATTAAAACACAGTGTCTTATTGATTGATTATTGTTTGAATGTTTTAGAGTGCAGGTCAGGGAATACAGGGAAACTGTTTGATTTAAATTGTAAGTATTGACTGAAGGTGTTAAATTTACAAATTAAGTGTTGTTCTAGACTTAAATGCAATCTAACTGAAGAGGAAGGGGAATTAGTGGTTTGACTGTCAAATATAAAATGTAGAAGGAATCCTCTGTGCTTGTGTAATTACTGACTTGAATAGTGTGTAAATATTTGGCTGGGAATGTTTCAAAAGCTTATGTTCTTGTTGATACTTCAAATGTATCATTTTTTTTCATCTTCAGCTTTTTGGATGAACAGGCTGTTTAGAATAAACAAATGTCGAGTTCACTTAAATTTTCGGTATCACTTTAGAATACAACCCGCAATAAACAGAATTTACAGCGTAACTTTTTTTGTAATTACAGTGTACCTATTCAGTACCTCCGTGTAGGTATAAGGTATAAATAGGAATAAAGAAGTAATAATCTGTAAAATTACAAATTATTTCTACTGTAAGTATTTTTAAACTAAAGGGTACCTATTCTAATATTACGGGGTATGTATGACCTAACAATCTTATATTTGCAAGCGATTAAGCAAAAACATACACTGTGTACTTTTTTATAACTTACACATTTAAAACACGCTGGTAATTGTTTCAATCCAAACGCTCGGTTGAGACTGTTGGGTTAGGAAGCTGGCTTGATTTGACCCAATTTGGGTTGATATCAGTGATAAGTAACCCGATGTTGCTGGGTTATGAATGTGGAGGACGTGAATGAGAGCATGCAGCAAGTCACGTGAGTTTAAACGTGAACGGCTCTGTGTGCGATGAAATCCGTGACTGCGGTGCTTACGATGGGAACGTGTGGAAAATAGGAAAAAAACTAATCGAAGCGCAGACGAGGGACAACTTTGAAACTGTCTGGAGTGTGTTCCTTTAAAACTGCAGCAGTGAATGTGGTTAGCGCGAACTGGAAACGGCTGGAATGGCGCATGAGAAGAGTTTATCCGTGTTTGCGGCCCAGGAATATGTGTAGAAAATACAAAACTAATCGACACGAAGAGTAGAGAGAGTTTTGAAACTGACTGGAATGTGTTCTTTTAAAACTGGAGGGTTTTGTCCGAGTATGTTCTCACAACATTGAGCAGCGACTTATTAGCGGTAAGTTAGTCAAAATGGTGCTTGAGGACGTGGATCAAAATGGTAAATCAGAGATGGTAAAATCCTGTCAGTTCGCTATAATACACAGTTTAATATTGACTTTCAGTGTTTATTACTGTGTGTTTATT
>NW_015505305.1:271123-289676 GCF_001515645.1 Sinocyclocheilus grahami
TTACCCTGTAACTACATGGAACAAGGGGGGAACAAAGCACTACTTTAATTTACAGCCCGCAAATGTTGTATTTACCCTGTAACTACATGGAACAAGGCGGGAACAAAGCACCACTTTAATTTACAGCCCGCAAATGTTGTATTTACTCTGTAACTACATGGAACAAGGGGGGAACAAAGCACCACTTTAATTTACAGCCCGCACATGGAACAAGAGGGGAACAAAGCACCACTTTAATTTACAGCCCGCAAATGTTGTATTTACCCTGTAACTACATGGAACAAGGGAGGAACAAGTTGGACTTAAACACAGAACAAGTGTATATTTGCAAATTAATTACAGAGAAAATTTCAGTGTTTTTTTAACATTAAAGCATGTCAACATATTCTGATACACCAAATACACAAAATAATGATATTTTAAAAAGCATCATATGACCCCTTTAAATGAAGGGTTCATGTCAAAGTACAGAATGTAAGAAGGAGGAGACATTAAAATTACGAGAAACCATTCCCACAGTCTTAAATTAATATTGAAAACCCAAAAAAGTGTTAATGAGTAACAGCGACACCTTGACACTCATCAGTGAAACCAAAACACCAGTAAAGTAATACACTATAACTACAGTGAAGTAATATAAGGTAAGCCCAAGTATGCTAGAGGTATGTGATGATTAGGTATTACACTTAAGGCTACCATGCCTTTCAGAGACAATTATGTGAATTACTTTGTGCCTGTTTGTGATGCCAAAATAAACCTATGACTTACACCTCAGGTACTTAATGAAGTGCCAAACCCTGCATGAACCCTTATCAATGGGCAGATGGAAGTTGTAAACAGGATACAGGATACGTTGTTTGCATTTCAAACCTTCTTTCTAACCACCTGGCTCTCTTTGAGTACTGGACATTTATAGTTTAATCAATTTCTGATGGTTAAAACCAGTCCTTCTTGCATTTTTATCTCCTAATATCTAAAACAAATGTGACATTACAGATGTAAAATTAATAATAATAATAATAATAATAGTTGTTTCATGTTGATTGTATGACAAAGGTGCATTTTGTAACTAGAATAAAGTATAACAATAATAATAATTTGAATGGTTTGATGTGATATGAGCTAACCGATCTTTAGATTTAATCACCATTGGTAGTGAGATTTATGGTAATGCTTTTTTCCTCAGTTGGTCAGAACAAACGTGGCAGACTTGTTACTTACTTGTTCAGATGGCAATATACGGTGAAAATTCTTATTTGGGTCATATTCCAAGACATAGGCTAGAATCTGTGATTGCGAAGTACAGTAAATATCCACACCGGTGCGGTGACTGACTGCCACACATACTCTTCAGAACATTAGATTAATCCACGCTGGAGCCGTGCCGACTCACAACCCATGCAAGCTAGATAATTCCGCACACAGCTGCAATTCCAGGTTTTCAAACAGAGATGGTGACAAAGAGGCAAAACTTACGGACTGTAGCTTTAATTCAGTCAGCAAGATGAGCTAAATGAAAATGAGAAATGTGAATAAAATAAGTTCATTTTTGTATTTAGTTTTTTTATTTTTGGTGAAATTTTATTTTATTTCAAGTAACAAAAAATGTTTTTGTTTTTGTTTTAGTTACCTATAACAGCCTTTTAATGTGGCATCCCATATGCCAGGGTTCCTCAAATTTTGCCCTGGAGGTCCAATGCGCTGCAGAGTTTAGCTCCAACCCTGATCAAACTCAGCTACCTGTGATTTTCTAATGATCCTGAAGACATTGATTAGCATGCTCAGGTGTGTTTGATTAGGGTTAGAGCTAAACTCTGCAGGAAAGTGGATCTTGTGGGCCAGATTTGAGGATCCCTGCTATATGCCATCTTTTATTTGTTGTGCATTGCAGGATATAGAAAAATTTTTCAGCATTGTTCCATGCACACACACATATGTTTTAAAAAGGTTGAATGTATGTCATTATATATTGTAGATTATGAACAATATTTGTCTGCACACGGCTAATATATGCCTTTTGGGAGTCAGTTGTTGGCAGTTGAATTGATATTTTGAGCAATTATTTTTATCATAAAGGTGTGAATACCATCTCCTAAGCCGTGGGAAACCACTGTACTTTTCCCATGCATCAGAACGATAATAAAGATAAAATAAAATCAAAAAGCAATTCATGAAAAGATAACTTATTATTAAACTGAATACATACTGAAAAGCCTTTGTTGTGATTTATTAAACCCACATTGAATTGTTACAATTGATTAATTAACAATATCAAAATGATCAAATAAACTTCTGGCTGCACATTTCAGTTGTGTCAGAGGAGTAAGCATGGAAGTAAACATTTTAACAAAGATTTTTTTACTATAACATTGAAGAAAGATCTAATAACAAGCTAATCTAATAGCATGAAAAGTTCTTAATAACAAGCTATGTGTTTGTACAGCTTCATGACAGCAGCATGCATCTGTGGTGTACTGTATTCATTTACGAATGTAAATATGAATGTACATTTTTTATTTCTATATCTTATTACTGTGCAATAATTATAAAAAATTATAACTATAATCAAACAAAACTCAGATCCACTTATGCATTTTGGTATTGCAATCAAGTAACTGAATATTCCAGTGTTTTTAAGTGATAGTAAATAAGTCTAAACTTCTTTAAATATCATATTTGCATGAATTTCTCAAAATTATCAACCTGTTGCATACAATCTACTATATTCCTTCTGCCCTCTAACTAACAGTTTATACTGTTTTAGCAATTACTAAAAGTAAGGCATTTTAGTATAATTCTAAAAAATCTTTTTTTGCGGGGAAATCTTTTGCTGGGTTTTATAAAGTAATTGTAAGAACAACTATTTTATTGTTAGTGATATTTCAAGATGAACATTTACTGGGCTAAAGAAATTTAGAGGGACATATATTTGTATAGTATATTATATAAGCCTTGCATATTAAATATGATACTGGTGCTTATTGGCTGAACTGATAATCAAAATAAAACCCAGTTTTGATTCAATATCCAAACAGGAAATATTGTTCTGGTGTTCTTTGGGAGCATTACAATATGCAATATGCAAATATCTTTGTGTGATCCTGAAAATTATGTAATAATTGTGTGTGTGTGTATATATATATATATATATATATATAGCAAAGGGTCTGAATACTTAGGACCATGTGATATTTCAGTTTTTCTTTTTTAATAAATCTGCAAAAATGTCAACAATTCTGTGTTTTTCTGTCAATATGGGGTGCTGTGTGTACATTAATGAGGAAAAAAATGAACTTAAATGATTTTAGCAAATGGCTGCAATATAACAAAGAGTGAAAAATTTAAGGGGGTCTGAATACTTTCCGTACCCACTGTATATATATTTTTTAAAGAAATACAGGGTTTTCACATTTGAGTTTTCCTTCTGTTTTGTTTGTTTTGTTTTGATTGCAGTCTTACAAGAAACAGCATTGTTTCTGCAAAGGTGGAGAAATAGTTGGTCAGTGAATCATATTGTGTTTTAGAAGCAAGTACAATCCTGTCTGATAAGTCATCCAGGTACCCAGGTGAAAGCAGACAGCTTGTGATAGATCTTTTTAATTACGCAGCATCTTTGTTTCCTGCTTGTGTGACTCATGTTTGCTTTCACATGAGACACTTCTCAGATGCTACTGTACCTTTGTTTGTGTTTTTTTATCTGTTCTTATTTCTCAAATGCATATTAGGAATTCTAGGAAAATTAGGATTTTAATGTCAGAAAGTCATGAAAGATCATTCATGTTTATCTGTTCTTAAAATGTTTAGATAACTTGATTTTAAGCTTATTTTTATTTTTCATACCAAAATGAATGATTAAATTATGGATTTAAATGATGGACTTCTGCATCCAAAATGATCCCTGGCAGATTTGTGGTTATAAAAAAAGATATGCTGCTAAATTACTGCCTCTGGCTTAGGGCTGGACGATATGGCCAAAATGTATATCACAATATATTTCTTAATTTCATTCAATACGATTTAATTCCGATATTGATATGAACAATATTAAACAAAAGCCTATCAATGCCACAAATAAGTCAGTGTATAAGAAACACTGCCCAAGTAGCCAATTGTGTTCTGCTCTTTCTGACGGCCTCGCCCTGAACGTCAGTCATTGACAAATGCTGTAATATATATTGAAATATTGGAAATGTGTTTAAAAATCATATCACCATTACTGAAAAAAAATGTATCGCGATATATATTGATATTGAATTATTGTCCATCCCTACTCTGGCTCATAACACATAAAAATATTTGAAACCAAAAAAAAAAAAAGCAACCTCTCTATAATGGCATCTGTAGGAAGCAAAGCACCTGCCATTAAAAAAGAATCTGTTGCATTTTCATTTAGACATAAAAACATATTTTTGGGCAAGGCCTATCATCACCAACAACAGGTCATACTGTATGTCTTTTTCTTGTTTATATTTTAATTTAGGCTATTTATTTTGTAGTTTTGTTCTTTCTGTTATTTTTATTGTTGTTATTGTAAGTTTATACTGTAATTATTCTTTTAATCTTTTAGTTCTTCTGAAGTATAATTTGCTGAATACATTAAGAGAAGCATATAAATAAAGTTGACTGGACTTGTTTGAGATTTCGCTGCCAAATGTGACTGCATTTAACATTTGTCATCACTACAGTTAAAAGTTGATTAACCAGAACACACAGGGAGCCAACTTTTGCTTCATTGAGTAATGCTCTATTAGAGATTAGTCCCAGCTAATAAAAATATGTTTCCATTAAGTTAAGAAAATGTTATTTATAAATGTTCTCTAAAAATCCAGTTTTTTTTATGTTTAAACATTTGCACGTCTTGGTGCAAACGTTAAGGAAACATTCCATTTGATCATTTTGCATTATAGGAATGCTACTTTTAAATGTTCTGTGAACATTCTGAAGTAAATAGTAGCATTCAAACATTTTTAGATGAGCGTCCAACTAAAATGTTTCAGAAAAAAAGTTCAAAAAACAATATATAAATAATGTTTTTTGGGTAATGTTTTCAGAACATTATTAAAACCAAATAACGCTGAACAAATATTATATCACGTTACTAGAAGAATGTTTGTTCATAGCTTTAAGAGAAACTTGCTGAATGCTAGCCAATGTTTTGAGAAGTCAATAAGCTAGGCCTAGACCTACTGTGCAAACATTACATAACTTAAATAATATTCATATTCATTCAAGCAAAGTAATCACTTTAAGTGTTTTTCATTAAGTTGTTCCTGTAACACTTTATAATAACTTTAATAACAGTGACAAATATATAACGCTTAACAGATTATTAGTTAAAATACATTCAGATGTTTGTGCCATGAACTAACTGAACTGCCATGAACTGTTCAACTGTCATTTTTTCAAGCTCTCAGTGAAAGAGTCTAATGTGTTTCACCATGTATAAAGTAGCTTATGTTTCTGAATTCCGTGTTTCTTCACTCAGTTTTTTATCACCTGCTCATGCATAGCCTATGTTGTTTTGTGACCTTGATGGTGTCTTTAAAGTTTTTTTATTTGTGGGAATGTGTAATTTATATTATTTCGAACCAGTAGGCTAGTTCAACACAGCATACAATTAAAATGGTCAAAATACATAAAACCTTTTTTTTTTTTTACATTTGTAAATAATACCACGGAAAATGTCAGTCAAATAGCTCTATGGATCGTTCCAGGCCCGGTACTAGGCTCGCTCAGAAATTGTGGTAGGGCAGCACTTTCTAGGGTAATATATTCATAGTTTACTTTTATTTAGGCTACTCAATTTTCAGTCTTGCATTTTGTGTCTGTGTGAGTGCAGAAATGTTAAATATGTGTGTAGACAATATTAAGGGAATAAAGCGAATCACACTCACTGCTCCGGGTGTGTGTTCACGGTGTGTGTGTGCACTTTGGATGGGATAAAGGCAGAGCACTAATTCCGAGTATGTCACCTCACTTTTCACTTTCACTTATCAAAGCTATGAAAACCTCCATTACACGACATTTATGAATGTCCTCATTTATAAATACAATACATAGTTTTTTGTATAATACTGCATATATAATATTATAATATAATATTTAGGGCTGTCGCGATTCGCCGATTTTATTCGACTATTCGATTATTTTTTTTTAAATCCTCGACTTCATTTTGCTGCGTCGACTAACCACCCAAAATACCGGAAGTGGCGCATTTCACGGACGAGAATCCATAGAACACATTATTAGACCGTTTCCCAAGGCTGCATGATATATTAAATCCATTTAAAAATCATTATTAAGCATAATTGTGAATTCACAACCGCTACGATTTAATTAAATGAGTATATGCGATGCAGTTCTAATACAGTATATGCGCTTTAATTATGTTATGTTTTTTTTTTTTATAATGAAGTGTCCTTTACATTTAGTCAGTGATTTTTCATGTCATTTGTCAGTTCGGTCAAATAATTGAACAAGATATAAATTTGCCATAAATGTTTGACTTCTGTCCTATATTCTCCCAAAAGTTCTTAATAACAAGATCTAACACACCTTTATTAAAAACATTACAATTTTGTCTGATTAGTCTGCTTATTCCGTTATTATTATTATTATTATTGTTATTATTATTACTATTTACACATATGAATGGATATGTACAACAAATTATATATAATTATTAATTATATATAATTTGTAAATGAAATTACTGACGGAAATGTTCGTGGACAGACATGGACGTGCAAGTCCTGCAGGTGCAGCGCAGCTTATTTATAAATAGCCTATTTACAGACAAACAATAGCCCAGAATGAGTGCAACGGTTAAAGTTTCACATTAAGCATTGCCATCTCCCTCATAGAAAACCGTTAGCTTAAATAAAACACTTAATGTGGCTTAGCTATATGGACGAAGACAATCATATAAAAAGCCCAAATTTCGGTATGTTTATTAAAAATATGTACTTAACAAGCAGATTAGCTTAGAGTGGTTACAATCATCCAAGTTTAAATCACGCTCAAATTGATTTGATATTGACTCAATATTTACACTGAAGCTCGCAGGCGGCTATGGTAAGGGGCGTGACATTTCCCGACCAGGCCTAAGGTGCCAAAGTTGGCCCATGACGTCCTTTGACGTCCCATGTCATATCAACAGAAAGAAAAAACATGCAATTGAAATTTTTGTTTGAACACTTTTTTTGTTTTATGTGTGCATTGAAATGTAAAAAACTATTTGAATTTGGTTTTTAAAAATGTAAAAAAACAAAAAACAAGAGTTTAATTATTTAATCATTTAAAATTTAAATTGAATCATTTTAATGATTTAATCATTTAAAAATAATTAAAAAATGCAAAACATTTTAATATAATATAGCTGGATATAATGCAACCTTTGCATTTGTCCCACGGCCCTCAATAAAGTTCGGCCACCACAGCAATAAATGGTCGGTCGCCTACCATTGCATACATTAAACATAAAACGATGAAATGACTCAGAATCCCAAATGTTTTGTGAATGTAATTTAAGAATCTGTCTACCTTTCCAGACTAGAATCTGATTCAGAAGATAAACGAAAAACCGCACCGTCATACTGCACTTGACAGTCACTTGACATTTATTGCGATATGATTCAGTGGAATCTGTTCCACTTGAGGTGAAGCATCGCACTATTTGGATAATACAATTTTTGGGTAATTCCTTAAATGAACCAAACATTGAAACCAACATTAATGGGTCGTTGACACAGACATTTATAGATAATTGCTATACACTTAAGTCACGCAATTGATGTTCTCCGACGATATAATGCGATCAAACCAGACTGACTGCAGCTGTCATGTGGAAACCTGGAAGGCCCCTCCTTTCAGTAACTTGTCCTCTCCGTTCGATCCGAACTCACACGCAGCATGTCTCGCAGCGATATAGCCCCAGTCATGCAGAGGCAAACCGAAAGCGATGAGATCCAGCAGTGACGGAAGTTTAATTCCAATGGACTATGAGCGTTTCAATGTCTTAAAGACGAGGAAAGCATTCGAGTCAATAAAACAACTGACCACCAAACTGATTCACGTGGACAATCAATAGGATAGCATGCATTTCCATCTGTCCATCTCGAAACGAGTTTGTAGTGACGGCTTCGGTCTGCATGCGAATATGGCTCAAAAATGACCAATGGTAAGTTGTCAGTGTAGCACAAGAAAACGAGCTGAATGAATGCATTACTCTTACCTTCACGAGCACAGCGTAGTTTGAGCCCGACTACTGGAAAAGCTTGTATTTATAGCTATCGTTACTTGGGGGTTCCCGGTGATTGTAAAGCAACAATCAAAACGAAACTCGTAAGTGATTTACAAAAAAAGCGTGTTTATTACGAAAGTGAATGTTCAGGAGGGTTTATTCATATGGAAATGATCATCCTGAAAGCTCAGTCAGGTTGATCCTATTGAATGGCAAAGTATTGAGTGGTGCGTAGGCTACGCGTAAATCCTGCATACCACTGAATGAAACCGTGTCTAACACTAACTTTTAATGGTTACGCATGTGCATGTGTGGTTTTTTATCCGCAGCATCGTCTTGGTACTTCTGTTTTGATGCTTATTATACTACCTCTTGCGTGTTCCTGTGAAAGTGGCCACAATAAAAACCAGATCACCGAGGATTACCGCAATATCATTAGGATACAGCTGAAGCACGTTGTAAGTATCACAATTACATGTTTGCCACCAGGTGACTGGATTCTAATAGCTAATCTCATATTGGCCTATTCTCACTTGTGTGTATATACACTTTAAAAAAAAAAAAAGTATATTAAATTTACAATAAAATGGGCAGGAGTTATCTGTAAAAAAATATGGTTATGTTCCAGGCATGATTATATATGGTTAATAAAATAGGCCACATGATAGATAATAGATAGACAAACTAACTTTTTTTTATGAACCATGGCTAATAAACATATATTATCCACAAAATAAAATGTTTTAAACATTAACAAAAATAAAATTAATGTAACAACAAAATTTGATTTGTACTTTTCAGGAGGCCATTATTGAACAACTAAATTCAAACTGCACAATAAGAAATGTCATCATGTCGAAGGAGCCAAAAAATGTAAGAAAATGATTACTTATCCATTAAACAAATTCCATCTGTTCAAGCGTTTACGCATATATTAAGTCATGTTTCTCTCTTGAACTGAAAGAGCAAAAGTAGTTTCTAAGATGTGGTTAGTAAATGTTCTGACCTGCCATTCTCACTCATTACAGAGTGTATACATATGAGGTTCAGGGAAAGCTGGGTGCTGTTCACAGCACATAGACACAGACGCAACTTGTTAGTTTAACAACCCTATTTGAAGACACAAGTTTCTCCTCCATTCTTGTCACTCATCTGCTGGTTTGTTTCTGATGTGCTCACAGGCACAACAGTCCATCCACAGAAAAATCTGCAGGGTTAACGGAAAACTGGGGAGAATCGGGAGGGAATCAGAGAATGTAGATGGACAACTAAAAGATGTTTTAAAAAAACTTGTGGAAGAAATAAATGAGTCCTTGAGATGTTGGTGCCACCTGAAGGTAACCGAAACAGCCCATTTCTGCACATTCAGTTTTCTTTTACATCGTTTTCATTTATTTAAACCTCCTTTTTGTTTCATTTGTGGATGAACAGAGGGAGGGGACAAAAAAGCCAAAACAGCAAATACGAAAGTGGAAGATTTGCAGAGTGAAAGACATTCTTGCCAACTTACAGACACAATTTGAGCAATACAATGCGTATCTGTCCCTCAGCACAGACCTTCCAGAGCGTGGGAAGACTTCAGAGCAAACCGGTATATAATGCTTGGCCTCCATTCATCTCTATTACAACAAACGAATGTACAGAATATGAAGTAACTGGACTAACCATGTGCCTTTCACACTATTCAGTATTTGTCTGAAGACAAACAATGCTTTTTATGGGAAATATATGCTAAGCATAAACATGAAATATACTACTATGCATGAAAATGTTTCAAAACTTTGTACTTTGTATTGTTACCTTTGCTATTGATTGCTGAACGAGTACGGAGGGTGCGCAAATGAAACTTACAGAGTTCAACTGTACATTGCTGTAAGTGACACAAAGTTGGCTTCAAAGTCTATATTATATTAATTATCTAGGCCTCAAGTTAGAACTTTATGGTCTACACATGCTTCTTATTTGGGGAAGCGACCCTATTCAGCCCACCCAATTCCAAGTCTTGTACGTTTTTTCAATTCATTCGAAGAAAGCCGAAGATTGAAACACTTGTTTTTTCAAACAAAATTGAATTGCTTTATTTAATTGCAAACCTCTGGAATGGGCATATAAGTACACATATATAATTTCAGCACCTATTTAACAATAACCAAACAACTTTTTATATGGCTGTTTCTTTAGAAACCCTGTTTTTAAGAAAGTCAGCAGAATTCTCTTTTCTTTGGTTGATCATCTATCAGGACCCACTTTTTCACTGTTAAGTTTCAGGTTTGTCTTTTCAACTCCATTTTTGTTGTTGTTGTTTTGACAAAGCAGCACATTTGTGAACCTTCCCTTATTTTTAGGCCAGTATTTCCAGTTCGTGGAGGCATAACAACTGTAGCAATTTTTGGGCCCAATATAAAACTTTCAATACGGGTCCCCCAGTAATCTGGATCACATTCCGTCCCCCTTTTGCAGTAGCAAGTCTTGCCTTTTTATTTAATTTTTTTTTTACCCAGCATACAATGACAAATATTGTAAGTAGATAAAGTTAATGAACTGGATGTGCTCCAAACGCAGTGAATTTAGTTAATGCTTTTTATATGTGGTTCCTAGTTTTGTGGGTTATCAATAGAACCATTCCTTATAAAGCCTCTTGAAAAGAATCATATTTATGTATTATAATAACAGACAAAACATTAAACTTTGTCTTTGACACAAATGGTTCCATTTAATGTGGTTGTCCAGTTTTTACTGTTTTTCTTTCAACCACATCTATCTTTGTGAGCAAAACTCCACACTAACTACAGAGGCTCAAGACTTTTCAGACACAGAATAAACAAGCTGTCTATCATTCTTATATTTAAAAAAATAATAAACAGGTGGGCTTATATGGTACATGAGCTTTATAGGGTCTCTTCTCCTGTATAAAGACGCACATTACACAAATATATATGCTTTTATATATAATGGCACAGAACTCTATTTTTTTTCCAGAACATTTGACATTAATGGTGATTTTTAAAAATAGTTTTGTAGTGCTGTGTAACATCAAAATTCCACTTTCATTTTCCATTTTCTGTGTAACATCATGTCAGTAGCTGCAAGGAAAATATTGGGTTCATAAAGAGAAACTCAAATATAGAACAGAACCATGTAAAAAAAAAAAAACTCAAATCTAGGGCTGTCAATCAATGTTTTAATGAATAACTACATAAATTGCATACAGTATATCAATATTTGTTAAGAAAAGCCCCTAAAAGAAGATAATTAATTCAATGACATTACATTTTTGTGAGTAAATCACTGAATAGGCATTATAAAAACACTGGGTCAGTGATGAAATGCTTATTTTTTTAATAGATAAATATCCTAAATTAATGTGTTAAATTGGCAGCCCTAAATAAACGATTAAATAAACGCATCAAACAGGACACAATCTGAGTTCTGTTTTCCACTTTATTTCTGTAGGATCAGTTCAATCCATTTTAACCATTCAATCCTTTAATGTCAAAATTTCTGTCATAATACATATAGCAGGTATTCATAAGCTATATTTGTTGCCAGAGTGATGCTTTGAAATGCAAATGAGCTTGAGATCGGCACAAACAGACACCAACGCCTCGACCTCTCTCACCCTGGACCAGCAGTGATAAAGCTTAAATGCTCTGAAGCAATACAATACCATTGTAAAGCTACTTTTTGCAATGGAAATACAAAAATGCTTTTGTCTTCTCCAGATGTTAACTGATGGACTGGAGTGGTGTGGATTACTAGTGGATTATTGTGATGTTGTAATATGGAAGATGCTCTTGAAGGATGCACATGACATTTCAGGCGCCTTTAAGTTTTGAATGTTGTGAAGATGTGTAAACATTTTGGACAGACTAGATCAGTGGTCGGGAACCTTTTTTGACCAAAGAGTCATTTTTTTTTATTTTTGGTTAATGCGAGGTTGATTTACAACCTGATGGATGAATTATCTTCAGAGTTCAGAGCTCTCTCTCTCTGTGCGCGCGTGTGTGTATGAGAGACTGAGTGAGTGAAAAATAATGTTTTCTGCTGTTCAAAAAAATCTTTCTTTTCGCTATTACCACAAAGCTACGAATCTGAGTGCAGGAGCTGTACGTTACCATAAAAACGTCAATGGTTTGCTCGTGACTCACGCGAACAGTTCTGAACGCGCACTGAACACGCACTTTGGCCGGTACAGAAAATTTATTATTATTTTACATGTATATGTAGAGCTTATGTTGGCTCTACAACAAAGGAATTGCTGATCTCTAGTGATGTCTAATTTGTGTAATAGATCATTTGTTAGTAAAGGGTGAGAGATCTGGCGAGCCACATGATTTTTGTCAAAGAGCTAGGTGTGGCTCGCGAGCCATAGGTTCCCGACCTCTCGACTAGATCAACCAAGGTTGAACAGATATATAAATAAATATACAACAACGTTTTCTACAAGTCATTTCATGTTCAATACTGTTAAAAACACACAAAATAATAAAGAACATATAAAAAAGTGAAATACAAAAGCAGATTGCTCAGTGAAAGAACTGTTGTCAATGCATTTAAAAAAAAATTACAAAAAAATAAATATATATTTGAAGTAAAACAACGATAGCATTTGAATTCCCTCAAAATGACACTACAATAAGATGACCTGTTAACATTAGAATAGTTGCATTTTGTGTGTGATATGGTCCCATTTTAAAGCCTAGATCAATTTAACATATCAATATTTGAATCATAACTATAACGGTGATAATACTACTACTTTTGTAGCAGTAACCAATCATATTGCACTTTAATATTACCAAAAAAAAACAGCAGAAGGTTGAGATTGAATTCATTCTATAGAAACAAAAGCAGATTGCAAGTGAAATATTTGTACAGCACAAGGATTTGCCAAGTACACTAGTTCTTGGGTTGGAAAGGAATACTCAGTTTTTTTAGGCAACAGTGAGTCAGTCTTACTATTATGTGTACTTATTAAATGCACATTCGTTTCACTCCACACTCACAGCAGAACTTGGCCCAGTCCACAGGGTACTTGGTCCCACACTCATGGCAAAACTTGGTGCCCGTTGTGGAAAAATGTATTTCATTTTCACTTTTCACATTATTCCTAACAAAATAAGATCAAGATGTGAATGAGCCAATGTGGACTATTTATAACATTACTGTAACACAGAGGTTAGGTTAGAAAAAAAAAACTGGCCTAAAAACACTGACAACTGACTAAAAGACCTTTTGTAACTGATGTTGTGAATTAGAAAAGACTGAAAAAAAGGATTGAATAGGAGCAGTTGATGGATCTCTCCCAGTCAATTTCATTTGCATTCATCACCACAAGTCCCAAGAAGTCACTCACAATTAACAGTACAGCAGTGTTGTACACCAATACTTGCAACTTCATACCTTGAAATACAGCTGTCTGCATTTTGGACCTTCTTCTTGTTCATCCCTATTCCAGAAGGTGAATTTCTCAGCGAGCTTTGTGAAACCATGCCCTTGGGTTTCATATTCCCTCTGCAAACACAAACATAATGATGATCTTAAAAGCCTGAAGAAAATGTCAAATATCAGGACTGGTTAGTGAGCTGGTATCTTACTCGGAGGGAGGGCTGGCCAAGCCAGAGGAGGAGTTCCTTAATGAAGAGTATCCTGATGATATGCTCTTCACTGAGCCAGTGGATGAGGTTCTGCTGCTAGGAATACCTGTGGAGGGAGAGGGGAAAGAGCTTTTCGAACCATTGACAGAGCCTTTTTTTAATGTCCTTATTTTAATATGAATAATAAAATACAATTTCTACACTATGAATGAATGAATGATGCATTTATATAGCGCTTTATTGTGTACTGTTGTACACCCAAAGCACTTTACAATCATATGGGGGGGGTCTCTCCTCAACCACCACCAGTGACACTATGTTCTCGAAGTCTTTGCTTTGTGTGAGGAACAGGGCCAAAAATATCTGAATATACAGTGGTGTGAAAAAGTGTTGGCCCCCTTCCTGATTTCTTATTTCTTTGCATGTTTGTCCCACTTTAATGTTTCAGATCATCAAACTAATTTAAATATTAGTAAAAGATAACAAGTGAACACAACATGCAGTTTTTAAATGAAGGTTTTTATTATTAAGGGAAAACAAAATCCAAAACGACATGGCTCTGTGTGAAAAAGTGTTTGCCCCCTAAACCTAATAACTGATTGGGCCACCCTTAGCAGCAACAACTGCAATCAAGCGTTTGCGATAACTTGCAATCAAGCGTTTGCGATAACTTGCAATGAGTCTGTTACAGCGCTGTGGAGGAATTTTGGTCCACTCATCTATGCAGAATTGTTGTAATTCAGCCACATTGGAGGGTTTCCGAGCATGAACCGCCTTTTTATCCAGGTCCTGAAGCAGCAAAACAGCCCCAGACCATCACACTACCACCACCATTTTTTACAGTTGGTATGATGTTCTTTTCCTGAAATGCAGTGTTACTTTAACGCCAGACGTAATGGGACACTCACCTTCAAAAAATTTCAACTTTTGTCTCGTCAGTCCACAGAGTATTTTCCCAAAAGTCTTGGGGATCATCAAGACATGTTTTTTTTACACTCATATATTTTGTTACCATTGCCATGCATTATAAGACTGATGGACTCCAACGGTTGGACTTAAAAATCTTTGTTTGTGTTCTACTGAAGAAACAAAGTCACCTACATCTTGGATGCCCTGGGGGTAAGTAGATAAACATAAAATTTTCATTTTTGGGTGAACTATCCCTTTAAGTAAAGATCATGTTCCATGTAACTGAAATAAAGCTAAAATAAAAAATTTTATTTAAACAACAACAAAAAAAAGAATAAATTTCTATACTGTCTATTTTCCTTATATAGCGCCACCAAGTGGCCAAACACCAATTTTTTAAGGACTTCAGACTTAAGATTGAGCCCATACACATCTGTGCAACATATGGTTACAATATCTCATTATTTCCAAAAGTTATAGCCATTGAAGTAAAAGTGATTTAAGTGAAACACCATAAAACTGACAAAAGCACAAAACAACATTTCTAAAACTTAAAATTAAAATGCAAACTGAAAATAAAAAAATAAAAGCTAATTGAAAAAAATTAATACGTAATATAAAATTATTCAAAATAATACAAGCTGGATTTGAAGCAATAAAAACATATCTTTTTTTGCTCACTAAAGTGGCCGAACACAGGAGCAATCCTGTAAGTTTGACAGCTCTGGTTGTGTCAAGTTTCACAAAGGTGATTCTTGATAAAATAACAAGGAGGAAATAATTGATTAAAGAGGGAAATAATTGATTAAAACAAGTCCATACCTGTGCCAGCACTCTGCCCATATGCTGAGCGCTGAGGTAGACGAGAAGACACTGTGGATACAGCGGGAGAATTTGCCTTTGGTGGAGGAGGTTTGTTCTGTAGACACAGAAACATACAATGTTTATATCAATCCACTCAAAGCACTCTAAACAAATGGTGCAATTGAGGGGAATATAATTAAGGCAACATGAGGCATCAATATCTACACACATTGCAGAGCAATATTTAGACATGCACGCATACACTTTAGTGCCGCCCACTCAAGCAGTTGAGTTTATTGTCTAGTTAAATTTGTAACCCCTTAATTGGCATTATACATAGTTCTTTTTCGTAAGCAGTTTAAATGAAAAATATGGTTGCTATGGGCAGCCCACAGGCAGCAAATTAGGGCTGTATTCACCAAAAAAATTCTCTCACCACTAAGAGTTCTTCTAAATAGGAGCAAATGTTTAGAGGTAAGAGTTTCCTCTTAAACCCCATTTACAAAGCTGCAGAGACCAACTTTTACCAAGAATGGGAAGCAATTAAGCTAAGAGAAAGGGCGGAGTTGACCTCGTTGCTATGTATGATGTCAACAAGCTTAATAAATATGACCACAGTGATTGGATGATAGGGGTTGGGTCTCTGTCAGTGATTTAATCACAGAAATATTGTAGATTGAGGTATCATGTTGCCATATAAATTTTTTTTTTTTTTAAATGTAGACCAAGTGTCACTGATTAAACATGTATATGTTCAGTAATTGCCAGCCTCCTGCATGTCAGCATCTTGTAAACAATTAGTGGATATACATATAAGCAGCCTTATAATTAACAGCTTAGAATAATTATGGCTGATAGTAAGACGTGCAAATGTGAAAGAAAACCAAACTGGACTCAAGAACAGTTGTTACTTCTTGCCCAATTTGTACATGAAAAGGAGAACATAATTAAATTAAATGGAAAATGTTTCGAAAATGTTTACGTTCTGAAGTGGATTGCCATTTTAGGATGGTTTGTGATTTGGTATTAGTGACTTAGGAGTCCTCTTGAGTCCTCTAAAATTAGGACTGACACGTCCATTATTAAGGGTTCAAGCACGTAGTGCAGAAACCATATTGTAATTGTTAGAGTGGCCAAGGATCAACATTCTCTACATAAAACTGATTGGCCTGACGGGGTCGCTACAACAATCAGAAGTACGAAATTGCTCATAACTCCTAAACCGTCACAGGCTCAAGCGTCTTATATCTTTGGAATCCTTGGCTCAAAACTAACAAAACACTACATTTCTATGGTAAATAACCTCATATTGCAGAAAATGTTCATAGATTCACGCACACACTATATCCTCATATCATATGATTGAGCTCTTCATTCTGAACAACTCTGCCTCTAGGACCACTCCTGTCAATCAAATTGTTCTTTATATATTTGAGATTATTTAAAAACTCACTTTTGCGAACTAATCCTAGGTTTTTAGCTCAATAAAATAGCATCAATAAAATCAGTGCAGCTCAATTTTCTGGACTCTCCAAGTCAATAATTATATAAGAAAAAAGAAAAAAAAAAAAAAAAAAAAGTGTCAATCAAATTGTTCTTTATATATTTGAGATTATTTAAAAACTCACTTTTGCGAACTAATCCTAGGTTTTTAGCTCAATAAAATAGCATCAATAAAATCAGTGCAGCTCAATTTTCTGGACTCTCCAAGTCAATAATTATATAAGAAAAAAGAAAAAAAAAAAAAAAAAAGTTTAACCTTTGCAATTTGGACAGCTATAACAGGGCCATTTAAAAAATATGGTCTTGCCCAAATCCTATAAATTCTAAAAGAAAACGCTTTCATACCTTCAAACTCTGATTCTAAAGAAGCCTGCAAAATTTTATGGAGACTGGTCAAAATAATGGCACTATAATAATTATAAAGGTTAAAAACACTATACTTCTATTGTAAATTTCCATTTGAAATTGCATTTATAATCACTACAGATCACCACTAGGCAGAAGAGAACCACTAATAGTCTTATTCTACTCACTAATATTCTTCGTTTCTCAGGTTTTACTTTTGGATTTATATTTAGACACCATAAAATCATTATTACATTTAAAAATCACATTTAGTCAAAGTTTACCACTTCATTTTTACAGACATATCAGTTTTTACAATTATGCCACATTAAGATTTCAGTGATACCTGAAAATTATATATGAATTGTTAAAAAGAGATGACTTGCAGGAAGATTATTTTTTTGCCTACCATTTATTTCAAATATCTATATCTGCAACAAAATGTGTGTGTGTGTAAGTATTAATACAATTTATCTATTACATTCTGTGTGTGTGTCTGAGAATCCATGATTCTCCATCATGGATGCGTTTTAGTGTCAGTTGGGTTGGCTTAGACCCTAAAACCATAGAACCTTAAAGCGCATGAACCCTGGTAATTGCTGCTTTTCTCCAAAATCGACAAGTTAGGAGCTAATTTTAGCCTGAAAATGTTTTGTGAATACGGCCCCTGGACTTGATTCATTTCTTGTTAGGGTATAACAGGAAACACTTGTCTAGCAGGAAACTATTTACTATTTGCACATGAAAATATTTGTTCAAATGAACAAACAATTGGTTTAACAACATTTGTCTTTGTATAACATATTATGTGCTCAGTCACATGTTACAGGAGTGGGAATGCTATAATGTTCATGTCAGAATGTACAAAAATTTATCAAACTGGTGAGATGTATCAACCTGGAAAAATGTATATATATATACAGTATATATATATACAGTGGGTACGGAAAGTATTCAGACCCCCTTAAATTTTTCACTCTTTGTTATATTGCAGCCATTTGCTAAAATCATTTAAGTAAATTTTTTTTCCTCATTAATGTACACACAGCACCCCATATTGACAGAAAAACACAGAATTGTTGACATTTTTGCAGATTTATTAAAAAAGAAAAACTGAAATATCACATGGTCCTAAATATTCAGACCCTTTGCT
>NW_015505305.1:307896-309603 GCF_001515645.1 Sinocyclocheilus grahami
TTTTTTTTTTATTTCAGCTGGTTGAAAGGCAACACTTCTTAAAGTACTAAAGTAA
Source organism: Sinocyclocheilus grahami (assembly GCF_001515645.1). Taxonomy (NCBI): domain Eukaryota; kingdom Metazoa; phylum Chordata; class Actinopteri; order Cypriniformes; family Cyprinidae; genus Sinocyclocheilus; species Sinocyclocheilus grahami. Next base: position 307,952 of record NW_015505305.1, read on the forward strand.
CCAAAACTAAATAATCTAAAATAAATAAAAACGAATATAAACAATAGGCTATATCTAACTTTTTTTTTAGACATACTTAAAAAATAAACAAAACTAATAAAAATAACAGAACCAAAAATACTAAAAGTGACAACAGAAAATGTAAAAATAAAGTATAATTCAAAAAAAAAAAAAAAAAAAAAAAGTTTAACCTTTGCAATTTGGACAGCTATAACAGGGCCATTTAAAAAATATGGTCTTGCCCAAATCCTATAAATTCTAAAAGAAAACGCTTTCATACCTTCAAACTCTGATTCTAAAGAAGCCTGCAAAATTTTATGGAGACTGGTCAAAATAATGGCACTATAATAATTATAAAGGTTAAAAACACTATACTTCTATTGTAAATTTCCATTTGAAATTGCATTTATAATCACTACAGATCACCACTAGGCAGAAGAGAACCACTAATAGTCTTATTCTACTCACTAATATTCTTCGTTTCTCAGGTTTTACTTTTGGATTTATATTTAGACACCATAAAATCATTATTACATTTAAAAATCACATTTAGTCAAAGTTTACCACTTCATTTTTACAGACATATCAGTTTTTACAATTATGCCACATTAAGATTTCAGTGATACCTGAAAATTATATATGAATTGTTAAAAAGAGATGACTTGCAGGAAGATTATTTTTTTGCCTACCATTTATTTCAAATATCTATATCTGCAACAAAATGTGTGTGTGTGTAAGTATTAATACAATTTATCTATTACATTCTGTGTGTGTGTCTGAGAATCCATGATTCTCCATCATGGATGCGTTTTAGTGTCAGTTGGGTTGGCTTAGACCCTAAAACCATAGAACCTTAAAGCGCATGAACCCTGGTAATTGCTGCTTTTCTCCAAAATCGACAAGTTAGGAGCTAATTTTAGCCTGAAAATGTTTTGTGAATACGGCCCCTGGACTTGATTCATTTCTTGTTAGGGTATAACAGGAAACACTTGTCTAGCAGGAAACTATTTACTATTTGCACATGAAAATATTTGTTCAAATGAACAAACAATTGGTTTAACAACATTTGTCTTTGTATAACATATTATGTGCTCAGTCACATGTTACAGGAGTGGGAATGCTATAATGTTCATGTCAGAATGTACAAAAATTTATCAAACTGGTGAGATGTATCAACCTGGAAAAATGTATATATATATACAGTATATATATATACAGTGGGTACGGAAAGTATTCAGACCCCCTTAAATTTTTCACTCTTTGTTATATTGCAGCCATTTGCTAAAATCATTTAAGTAAATTTTTTTTCCTCATTAATGTACACACAGCACCCCATATTGACAGAAAAACACAGAATTGTTGACATTTTTGCAGATTTATTAAAAAAGAAAAACTGAAATATCACATGGTCCTAAGTATTCAGACCCTTTGCTGTGACACTCACATATTTAACTCAGGTGCTGTCCATTTCTTCTGATCATCCTTGAGATGGTTCTACACCTTCATTTGAGTCCAACTGTGTTTGATTAAACTGATTGGACTTGATTAGGAAAGCCACACACCTGTCTATATAAGACCTTACAGCTCACAGTGCATGTCAGAGCAAATGAGAATCATGAGGTCAAAGGAACTGCCTGAAGAGCTCAGAGACA
>NW_015505305.1:309775-318033 GCF_001515645.1 Sinocyclocheilus grahami
GGGGGGGGGGGGGGGGGGGGGGGGGGGGGGGGGGGGGGGGGGGGGGGGGGGGGGGGGGGGGGGGGGAGAAAGGAAATGGGAGAGCAGAGCAAAGGCGATCTGCGAGCAGAGAAAGGCCAGACTCAAGTTCTCTCAGAGAGAGCATGCCATCTTAGTGAGCGCAGCCTCTGTATGGGTGCTGCCCAGACAGGTGACGCACTCACTGTGCCTGTCTGCATCGTGCAGAAAGAGGTCGGCTCCTCCCCTTTTGGTGGGTTGAAGCACCATTGGTTCGTGCAGCTACACGAACGTGAACAAATCACGCCTCATTATTAGAGTAAACAGTAGTTTCCCCATAAGCGTGTCAACGCAATGGGAGAGACCGATCGAACGGGAACCATATCCACCCATGATTTGAGTAATAAGCTGAAGTAATCAAAAACTAAATTTGCCTTGCCAGTAACAGAGGGGGGATTGCTGAATTGCACATATGAAGAAACAGTTACATTAGAGAAAACTGATGCAATGAATCATGCTATTTTTGTCCCTTAAAATTTACAAATGTATTCATATTAACGCTCTGATAATTCAGTTTATGTCTATCTATCACATTAAAATGGTATACAGATCCAAGTAAAAAAAAAAAAAAAAAAAAAGAAAAAACACCTCCTGGCTGATCCCAAGTAATCTTCATTGAAGCCTCACCTGAGGCTTGGCTGGCGGTTTGGCTTTATCACTCCCATGAAACTTGTCCTTGTTTGAGATTCTGGATGCTTGCTCTTTACAGAACTTGATGTGGCGATCTGCTGCATTCTCACTGAAGCGTCGCTGGCAATAGGGACACTGGATATAATCTGGAAAAGTCCATCGCTGTTACTGTATTTACCGATCTTACTGTAATTATTCCAAGTGTCAATAAACTTTTTTTTTTTTTTTTACCTGGATCATAGGATGGAGGAGGGGGTGGAGGAAGGGGTCCACCATCTTTCATGACTTGATTTAAACCTTTAGCAGCGCGAATGGTGGCAATGAATTCTTCATGCTTTCGGCGCCAATTGGACTGTTTCTTCGGTGGTTCAGGCTGTTTAAAATAAACGTTTAGTTTAAAATCAGGCAAACAAGTGCAATTTTAATTATATCAAACAGGAATACAGGATAATATAAATTTCCTAAATCACCTACTACATAACCTTCAAAGGGGGAATAAGATGACTTAATTATTTAAAATGTAGGAATGTACCATTATTAAAAATCTGATAATTCTCATGTTATTACTAAAAATTATAAATGGACAATATTAAAATTCTATACCATTTTGTCTAAATGAAAAAAAAATAATAATAAAAACACTAGTAAAAACTAAAATAAATCATATTAAAGACTACAAGTGAATTAGGCACCACAATATTATAATGCACAGTATGAAAATTTGATTTACATTTTGTGATTGTGTTATTATTATTATTAGTGTTTTAAGTGTTAAAAATGTTGAATATCATTATAATCTAATTTAACTAAAATGCTTTCTAAAACATTTTCTAAAAATCTTGATGTACAACATCTACCAACATTTTTTCCGATCAACAACTGATGATTTTACCAAAAAAAGAACATGCAGTTCTTGATGCATCTGGAATTACAGTTAATCATGTTTAATTTTAATCTATTATTACTCCCATTAATAGATGTTTGAAAACAAATTTTACCATAATTACAGCAGAAATACTTGAGGAAATACTAGAGGAAATATCTTGAATATTGCATTAGATAACAGTTGAGAATCACTGTTTTAACAACAATAGCTGCGTTTGGTTTGTCAGGACAGGTAGATAAACATTGTTTACTGATCCCAGTAGGTAAACTTGAGACAAACATCTTGAAATATAAATAAATAAAAATCAAGATTACTCCCTCAGGCCCATAGCATTTATTTGAGGATAAGAAAGACTGACAGAAGTACAGATTTTCATTGTGGCCTAGGGCTGGACGATATGGCCAAAATTTATATCACGGTATATTTCTTAATTTCGGTCGATACGATATAATTCCAATATCGATATGAACACTATTAAAAAAGCCTCATAAAAACAGCCAAGAACGGCCACAACAGATGTCTGTATCTACAAACTTACTCATATAAAACTATATAATATTTTAGGGAAAAAATGGCGCAAATAAATAAATGTTCACCTTTTATTGGTATTTAGCCTTCATGCAAACAAGAAATGTGAAATCACTGTCAAATAAATCTCAGACTCTCCTTATTAATATTAATATTTGTTACTTTATAGGCTAACATACCAGTCAAAAGTTTTTGAACAGTAAGATTTTTAATGTTTTTTAAAGAATTCTCTTCTGCTCACCAAGCCTGCATTTATTTGATCCAAAATACAGCAAAAACAGTAACATTTTGAAATATTTTTACTATTTGTTTTCTATTTGAAAATATGATTTATTCCTGTGATTTCAAAGCAGAGCTTTAGCATAATTACTCCAGTCACATGATCCTTCAGAAATCATTCTAATATTCTGATTTGTTGAAAACAGCGGAGTAGATTTTTTTCAGGTTTCTTTGATGAATAGAAAGTTCAGAAGAACAGCATTGATATGAAATAGAAACATTATAAATGTCTTTATCATCACTTCTGATCAATTTAAAACATCCTTGCTAAATGAAAGTAATCATTTCTATAATATACATTTTAAAAAGAGCTTTTGAATGGTATAGTGTATAATGTTACAAAAGCTTTTTATTTCAGATAAATGCTGATCTTTGGATCTTTCTGTTCATCAGAGAATCCTGAAAAAATGTACTCAACTGTTTTAAATATTGATAATCAGCAAATCAGCATATTAAAATGATTGCTGAAGGATCATGTGACACTGAAGACTGGAGTCTGGAGACTGGAGCAAAGCATGTTGCTGGAAATGGGTTTATTATTGAAAATGCAAACTGCTTGTCTGCCAGCAGGAGGCGCTGTGAGAGCGGCAGAACTAACGGTTTCTCCAGTAATGGCTGTAAACACAGTAGCTCCGCTCATGAACGCTACTTTATCAGATAAAAATGCCATCTAAACTATTCTGAAGACACTCGGTTGCCTTCAGAGATACATTCATATAAAACACCCGCGACTCGTTATGATTTTGAAACGTGCAGTGCTCATGTTTATTCAACGAAGTCAAACGCCACAAATAAATCAATGTATGGGAAACACTGGTAATGTATATCGAAATATCGGAAATGTGTTTAAAAATCATATCACCGTTATTGAAAAAAATTATATCGCGATACATATTGATATTGAATTATTGTCCAGCCCTATTGTGGCCCATTACTTTCCTGATCTAATATTCTTAGAGACTTCATGCATGCATCATAATGCTCTCATCTTACAGAAATTGCTCAATTTGAGGTGGGTTTCCTTGGTGAACTTGTAACTCTTTTTTCATTCAAGTTTTTTTCCCAAAGTAAGCAAATATTAAACACTGAAGCCTTAAAAAATTATAAGTGACAAGATGAGACACACAATTCAGTGATGAGGAAAAAAAAGAACAAAATCAAACATTCAACTTACTTTATCAGACTTAGAGCTGCTGGAAGAACTTTGCAACTGAAACATAACCAAAAGCTTGTTTTTTTTAGAATATTTCAGGACACTGGGGTAAGATGAGGGGACACTGAGGGTAGCCATGAAATATAACAGCCCTGAATAGTGGGCGCTGTTTGTGACTGAGGTATTTTTCACATCTGGTATGCTTACTTGAGGCCAAACCAGAGTTTGGGTATTCTGAATAAAAATATGTCAACTGGTTGGTTGACACTGCCTCACCAAATACAAACCCAATTCCAAAAAAGTTGGGACACTGAACAAATTGTGAGTAAAAAAGGAATGGAATAATTTACAAATCTCACTTTTTGGAATCGGGTTTGTATATATATTTTGAAGTTTCAAACAAGTTGTCTGGTGTATTCAGAAAGTTGAGAAACTACTGTCATGTTCACACTGCCCCCAAAAAAAGCCAAGCATGATATTCCTTTAGACTAACTGATAAAGAATGGCGCGAACAAGGGAAAGGTCATGGGCTTGGTTTCCCAGGAACACGCATGCGGTCAAAAATAAGCAACAAGGATTGTGCACACAAAAAGTAAATAATACAATAAAGGAGTAATTCATGGAGAACAATAGATTTGAACATTGAGGTTTAAGGTCATGGTCAGAATTGTGACAAAATCAACAAATGTAAATGTAAAAAAAAAAAAAATAATAATAATAATTATTATATATATATATAATTAATTACTGGAATTCATTTCGGATAATAACATCCTATTTAACACAGTTCAACACAGTTTGGTAGACATCGCCCAACCCTAGAACACACTACTGAATTATTAGGCTGTGACTCATATTATTTTTGTGTTGCTGTCTGCTCTAGCTCCTTCCCTCCCTGTACAATAAATCCATGTGAATATCTGTCTCTGCTAAATTTTTTAATGTAACATTACAATCGATATTGATGTCCTTTAGCACAGTATTCTGAATTGTGATAATAATGGGGTGCTATTGATAGCCTACTAACAGTTGAATACTCAACTAGGTTAATAAAGACAAAACTATAGCGTATTTACAGATGAAACTGACCTGCACTTGAAGCCCTGAACAGGTCAGTGATTTTGCTACATTTCACTGCTTCTTCTGGCCGCGTTCTCTCTTTCATCGAGTCCCGCGCATCAGTTCTGTTCGGAACTGTTTGACGGAAGCGCGGAACACACGTGAGCTGATTATAGTGCAGCGCTGTCAGTCAAGACTAACCGATTTATGATTTATTATCAAATGACAAAAACCGAAATTATCACTTTGGTACACTTTGGGCCTGCTAACAGGTGGAGTTCAATTAGTTGATGATTCTGCTTAGGGCTGAACGATTAATTGCATTTGCGATAATATCGCGATATGAGAAAACGCGATTTTTCAATCGCAGAGGCTGCGATTACACTCGGTCACGTGACACGTGAGAGTGAAGAGGTGTGTTCCACTTGAAGATCGATCGGTGTATGACATCAAAGTACGGCGAGAGAAAGCATGGAGACGTCCGCGCTCTCTTATAGCTCTCGCAGTACTTTGTTGACACACACCAATCAGTCTAAGCAGCGCTGATTCAAGTCGAGCGCGGGCCATTCGCAGAAAAAGAAAAGAAATAAAACAGTAAACAGCCAAAGGACGTAACTTAGAATGGGAGATGGATTGGTTTGTGAAAGGGAAGAGAAAAGTCATAGATGAAGTCGCACAGACCCAGGCAGGTGCTGGTCATTTAAAAGCTAAATACAGAAAATATGACGAGGCATATCTTGCTCTCGGCTTCACTCACCGTGTCTATACCAGACACTAAAGTCGCGCCGCAACAGCTCTACACTGGACGCGACAAAGCGACCGTTGCAAATCATTTGAACTTTGTGTCAGTACGTCATAAATAGAACACGGCATCAGTTTAATGTTGCGTCTCATTCAGTGTACACAGTGTCACTGATTATTGTTCTACTGTATTTATCCGCTCGTGTCCGGTGTAGACACAGTGTTTAATGTCGTTGGTGAGGAAAGCCTGTGTGTGTGTCCTATGCCTTAGCAGCATGAAACCCACAAAAAATAAATAAATAACAGAGAGAGAATAATAATAATAACAGTTATTCTCTCTATGCTATTTTTCAATGTTTCAAGTGATGCAGGTGTTTTTTTTCCCTGTAGGTTTTTTTTAATTAAAAAAGCTTTAATTTTTCATAATGTTTAATGAAATTATTTGGTAGTCTTAGGTGGAATGGGGATTCAGGAAAGGGGGCAGATTTTTTTTATAGGTTTAAAGGGGGGTGCGACCACAAAAATTTGAACATTTATGTTTAATCTATCTATAATAGTGTGTTGGTCATACTATACAATGATTTATAGCTTGTCTTTGTTGAATAATACAGAACATAAAGAGCTTTAAAAAATAATTGCATATTAAATCGCAATATTGGTAAAAAAATAAATAAATCGCAATTAGATTATTTTACAAAATCGTTCAGCCCTAATCTTCTGCTGATGATTGCACTACCCTGATTGGCCCACTAGAGGAAATGTTTAGAGTTAAAAGGCAGAGCTGAGATGTCTGAAGGGTGGAGGCTTGGAGCAAGAGTCCCTTCTGCTGACTTCTCTTGTGTTTGTGGTTAAATTGTTGTTGACAAAAGTGTGTTGAATGAGCTTTAATCCTCTTGTGGGAGGACTCATTTAACCCAAACATGCGAGTTATTTTTATTTAATTTTTTAAATAAAGACTTAAATTTATTTGTCTCTTCTCTTTCTTTTTTTTTTTTCTTTTTTTTTTACAAAATCGTTCAGCCCTAATCTTCTGCTGATGATTGCACTACCCTGATTGGCCCACTAGAGGAAATGTTTAGAGTTAAAAGGCAGAGCTGAGATGTCTGAAGGGTGGAGGCTTGGAGCAAGAGTCCCTTCTGCTGACTTCTCTTGTGTTTGTGGTTAAATTGTTGTTGACAAAAGTGTGTTGAATGAGCTTTAATCCTCTTGTGGGAGGACTCATTTAACCCATACATGCGAGTTATTTTTATTTAATTTTTTTGTTAAGACTTAAATTTATTTGTCTCTTCTCTTTCTTTCTTTTCTTTCTTCTTTTTTTTGTGGGAAGCTGTAGGGAAGTGGTTGCCATTTATTTTGACTGCACTTTTTCTCCTGTTTAGGGAACGCAAGGGTGTTAGTGTTTTTCTTTTATTTGTTAGATTAGGTAGATTGCTTTTGGGAGTTAGTATGTTCTGTTTATTATGTTGGCCTTGACCCCTCCTGAAGTTCTGTTTGCTTCCTTGTGTTTAATAAATTATTCTGTTTTGCATCGATTATGGTGTTGCGTGTGAGTCAGTAGAAGGGGAAAGCTCCCTCCATTCATCCACCACTTTCTTTATTACTCCTTCCCATCCCTAGACTGGGGAGGTATGTAATAACAGATTAACAGAGGTTTTTATTCTGAGGATTCTGATGCAGAAAAAAAGTTAATAATAATAATTATTAGCTATACATAACTGGAAATTGTTAACAGTGTCGCTAGGCAATGAGGCTTAAAAGCCAGTAAAATGGATTCTTTGCCTTTATGCTCATGTTGCTATGTTACTACTAAAATGAAGTTGGTGAACAACACTTTTGCCAATGTATGCTGTGACACTGCAGATGGATTTTATAGCAGCAGCACACGACACTGTTTCTGAATGTGCAGCAGTCTGAACAATAGACTGGATGTAATCACTCACGGTTCACTTCCCATCAACTGTGAACAGGAAGGGAACATATACTCTTCAAGGTAAACTAGATTCAGGACCAAACAAATAGTATAAAAGTGTCACTGTAATGTTTTAAGTGGGGTTGTTTCCTCACCTTTGGTTTTATGGGTTTGACTGTAGAAACGTCGGTCCCCTCTGCCCTTTGCCTGCAGGAGTCGAAAACCTTCCTTTTCTTTGCTGCTGTCTTCTGGCAGATTAGCACATGTTTCTTCTACAACAGGTCATAAGGAGGGCAAGTATCAAATAACTGTGACAGCACTGCATTGACTGAGTAATAATACCAGGTTTTGTGTTTACTGCAACTTGCTAGGCAACACATAATAAAGCACATACTGTACCATAGTGAACCATATTATTTATATAGTTATGTTTAATTTAGAATGTCACATTGGGATTTTAATTTGTATGTTTGTGCACACATTATGGTGATAACCTCAAACAGCGACCGAATAAACCAAAGCTAGTTTCTCTTTTACAACCACGCGGATTGAGTTTTAAATGGTTAGATGCGTCATATTCAAATATTTACATAGGCATCTTTTGTTTATTTAAAGCCTTACCTTCTATTTCCTCCATATTTCTTGCCTGGTAAGACACTAGGGACGACGCTGTAGCAAGGCTTCCTTTAGACAGCCGCTCTACATGCTAGTATCCTTATTTTTGATTGGCCTTTTCCCGTTTCCCTGCAGAAATAACAGCTGTGCAGTACCTGAAACTGGCCGCTAGGTGACACGTGGGAGGCGACCACATACTTGGGATTGTGCGTTACGCTGATATTTGACGTTATTAAAAAATATATATATGCATATACTGTCTGTATATATGCATCCGCAACCGTGCGTTCAGTTCCAGTTCAGCCCGCTGGAATCTTGAAGCAACTGTAGAGCCATTAAACAGTTGGAACGGAGGGACCTGCTTACAGACCAGCGACACCACCTATGCCTGCACCTGTCTG
>NW_015505305.1:318043-320504 GCF_001515645.1 Sinocyclocheilus grahami
TTGTTTGCTGCCTGCCTTTTGACCTTGCTTTGTCTTCCTGGACTGGTGTTTGTCTGTTGCCTGCCCTGACTTCTGCCTGGTTCATGACACCGGTTTATCGTATTATTCCTGCATTATTGTTCTGCCTCTCTATTGCCGACTACTGCCTGTCTGACTGCCCGTTTGTTCAAATAAAGCTGCACGTGGATCCTCACGCTAATGCCTCTCAGCATTCCTCACAGAGACTGCCTTCTCCACAAGCAATGGGCACTATGAATATCTTTTTATGCCCTTTGGATTGGCTAATAGTCCGTCTGTGTTCCGGGAATTCATCAACAACATCTTCCGCAACATGCTTAACCGTTGGGTGATAGTGTAAATTAATGACACCTTTATCTACTCAAACTCCATGGAAGAGCATGTGGCCCACGAGAGAGCTGTTCTACAATGTTGATAACCATTTATATGCCAAAGTCATTAGTCCTGAAGGAGTCACCATGGATGATGCCAAAGTAAAAGCCATCGTAAACTGGCCTCGGCCTATGAAGCAACTGCAGCAGTTTCTGGGATTCGCTAACTTCTATCAACAGTTAATTAGAAACATCAATCTGATCACAGCTCCCCTCACTTTAATGCTTCGTGGAGGGGGAACAAGTCTCAAATGGTCCTCAGCAGCAACCCAGGCATTTCGGGATCTTTAGCAATGATTTACGTCCGCTCCTATACTGGAAAACCCTGATCCCAGACTTCCATTTGAGGTAGAGATCGATGCTTCAAGCCCAGGGATAGGATAAATTCTGTCACAACTTCATGGAACACCATCAAAGCTTGAACCTTGTGCCTTCTTTTTCAAGAAATTGACTATGATGTGAATGTAGTTACATAGAACGTAACAATGTTGTGGGCAACCGAGAACTTCTAGCCATGAAGGCAGCCTTTGTGGAATGGTGTCACTGGTTGGAGGGGCCCAGGCATCTTTTTTTTTGTTTTGTTTTAACAGATCACAGATATCTAGAGTACTTGCTCTCAGCTAAAAGACTAAATCCCAGGCAAGCCAGGTGGGCCCTGTTCTTCACTCCATTCAAGTTCTCCATCACTTACTGACCAAGGCACGAAGAACACCAAGGCAGATGCCCTCTCCCGTCAATTCAACCACACCATCCAAAAGTGCTCAACTGAACCCATTCTTCCTCTCACTATCATTCTTGCTTCAGTTCAATGAGATATTATGGCAGATACAAGAACCAGCTCCTCCAGAATGTTCGCCGGGGAACATATTGGGGTTCTATACTGGGTTCATTCATCCCTTAGCTCACCCTGGTATTTCTGCCACCCTTCGACCGCTACAGAACAGATTTTGGTGGGACACGATTGCGGACACATCCCAGTTCGTAAATAACTGTCAGCTGTGTCATCTCAAAGCCATCTAGACAACCCCGGCGGGCCTTCTTCGGCCTCTTCCTACAGCCCAACGACCTTGGTCCCACATAGCCATTGACTTCATAACCAATCTACCCATTTCGCAAGGTAACTAGGGCTGGGTAAAAAATATCAATATCTCGAATTTAATCGATTCTCATTTTTACGAAACGATATTGATTCTTTAATCCCAAGAATCGATTATCCTAGCCTGTTTTCAGTTAATGGACGGAACTTTGAAGGGCACCTCACATCCTACGAATCGCGCGCAATAAGCATTGTGCTTTGGTACTTTTAATAGTACCAGATTTCAAATTATGTCCATCGTCCAATATTCAAACAATAAATGCTGTTTTGGCGCCTGAGTGACAGATCGCTGGAGAACATAACACACGTGAACTGATCATCTCCTCCACTTTAAAAGCCCAAAACCAGAAAAGAGCACAGAGAGCATACACATGATAATCACGACCAAACTAACAATCAAGCAACTAAAAGCTCTTGAGGACATGTAGGTGTCAAATAAATCAAAGTTTGCACACATGTGAAGAGTTCTTTCGAGCTCACAGTCACAACACCATACTTGGTCTCCTGGATTTCCCTCAGTAACTGACACATTGCCAGAGTCCTGTTAGATGAAGCTGTAGTAGGCTGTGTATAAAAAGAGCAAGAGAAGAGTGTCAACACTAGTTCCAGTTTAGATGACAGTGAAGGTATGATGGTGAAGAAGCTCTTCTCACGTGTAATCTGGTTCAAAAACTGCATCTGCAATCAATGCTGAGAGGGAATTTGGAGAGCTTAATGCAGCAGCAACAACAACAGTGTGTTTCTGTTTCTCGTGTGTAGAGTCTCAAACGCTACGTGAGCTCTAAGAAAGGTGTTGCCCAGATTACTGAGACTCCTGACGGACACGACGCCGGATTATTTCCCCCTAGTATTGGTAGGTTTGGGGGGTTCTCTTTGTCCAGCATTTGCTTTGTTGGATTCTAAGATCTGCACTGAAATCTCTTCTTTATTACTTTCTGCACATAATGGGGGGGGGGGGGGGACGGCAAAAAACACC
>NW_015505305.1:320587-324315 GCF_001515645.1 Sinocyclocheilus grahami
TAAATTTTTTTTTTTTGATTTGTCGCGGAAGGGGGGGGGGGGGGGGGAACTGCCAAAACACACATTTATGTTTACTTTATTAGACTTTATCTATTTGCGTCTGTAGATTTCAGTTACAATGCATATCTTTAACACAAGTGACTGCCCACCAACTAAACAAAATCATCTCAATGGATATATCAGCTGACGACTTTGCCACATTCTTCATTAATGAATATCTGGAATAATAATAAATGATCAAATGCATTTCCTTCAAAGATTCAGCAAAGAATCACTCAGGCATGATTGAAATAACTTAGGAAATGAGTACGGGTCATTTTAGACCCATGTTGTGCATCAGAAGGGTATAGTGACACAAAAATGATTTTTATTCAAAAAGTAAGAAATAAGAAAAAAAAAGGATTTGTGATGATCAAAAACAAGTTAATTGATGAATTCATGGAATTCTGAATGATGAAAATAATTTCTTACAAAGATATAGAAAAAATAAACCCATGTTGTGCATCAAAGGGTTAAGGATCCTGGTAGGAAACCCAAAGGTTTAAGGTTCAAACATCATTAGATGTAAAACAAAAAAAACATTAATAAATAACAGTTAACTCGTGTTGGAGAAATTTTTCTTATTAGTCACTAACATTTGCATGCATGCTCTGTCAAAAGCTTTTTACGAGATACAATGAACTATGAGTTATTTTATTATTATTTTGAGTCCTTAAATAATTTTTTAATTGTCGTTACACAACGCGGTGCTACACTGATGTGAGTTCATTACTATATATAATATATAGGCCTACTGTAAAATGTACTTATGTGAGATGTTTTCCTGCACGTGACTGCTTGTATCTATTCAAAAACCAGTTCTTGTTATTTTAACACAAAATGTAATTGGTGCATTTTACGTCAAACCATCAGAATGCAGGACTTGTTTAAGTATAAGTTATCGCTTTTTATTTCTTCTTACTTGTTTCGCTTCTGTTTCAGTTTTTATAAGCATTTCTTACTCTGTGTCAGTAAGTTGTTATTTTAGCGTGTGTGTTTGCCTCGGTGTTGCTTTTTTAGGATTGCTGATGAACTAATGTAGATTGATTTGTATTAGTTTGATTTGCATTATTTGTATTTTTTATTTATTTTAATTTTAGTTAAATTATGTCTGAATGTATTATGTCTGTATAGGTCTCTTATTAAGTTTTTCAAGTTATTTTAATACTTCAACAAACTAAATGGAAATGAAAGAATATATATATACTGAATTTATAAATGTGTATGTATATATACAGTATATATGTATGTGTGTTAGGGGTGTGCGATATATATCGTCTGCGATAATATCGTAATTGTTTTTTTAACGATGTTTGATTTGACATTATCGAGTATTTTGCAAAAACCATTCAAAACATCCCTACGGAGCGCACGCATACATTACGTGAAGTCTAGACTAGTGCGTGTGCGCATTTAGAGTGCGTTCTTTCACTGCATGATTCAGTCTATTAAAATGCATTTAGAATGATCACAAATTCAAGACACGATGGCAGAAAATTTATATATTTATACCACTTCATATAGTTATTCAATTTCACACGAAGAGTGCCGTTTTTCTCCAAAAAATAACATGATTACAAATGTGACATTGAATTCAATAACAAATAAGTTAATTAAGAGACTCTATTTCGCCAACAAAAATCATTCCGAATACAGCCACAGTGCTGTTTTGTGTCTCTGAGCAACATGACGGTGTTTCGTTCTTGAATGAATCAAACTTTTAAATGATTAAGTTCAATTGCAATGACTCACTTATTAAGAGAGATTTGCTGCCACCAGCTGGCAGTTTTAATTTCACTGAATTTCTTTTTTTTATAGATTTTTTTCGTTTTAAATCATTTCAAATATCAGTATTCAACGTTTTATGTTTAATATATCAAAACATTATTTATGCATTTGTAATGGCAGGTTAAATGCATTCATTAAACAAAATACATGTGTGTAAATACATCTAGATGCAGCTTCTGTGTTGATTTCATTTGCTTGGTAACAGCCCAAATGTCTTATTATTCTAATTCCCTGATTAAATGTAGGAATTTGACTCAAAAGATAATGGACATTTCTACAAAAAATGGCTTTATAAAGGTAAAAAATGCCCATAAAATGTAAAAATCAGTTTAAACTTATTGGAAAATATTAATTTCTATCAGTATGAACTGACCACCACACAGAATATGAAGAATATTAAAAACATTATGAGTCAGCTGTCTTCAGCAGTCCTTAAGATACCAGCACAATAACACACTCAGCAAAATATCGTCTAATTATCGTCATCGATAAAATCCCAGAAAATATCGAGATATAATTTTTTGTCAATATCGCACACCCCTAGTGTGTGTGTGGTTGTACATACACATATGTAGTTGTTTTTTTTTTGGTGTTTGGCTTAGTGTTATGTTAGAATCATTATTATATTTTTATACCTTTTGTTCTTTAATATTTTGAATTGTTTTTAGCTTAATTTTTTTGTTTTTCATTTAAATGTTAAGTTTTGAAATTTTGTTGTATGCATTTGTCATTTTTATTTAATCTCTTTATTTTTAAAATGTGTATAAGTCGTATTTATAAAGTTTTAGCTTTTAGTTTTGGATCTGTTTTTAGTTGTTTTAATACTACAATTGATTGCTTCTGTTGTCCTCATTTGTAAGTCGCTTTGGATAAAAGTGTCTGATAAATGACTAAATATATATATTTTTTTTAAATAAAGATTTTTTATAAATGAATAATGAATGAATGAATAAATAAATACATTTTATAAATAAATGAATATTGAAATATTTTAATTAATAATTTTAACAAATGAATGAATAAATGTTTATAAATGAATGAATCATTTTATGAATAAATACATTAAAATTATAAATGAAAACATTTTATAACGTTTTCATTTATAAAAATGAAGAACATTTATAAATTTGTATAAATTAATAATGAAAGAATTAATAAAATTATGAATGAAAACATTTTAGAAATGAAAAGTTTTTATGAATGAATACATATTTTCTGTGAATGAATGAATTAAGTAATATATTTTTATGAATGAATAAATAAATAATTTATAAATGAATGTATGATTAAAAACAATATTTTGAATGAATAAATACATGTTTATGAATGAATGAATGAATAAATATTTTTATAAATGAATAAATAAATACTTTTTAATAAATTAATGAATTAATAACCATCCCAAAGAAGCACAAAATCACTTTTACGGACTTTTAAATGAAATATTCCCTCCTGGTGGAATGACCTGCCCAACTCAATCCAAGCAGCTGCCCTTAGCCATCTTCAAGAATCGGCTAAAAACACATCTCTTCCATCTTTATTTGACCCTCTAACTCTAGCACTCTCTATTCTAATTCTATTCTTAAAAAAAAAAAAACACTTGTCCCTTTTAGACTTGCAGTCTATTCATTTGCTGCTTGTTTTCTTAAAAAAAAAGACTAACACTTGCTTTCTAATCTTTTTGTATTCTATCTGTTTTCTTTTCATTTATTATACAATTAACAAAAGCAAAAAAACCTCTAACACTAGCTTGCTCTATTCTTTTTGTATTCTAGCTGTTTTCTTTTTATTTATTATATTATTTAAAAAAAACTTGCTACGTGTACTGCGTTAAGCTAACTGAGACTTGTTATAGCACTTGTATATCATTGCTCTTTTGTTGATTTTGATTGCTTCCATTG
>NW_015505305.1:324497-347408 GCF_001515645.1 Sinocyclocheilus grahami
CACACACACACACATATAAATAAATATAAAATGTTAACTCAGCGGTAGAGTTACTATCACAGGACACTGTACTTATTCGCAGTCACAAAAGTACATTATTTGCATCTGCTTTAAAGCATTACCGGTTAAATGTTTCATTCCCGCTCTGGTCTGATGTGCGCCTTTTCTGAGCGCCGCACTAAAAACCTGTCAAACAGCGCCTGATTACTGAAATAAGTTATATTTTGCGCTAATACTGACGAAACACACAAGGTTTACATATAGACACAGTTGGTTATGTCTAAAATGAAAGTAAACAGTTGAGAGAAAAATGGATGCATGCCTGTATATTAGATGCGTGCAGCTCTTAAAGGGACAGTACTAAACATGCAGCCTTCTGTCATTAAAGGGATAGTTCACCCTAAAATTTAATTTCTGTTTTTATTTACTCACTCACATGTTGTCCCAAACCTGTATTAATTTCTTTCTTGTGCTGAACACAAAAGAAGATATGTTTTAAGTAACCAAACAGTTGCTGGTTCACATTAAATTTGAATAGGAAAACATACTATGGGACCAGTAACTGTTTGGTTTTCCACGTTATTCAAAATACCATTAATGTTCAGCAGAAGAAATAAACTCCTTCAGGACAACTTTTGAGTGAGTAAATGATGGTATGAAAATAAAACACTATGACAGAATTGCCAGACAGGTGACATAATTTTTTTGGGGTGAAATATTCCTTTAACGATAATAAAACATCAAAACACAAAGAGAAAAATCACTGGCTATTCTTGACTGAAGATCTTTAAAACAGTTGTATTAGGAATCAGTCTATATAGTGTTTTATTTTTGTATTTGTTCATTCAATTTCGTGAATGCTACTGCTAAATACACCTATTGTACCTGAAAATAAAGCACTGTTTGTTTTATTTGTATATTTTATGTGTAGTTGTAATGTGTATCTTTGTTCTTATTTTTTAATAACAAAGATAAATTAATGACAAAGATTTTTATCTTCGCCCACTTTGGCATAAATAATTTTTTATTTTATTTTGTTACCTTGAAAGGCTTTGTCTTTATAATAGGGAAATTAGTTTGACTGTTATGTTCAGACAACTTGCAAAAACAAATCGTGATATGATATTTTTTTCCATATCGCCCACCCATATATATATATATATATATATATATATATATTGTTTTTAAATAAATTTTTTTCTGAATACGTATTTTTCTTGTTATTAAAGTTACTGACAAATTTACAGACCCAAAGTTTCTATTTGCAAAACCAAAATAAAGGAATATTGTCTATTGCAGATGCCATATTGCACCATATTCTTCTGTTTAAAGGATCCTGTTCACACGGCCCCGGCAAGCAACAAACAACATGTTTTGGACGAAATGTCAAACTATAGAGCCCTTGTTAAAGTGATATGTTATTTTTTTTTATATATCCCCCACACATATATATATATATATATATATATATATATATATATATATATATATATATTGTTTTTTAAAAAAAAAAATTCTGAATACGTATTTTTCTTGTTATTAAAGTTACTGACAAATTTACAGACCCAAAGTTTCTATTTGCAAAACCAAAATAAAGGAATATTGTCTATTGCAGATGCCATATTGCACCATATTCTTCTGTTTAAAGGATCCTGTTCACACGGCCCCGGCAAGCAACAAACAACATGTTTTGGACGAAATGTCAAACTATAGAGCCCTTGTTAAAAATATATGGATTGCTGTATGCTGGGTAGCATCCCAGCCAGTGTTGGGAAAGTTACTTTTGAAATGTAATAAGTTACAGATTACAAGTTACCCTACTTAAAATGTAATAAGCAGTGTAACTTTTCAATTACTTTATTAAAGTAATGTAACTGATTACATTTGATGACTTTTTGATGACTTTTCTAAATGTCTAATGCTTTCAATTGTTAATCATTTTCAAACATGTAAACCAGGCAGGGTTAAACTTACAATATGTGCTCAACACTGATAACTGTCAGGCATTCGAAATCCTTCATCACTTGAATTAAGATTGTAATATTTTCATTTTAAAGGAGACATTGGATGCAAAATATCTTCATTTGCATATAAATGTGTCTTAACAGTGTGTAGACACAACCACCCTACAATCATAAAAATTCACTCCTTTTTTTAATCCCCCAAAAACCTAAACATTCTCAATTATCAAGCCATTTTGATTTTGGAGTGAATACCAGCACTCTCTTCCACCTTCAATACCACGACTGAGGTGAGACCCTTGAGCAAGGCACCAAACCCCCAACTTTGTTGGTGTGTGGGTTCACTGCTGTGTGTGTGCACTTGGATGGGTTAAATGCAGAGCATGCCCAAATTCCGAGTATTGGTCACCATACTTAGCCACGTCACTTCACTTCACTTTCACTAAATTCGTTTATGTCTGGCTGCGCAAATCATTTTACTCCAGACTGCTTTCTGAATGAGGGACAATTCAAGGCAGGTTTTGATAAAAAGTTAAAACTCAAGGATGGATCAGTACCCGCTCCGCTGTTCATGATCCAACTGCACCTCCACAAGAAGTAAGTCTCACACTTTTTATTTTTGGCATTTTTGCCTTTATTGTGATAGGACAGATCAGACATGACAGGAAGTGAAGTGGGAGAGAGAGGGGGGTAGGGCAGGATCGGGAAAGGTCCTCGAGTCAGAATTTGAACACGGGACACCCAAAGCACAATAGCGCTGTATGTTGGCACACTGCCCACAAGGGTATTGGTGCCAACACACATTTGATTTTTTATGATTATTTGCGAATCGCGTTTGCTCTTCCACAGAAGAGAGGAGCGGGGTGAGCAGAGCTCATTAGCATGTAAAGAGATATGCACCGAAACGAGTCGCTGTGAACAGAGCTGTTTTTGACAAGGTAAAAAGGGTGTTGTTTTACACGATCACTGAGACCATTTCAAGAATACCCTAAAGAATCATACCAACTTGTGGAAAATGGGCATCCGGTGTCCCCTTTGAAGCACACCCACCACAAAATCAGACTTACTTTAAAATCATTCTGAGGTTAAATACATATTTAAAATAATAACAAGAAATAGTTTAATAGCTATGATACTGTTTTTGAAATCTAATCTTTGCATAGCTATGACCGGAAACACTGGAATCTAACAATGCCTTAGAAAAAAAAACAGTTAATCTTAAAAAAAAAATGCATATACATAAACCCTATTAGATAAGCATGTTATAAACTTCTAAAACATTGGTGTTTCATATTTTAGAGCAGTCATTGCAGTTTATGAAAGAACTCAATTAAATCTGTATGTGGGAGTGTGTGTGAAAAAAATCAGATGTAACCCCCTTTGTAATCCTTAACATTTTCTTAAGTAACTGCAATTTAATTACACATTTTTTCTTAGTAACTGTAACTGATTACAATTACTATTTTTTTGGTAATTAAATTACGTAATTCCGTTACATGTAACTAGTTACTCCCAACACTGATCCCAGGACATCTGCCATGTGGTGGGAAATGCATTTCAAAGCAACAGCTGCATTGTCTGGAATTTACTCAATGAAAACATATGGACATGTTTTATTTGAAATGGCACATATGTCCTGTTGTGTATCAACGAGAAACCAATGTTTTAGGTGAATGACCGATGACCTTCAACATTTGAACTGTCTTTTAAAAGAATCATATGAGCGAACGAGTCATAACAAAAACGACTCACTCAACAAAAAGAGTCCCTGAACGGATCAGTGAGCTGGTTCAAAATACTCGAGTCACTGAGATGAACCAAACGCCTCAGCGCTACCGAGCATCAGCAGATAGAATGGTTTTGGATAATCCTCGCATATCATCAGCACTCAGCAACGCGCATACGTCACCCCTCTCTTCTCTTGCAGACTCATGGACTAAACCAGCAGCAGCAGCAGCAGCACCACTGACAGCTCCGTCGCATCCTACTGCATTAACTGGAGCGACAAAACGGCACAGCCTTGACATTTAGGAAAACGTCCAGCCTAAAACAGGTACGATTTGCGAATTCGCTCGGCCTCTGAGTCGTTTTATATGATCGAGTCGCTCGCGCGCCTGTTTCATTAGCATTTGTGTATAGCCTGTCAGATTTATAACCGTTGCATTCATATAAGCCCAAACGCCTGTATACTGTGCTGTAAATGAAAGAATTGCTCCGCTGGGATTTGCACTTGTAGCTGCCATATCTGGATATGTCATGTTGGATTCAAGGCTATGTTTTGATATGATATTATTACGTAGTACACGTGACATGTCAAGGACGAGAGCGAGCAGTGTCCTGCAACAAAATGATTTATATTTTTTTGTATTTTTGAATTTTTAACGTCTTAATAAATAATAAATTTTAAGCTGTAATTGTTCACAAATCTGTCAAATTGTCAGGATTGTTTGTTCATTCAAAGGCAAAGGGGGCGAGCTATAATGTCACGACGATATGCATTGTTTCAGTTTTGCTTTAGTTAATAAGGTGATTTATATTCTGAGTTTTGGGCAATGAAGGGTTTAATTATGAATGAAGCAAATCTTAGATGATCTCACTATTATTATGATGCAAATTGCAACTAACATTAGAGCTTTTGTAGAACATTTTCCATCATATGTTAGAGATCAAAAGTGGACTGCCAAAAAAAAAATATTACTAGATTATATTAAAAATAATATTACTAGATAACGTCCCAGGTTACGTATGTAACCATGGTTCCCCGAGGGAATGAGACGCTGCGTCGGAAAACGCTAGGTGAACGCCTTCAGAGATACCAAGCTCTGAATCATATGTGTAATCAGTCCAATCGATGGGCGAGACGTCAGAGGCGGGTGACGTCATGACCAGGAAGCTTTAAAAGCACGTGAGGTGCAGCCGGCGTTAGCTTCTAGGAGTGAAGCAAGCTCTAGTAGGGAAGCCGGAATATGGCCTTGCGACGCAGCATCTCGTTCCCTCTGGGAACCATGGTTACATACGTAACCTGGGACGTTCCCCTTCGGGAACTCGAGCTGCATCAGAAAACGCTACGGGAACGAGATGTCCACGCCGCCAGACTTGCAAATCCCTGCCTAGTGTGGAAGAGCACAGCTATGGTAAGAGAACAGAGGGGTCTGGAGTGGCTCGCAAATCTAGGTCATAGAACCTGACGAATGTGAGGGGTGAGGGGAGATCAGAGGACTCACAGGCAACAGTAATGGCATTCACTATCCACCGGCTGAGGGTCTGCTTGGAAGCAGGATGACCTCTATTAGGGGGACCATAGCACACAAGCAGTTGGTCCGCTTTTCTCCACAGGGCAGCTCTGTGGACGTATGCATCCAGTGCTCGCACTGGACACATACAATTAAGCCTCTGCTGGTCGGGCTCCCTGGAGGGAGGAGGACAAAAAGCCTGGAGTACAACAGGCCATGGTGTAGAGGAGGGGACCTTAAGGACATACCCCGCACGAGGGTACAAAAAAGCTTTGGCCAGACTGGGCGCAAAGTCGAGATGGGAAGGGGCCACAGAAAGGGCCTGCAGATCCCCAACTCTCTTTAGAGAAGTTATAGCCAAGAGAAACACAGTCTTTAATGTAAGAAGACGATCTGATATCTCCTCGATAGGCTCAAAGGGAGGCCTACAGAGAGCATCTAGCACCACAGCGAGGTCCCAATGAGGGACACGAGATCGTACCTGTGGCTTCAGCCTCATCACACCACGGAGGAAACATTTAACCGGGGGGTCCTTGCCAACTGAGGGACCATCAATAGCTGCCACATAGACCTTCAGGGTGGAGTGGGTTAACCCCGCGGAGAAACAGGCCTGCAAGAACTCCAGCACTGTACCAATCGGGTAGTTAACTGGGTCAAGCAGGCGGTCTCCGCACCATGACCCGCCTGTGAGAGGAGATCTCTCCTGATGGGAATCTCCCATGGAGTGCCGTTGAGGAAAGAATAGATGGACCCCGTCCCGACGCACTCTCTCTAGAACTCCCGGGAGCAGAGCGATCGGGGGAAAGGCGTACAGACGAAGCCTCGGCCAAGTCTGTACCATAGCATCCAGCCCCAGTGGAGCTGGATGAGTCAGAGAGAACCAGAGGGGACATTGCGATGTCTGACAGGTCGCAAACAAGTCCACCTGAGCCTGGCCAAAAACTCTCCATATCTGCTTCACCACCTCGGGGTGGTTGATATAAAAGATCACCGCTGTGTTGTCGGTGCGCACCAACACATGGCGATCTCTTAGGTCTGGAAGAAAGTGTTTGAGGGCTCGAAACACGCCCAGCATCTCCAGGCAGTTGATGTGCCACGTGAGATGGCGACCACTCCACAGACTGCGGGCAGGGTGGCCATTCATGACCGCTCCCCAACCGGTGAGGGATGCATCCGTCGCTAGCGTTACGCGGCAACAAGGAGCTCCCAGCACCGGGCCCTGAGACAAGAACCAATGTTTCCTCCACATGTCTAAGGCACGTAGGCATTGCCGCGTGACCTTGATCATGCGAAGTGTGTTTCCCCTCGGGGAGAGCCCCTTGGTCTTGAGCCACCACTATAGGAGTCTCATGTACAGCAGGCCAAGAGCTATCACGTTGGACGCAGCTGCCATCAGACCCAGCAGCTTTTGAAACTGCTTGACAGTGAGTGACCGGCCTTCTCTGACTCTCGCGACTGCAGTGAGGATCGACTCGATCCGAGCAGGCGACAAATGTGCCTGCATCATGGTCGAATCCCATACCACGCCCAGATAAGTGGTCCTCTGTAATGGAGCAAGCACACTTTTCTTGGCGTTTAGTCTTAACCCCAACTCTTTCATATGAGCGAGAACAACATCTCAATGCCGAACCGCCATCTGCTCTGATTGAGCTAAAATCAACTAATCGTCGATGTAATTGAGTATGCGGATGCCCTGGAGTCGCAGGGGAGCCAGAGCAGCATCTACACACTTTGTGAAAGTACGGGGTGAGAGTGCTAGGTCGAAGGGAAGGACCCGATATTGGTAAGCTTTGCCCCTGAAAGCAAACCTCAGGAACTTCCTGTGACTGGGAAGGATGGAGACATGAAAATAAGCATCTTTTAGATCTATCGTGACGAACCAGTCCTCGGACCTGATCTGAGACACGACCTGTTTGACAGTGAGCATTTTGAACTTCAGATGCATGACTGAGCGGTTCAATAGCCGCAGATCTAAAATTAGACGTAACCCTCCATCCTTCTTTGGAACAATGAAGTACCGGCTGCAGAACCCGGACTCCCTGTCAAGAGGAGGGACCACCTCGATGGCCTCCTTCCTCACGAGAGTATTCACTTCTTGTTCTAATACCAGAACCTGCTCTGGGCCCACTAATGTGAGGAAAACCCCTTTGAAAGGCGGCGGCGGAGCGCCGAATTGAATGCGAACTGAAGCCTCTTTCTACAGTTTGCAGGACCCAACGAGATACATTTGGCAGTAGTTTCCACGCTGCTAAATAATCTACTAAGGGAACCAGTCTCTCAAGACTGGCCTCTGGTGTATTTGGAGCTGCTAGCTGGGTGCCCTGAATCGGAGGACCGGCAGGAGACTAGCTGCTCGAGAGACCCCCGAATGGGTGGCGAGGCTCTCAACTCCGCTACGTTCCTGGGCAGAAAATAGCGAGAGAAACACTCGCTGGAGACCGCTGCGCCCTGGAACACTGGCAGGGTTGGCAGAACGATTTCCTGAGAGCGCTGGGGAGAGACGGACACCGTGTAATGCGGTGCACCCCACTCTTCCCCAGTAGGGGTCGCCCTCAGCAGTCCTGGGCTTAAAATTGTCAGGACCGCTTCGTCGAGGGCTTTCTCGAGGGCTTCCTCGACTGAAGCACGACCCTCAGATCGGGCCTCGCCTTAGAAGCCCCTGACTTAGAGCGCCGCCGTCCTCGGTTCCGCTGCGGGGGAGCGCAAGAGGCAACGCTCTGCTTTTGGACCTCCCTATATGAGGAGCTGGTACCCGGCTGGGGCTGCTCCCGCCCAGCAGCCCCCAAAGCTATAGAACAGCGAGGGAGAAACCGCTGGAATGCCGCCGCCTGTTTACGAACCTCCTGGTATCTGTCGACGACGGAATTGACGGCGTCGACGAACAGACCAGAAGGCGCAAGCGGGGCATCCATAAGGCAGACCCTGTCCTTCTCTTTCATATCGGACAGGGTCCATAAATGCCTCTCCGTTGCCACCAGAGCTGCCATGGACTGCCCAGTAGCACGGGCGGTCTCCTTGGTGGCGCGTAGAGCTAAATCAGCGGTTCTCCTTAATTTTAAAATGTCATCTGCCTTGACTTGCTCGCCTTCATAAAGCTCTTTTAGCAGGTCGGCTTGGTACGCCTGTAACACTGACATAGTGTGCAGACACGCACCAGCCTGACCCGCTGCCGAGTACCCCTTGCCCACCAGTGCTGAAGTGGTTCGCAGCGGCTTGGATGGCAAGAACGGAGCCTTCAGAGACGATGCCGCGCCGGGCGACAGATAGCTCGCAAGCATCTGCTCTACCCGGGACATCACTCTGTAACCGCATTCACCCATCCCCGCCACATTTACATAGTAATCAGAGGCAGGGACGAATAAGCGGGCCGAGAATGGTTTCTTCCACGATCTCGACACCTCGGTGTGGAGATCGGGAAAAAAACGGCAGGCTCCGGCATGGAGGCTTAGCACGCAGAAAGCATTCATCGAGGTTACTCTTCTGCCGTTCAGCCTGTTTCTCTGCGGGCGCTCCGCTCCCAAGCAGACCACGCACAAACTGTGTGTATCCCCGCTCGTGATGTAGCGTGGGCAGGGAGGAATACACAGTATATAATGCGATCTGCTTTCGTCCTTGTTTGTCTTTACTTTAGACATCTTATTTTCTGCTTTATACTTTCTTTGCTGAATGCTCGTGTAACTTTTTGGACAGACAATAATAAATAAGACTCACAGAACATAGATCGTGACCGACACACACAGAGAGCTTTGCTGGATGACAGAAAGCTAACGCCGGCTGCACCTCACGTGCTTTTAAAGCTTCCTGGTCATGACGTCACCCGCCTCTGACGTCTCGCCCATCGATTGGACTGATAACACATATGATTCAGAGCTTGGTATCGCTGAAGGCGTTCCCCTAGTATTTTCTGACGCAGCTCGATTTCCCTCGGGGAACTAGAATGACTATTTCATTTGACTTCTGTTTATTAGTATTGAAATGATGACATTGTATTATCACTCACTTCCCCTGGAACCACCAGTTCTCAGATCATACCTCAATACTACATATAGATTAAAATTAGTAAACTGGAATATAAATGTATCTTTTACCATCACATATTTATGAAACCATTTATAATTTTAGGTACAATCAAAACTTATGTTCATTCTGAATAATAGACCTATATATTGAATGCAAATGTTTTTTTGTCTTTTTTTTTAATATGAGTTACTGACACCCATATTGAGTGAGAAAATGGATGAAGAAGCAGGTTGCACCTACACCTTTACACCTACACAATTTATTATAAATAAACTTTTTTTTCTTTAAGCTGCAGCCTGTTCTGTCCCAGGACTCGGACATCAGTGGTGTACACATGATGCAAGAAAAGAGGCACACCCATCTCTGCACTCTTTCTACAGCAGTCTTATCTTGTTCTTTGTTACTGTATGTAAAATGTGACCCTGCTGAGCCTCTATTGTTGAATTTTTAGTTTGTTAGGGCTGTTTTGTCCAAACTGTTGCGCATGTAATCTCTGTGGGTGTGTTGGTGGATTCCACAGAGGTCTACCTAGACATAGGCAGGTTTAGCGTGTGTGAAAACTCTTCTGCACAGTTGTTACTGTTGCCTTGAGGAACTGCTCACTCAAGTCCTTATTGATTTCTTGGACTTGAACTCATTTGCCAAGTGGGCTTTAGATTATGTCTCTTTCCCATGTATAAATGGAAAAAGGCAATTCATTTGTTTACAGCCAGAGGCCTTTCAATAGAATGTGATATTATGGTATATCAAGTACAGTGGAAAATAAAAGTTTCAGAATTTTCTGTATTTCTGCATAAACTTGACCTGCACGTGGATCACATGCTCATGTATGTCATATAACTACATAAAGAGAGTACATTAAAACAAATTATACTCTTTTTTTTGCTTATTTATTAACCAAAATGAAAAGAATTGAGTATGTGTGAATAATATTGTGAACAGCCCTTTAAAGATGACCCTTATGGGTGTTTCACCACACAGTGGCACCATTTTGAAGGCAACAGCTGAGAATGACTGTGCTGCTGAGATGATAACATTGGCTAAATATAACTCTGAGCTCAGGGAAGACCGTCCTTACATCTCATGAGTGATATTTAGCAAAATATTTAACAAAATTGTAGTTAATCTTACTGCAGAGTTGTGCCACATCTGTTTTGATGATCTGATCAGGGATCAGTTTATTAAAAATGTTTTATGGGATATATATATATATATATATATATATGAAAATACTAAATATTATTATGTTTTATATATATATATATTTTTTTTTTTTTTTTTCACACAACATAAAAAAATAATCTCCAATAAGAAGCAAATCCAGAAGGACAATTTAGAAATGCATGAGATGAGATCACAAATGTGGCACAGAATAAACCGTCCCTTATCCAAGCTTATCTTCTTATCTAGGCCAAGCATATTATGGCTGCTTCTATAATCTTTACATTGTTACTTGCTTGGGATTCCTATTGGTTAGAACAGTCTTTGTTCAAATGTTGATCAGTAATGGAATCATTTTGAAAATGTTTGAAATTTATGAATCTAAAAAGTTACACTACTGTTCTAAAATTTTGGATCAGTATTGAACGTTTCAGTAAGAAGTCTCATACTTACCAAGGCTACATTTGTTTGATTGAAAATACAGTAAAAACAGTAATATTGTGAAATATTATTATAATTTAAAATAGCTGTTAAAAAATAATTTAAAATGTATTTTATTCATGTGATGGCAAAGCTGTATTTTCAGCAGCCATTACTCTTCAGTGTCACAGTCCTACAAAAAACATTTTAATATGCTGATTTGGAGAATAGGAAACATTTCTCATTATTATCAATGTTGAAAACAGTTGTACTATTTTTGTAATACATTTTTCAAAGATTCTTTGATGAATAAAAAGTTCAAAAGAACATAATTAATTTGACATATCAATCTTTTGTTACATTATAAATGTCTTTTACTGTCATTTTTGATCAAATTAATCAAGTTTTGTTGAATAAAAGTGATTTCTTTAAAAAAAAAAAAACTGACCCCATACTTTTGAACAGTAGTTTACACTCCACATGTATAATTTCTAGCTTGTTGCATATTTTTAAGAAATGTAGGTTAAGAAAAAAAATTGACATTGAATGAAAACATATAATAATGTATATATCAATTATTACAAATATTACAATTATTATATATCAAAATATGAAATATAAAAAAAAATTACAAATATTATAATTATTAGATATTATTATAATATTTTAAATAGTGTCCATATAAAATATAAAAATACATTGCTAAAAATAAAAATGGATCATTGGATCAGGAAATGCTAAAATGGAAATGCTATCTTGACTGACTAGCATAAAAATATGTTATTAATAAATTTTAAATGTTTTTGAGAACCATTGGTTCATTGTGTAGCAGTAAGCAAATAAATATTTTAATAATTACGTTGTAATTAAAATGACATTTTAATGCAGCACTGAGTGATGTTTGTGTTCTTTCTGCTTTGATTCCATTTAGTAGGTATAAAGTGAGCTTATATTCTTAGTCACATGAGTTTTTTATGTTTAATGACTTGCAAAGCAACTGCATATCACAGCGGGTCTAAAAAAACATCTCTCTCTGTCACAGGCACTGCTATGTTGAAACGCGTTAGATATGACTGATGTCGAGGTGACATATGAAGACTTCATTGCTTCTGGAAGGACCGGCAGACGCAATGCTGTACACGACATCCTGGGAACCTCCTTCGGCCTGGACGCTAGCGGACTTTCCCAAACTCTGTCTGAGCTTAATATTAGCAAAGAAGGTGAGTAAAGTGAGTGTTGCTTCTTCAGAAAGAACATGGAGTGTCATCAAAATACTGCAGTAATGTAATATGGCACTGAGAGGCAGGCTAGCCATGAATAATGTATCAGACAAGCCTGCTTTGGGCAAACTAGAGAGTTTAGACGGCATGTTAGTGGCTTCCCGCACCAGTTTTTAGCTCAAGACAAACACGGATGTGCTTTATCAAATATCGGCCTGTTAGCTAAAGGCATCCCTGTGAAAAAGCATTGCAGCGATTGCTAAACAGCCTGCCGTGCTGAAGGTCTTCGAGTATTTACTCTTAGCTCTTTTTCATTAAAACCATCTGTCTCTTGTTTATGTTTTTGCTTTCACTAACAAAACTATATTTTTCGCTTTCAGAGGCAGGGAATGATGAAGAGAAAAGCCAGAGCTTGGCAAACTCCGAACCGAAGCAGGAAGAAGGCAAAGGGGAAGGTACATAAAAGACTTCAGTGACAGAATCAGGAAATACCCCCTCTAGTGGCTGATTTTAAAACTGAGCTTGGAGGGGTTGACACTGAAAAAAGCGGAGCATCCCTCTCGCTTAAGGATCCGGATGGAGGAGATTTTGCTTTGAGGAAGTTACTGTGAAAGGCTGGGCCTTAAGAATCACAGCACTGCTGTTTTACGACATGCTGATTTAGCTGATGTAGGTATGATTTTTACTTAGAAATTCGCTCTAGTTGTTTGGTACTTAGAGCGACTGGTGGGAATTTGGGTCAGAAGTAATGACATTAGAATGGCGAAGATGCTCCTTGGAGATCTCATGGATCTTATTTGGAACGACACCCACTGAACTCATGATTTCGGATTCACCAATTAACTGCCAGAGTAGCACAGCTAATACACACTCAATATACAGTCATTTTATTGGTGTAGTGTTGTAATAGTAATATCAGATTTTGATATTAAATTGTGCTGTCTTTGATATCACGTTGATATTCACATAATATAAGTGCTGCACTTTTGTTAAACACTCACTGAATTCAGATAAAACTGTCTATGATGGTCTTGCATGGCACTGCTCCTGATAGAATACCTGTGTGTAACTGTTCACATCCCACAAAGGACTAATCATTTGTGATCCGAACCTTTGCAGTGTGTGGTGATGCTAATTTCTTGACTGTTTTATGATGAAAATTCTTCTTGTATTATGAAATCTAGCGTGATTTGAAGTCTCACTGACACTGCCTATTAACCCTTTTGAAAATCTGTTCAATAGAGCTTGCCTTACAAAACCTCTGCCCATATTTTGTCTTCCAGTCATTAGCTCTATGTCCTCAATTTTGCATACATATATTTGATGATATTTTCATCTGTGGGTACGTAAATATTTGAATAAAATCAAGCAAAAAAAAAAAAAGTTTTGTTTTTTTTTAAATTAATTTCTCTGTGTGTGTGTGTGTATATATGTATATATATATAATATATATATATAATACTAAAATAACACATCTTTAAATTAACCTTTATAACCGTTTTTTCAATAGCTTGAAAAAAGCTTCAAAAGAGCTTATGTTGATGTGTGAAGAAACAGAAACATCAAAGAAAATCATATTTGTCTTTTTATTTATTTACAATCATTTACAATTGTCAAATAATTTAATTGCATGCCTTTAGGATACATAAAATTGATAGTCTTAGCAAGACAATGGAGCATGTTATTTTATTACCAATAAAAAAAACAGGAAAAGGGAAAAAATTTAAAAAAAAAAAAAAAAAAAAAAAAAAAAAAAAAAAAGTTTTTTTTTTTTAAATTAATTTCTCTGTGTGTGTGTGTGTATATATATATATATATATATACACAGTGGTTATAGAAAAGAATCACCCCCCCTTTAAAATAATCAAATTTTGTTGCTTTACAGTCTGAAATGAAGATGGACACAGTTTTTGTTTTATCCAGCTGTATTTACTCAGTGCAACTTCTAACATCCAAGTGAAAGGTATAACATCATTATGTCAGGAAAAAAACTGAATCACTTAGGCCATGTCCACACGTACACGGGTATTTTTAAAAACAGAGTTTTTCTTTCTTCCGTTTAAAAAAAATCTCTGTCCACATGAAAACGCATACGCATGCTATGATGCACTGTCAACAGCATGCCTAACCAACAGGTGGCGATATAATCTCAACCGTAAAACCATGTTGGCCAATCAGAAGCCTGAAAAAGTTTCCAGTAGGCGGAGATAACAGCACAGCCTCTGACGTCACATGCCAAAAGCTCCGGTTTTGCTGTCTATACGATAACACTGCAACCAGATTTTTTAAAAATCTTCACCCTGGCAGGTGTTTTCAAAAATATTCGGTTTTAGTAAACAGGGGCCTCATTAATAAAATGTTGCATATAAACCGTCCTAAATTTGTTCTAAGTTAATTTCTCAAAAGTGCGTAAGTGCGATTCAGAGAAAACGAACGTGCGCACAAAAACATGTGCGTACGCCTCTCTTCCAGATGTGACATTTATAAATCGCAAATGATCTTAAAATTGTGCGCAGCTTACTGGTGTCAGATCTCCGCCTTGTAAACACCCCCTAATTAATATCATTACCATATAAAAGAGCACACGCCAATATCCGATTTTCTATGCTTGAAGCACAAGCATAGAACACAAGCACGAGCACAAAGAAAAAAAAATTTGAGGTCCTGCTGGCGGATGTAGAGGTTCGTGCGGGGACGCTTTTTATTTAATAATGTGTAATTATTCTGTGGACAAACAATGTGTGTGTGGTTATATTTTTTTCTGTTGACTATTATCAAAATGACTACTTCTAGAAACAACAGAAATAATAATAATAATAGTAATTATAAAACAATTAGGTTTCCAAAAGTACGAATTCAAGTAAAATTTTCTGTCATGTTATAAAAAGTGAGCCATCCTACTTTTAAAATCACTTGTTATGACAACTAATAAAACGTTTAGTATCACGAAATTCTTGAAAAACTAAAAAAAAACATTACTGAAAGAAAAATTAGACGTTTCATATCATAATAAAATAAATTATTACACGATTATGGTCTCCGGTCTGAAAAAAACCTGCATGTGATTTGGCATTTCTTTATATTTACACAGTTTACTAATGCTGCTCAAATGTGTCGGAGATGCGTTTATGCAATTTTTTCTATTTTACGCATTAGTAGTAGGCTAAAACAAGACTTTGCAAGTTCTCTTGTAAAATAAAATAAAAGAGATAAAAAACAACATGGAATAAACCGTGTACAGAAAGCGATTAAAGAACTCTCAACATTAGGCTACTAAAAAGGTCAGTTTAATCTTGCAAAAACTCCCGTTAATAAAAAAAACTGACTACACTGCACAATTTATATCTTGCACTGCATCTTTATTGTTTATGATGAATTCGGTGCTTGCACGTACACCGCTTTTATTATTATTGCAGCTTAGATGTTCAAATAGCTGCAGTACTCCGACTTTGCCACAAGGAAAAGTGCGTACGCCTGCTCAGACCCTGACGTGACGGTAAGTACTTTTCCACGTCAAAGACCGTTTTTATAAATATGAACGTTGCCGTGGATTTTAGCGTACGCACGCGCTATGATCAAATCTGTGCGTACGCACGTTTTATAAATGAGGCCCCTGGTGCTGCGTTTGCATGTGGACGAATGGCCAAACCGCGTAGAAAAAGCTGCGGCTTTAAAAATAACCGTGTTCGTGTGGACAGGGCCTTAGTTGGAAAAATGATCACCCCCTTCTAAAAATTACTTGCAAACTCAATCAGGTGTAGCTAATCACCTTCTCAATGGCACACAAAGCCATTTGACTTTCAGCTGTGGTCATTTTGATTAGCTCAGCATGAAAATAGCTCCTTGGCCCTTGGTAGTGCAACTGAAGCAAACAATCAACTATGGGTGGCGAGTCACTGTCAAAAGATCTCCGGGATAAAGTTGTGGACCGACACATGTCAGGAGATGGATACAAAAAAAATTCAAAGGCTTTATCAATTCCTAGAAGCATAATGAGAAAATATTGCAAAGTCTAGATGTGCAAAGTTAGTAGAGACAGAGACCTATCCCAACAGACTAAAGGCTGTAATTAATGCAAAAGGTGGTTCAACAAAATACTGACACAAGGAGGTGATCCTTTTTCCAATTCAGTGATTATTATATATATATTTTTTGACATGTTGGTGTTATATATTTCATTTGTAAAAGTGTTCACAGTAAATACAGCTGGATAAAACAAAAACTGTGTCCGTCTTCATTTAAGGCTGCAAAGCAACAAAATGTGTTTATTTTATAGTGGGGGGATTCTTTTATATACCCAAGGTAACACTTTACAATAAGGTTCATTAGTTAACATTAGTTAACTATTTTAGTTAACATGAACTAAGCATGAACAATGCTTCTACAACATTTATTAATCTTAGCTAAGAACTGTGTCCGTCTTCATTTCAGGCTGCAAAGCAACAAAATGTGTTTATTTTATAGTGGGGGGATTCTTTTATATACCCACGGTAACACTTTACAATAAGGTTCATTAGTTAACATTAGTTAACTATTTTAGTTAACATGAACTAAGCATGAACAATGCTTCTACAACATTTATTAATCTTAGCTAAGGTTAATTTCAACATTTACTAATTCATTATTAAAATCAAAAGTTGTGCTTGTTAACATTAGTTAATGCACTGTGAATTAACATGAACTAACAATGAACGACTGTATTCACATTAACTAACATTAACAAAGATGAATAAATACTGTAATAAACGTATTGTTCATTGTTTGAACATGTTAGTTGAAACATTAACTAATGGTACCTTATTGTAAAGTGTTACCTTTATATTTATGAATTAATGCGGGGAAAAGACCCTCGGCACTGCACGCCGGTGAGCTGCAGGTCTCACGTCAGGATCTAGCAGATCAAGGGTGATTGTAATTAGACAGTGACATCGGCTGGCAGTGGGATGCTTGTAATGAGGGCCATGGGGTGGTCTTATGTAGAGACAGAGTGAGTGAGAGAGAAGCGGAGATATCATGCATTTATGTTTTATAAGGATTACCGGCAAAGGTCAGGCTGGAGTCTTGCTGATGCTCAACATCTATATAGAGAACAGAGTGCTAAACAAAAGGAGGACAGAGAAGCTCAGGAGGAGACAGCTTGACTCTGCTACGCTACAGTCTCTGACAGGCAGGACTGACTGCTTGTCTCTGTGCATATGGGTGTGAGGCCAAGAGGTACAGTATTGGTTGGAAGTAGGGCGGCAAAACTTTGCCACGCTTCAATGGTACTGCACTCTGAAAATTAATTAATATGCTCCACATAGATTCAAATGCTACTATAATTTTTTTTTGGCAGTGAATTGTTAAATTAAGCATTTTTATCTCCAAATGGTAGCTTTGGGGTAAAGTGGGCCGCATGCTTCAAGTAAAAATGTGTAAGCAACTAAAATGAATGTCTTTCTACTTTAACTGTAGAAAATAATGTTACATGCAATTATACACTTGCAAAATTTGATACAAAAACAAAAATGGCTTTACTACATAAAAATTGGGAATATTAAACATCCCACAACTTGTTAATTTGTTTCTCCATTTTAGTACATTTTGGCAGCATTGTACTAATTTTTTTTAACTTAATTTTAATTTAAATTAAAAAAAAAAAATGTGTACAAAGTGGCCAAGATTTATTACAACAAGGGAGCAAATTAGTAAAACATGGCCACTATTTACTAAAATGAAGGAAATTATTCTTAATTCGATTAACAAAAATTAAGATAATTATTTATTATGAAGTGACGTGTGGCCAAGTATGGTGACCCATACTCGGAATTAGTGCTCTGCATTTACCCATCCAAAGTGCACACACACAGCAGTGAACACACACAAACCATGAACACACACCCGGAGCAGTGGGCAGCCATTTATGCTGCGGCGCCCGGGGAGCAGTTGGGGTTCGGTGCCTTGCTCAAGGGCACCTCAGTCGTGGTATTGCAGGTGGGAGAGAGTGCTGTACATTCACTCCCGCCACCTACAATCCCTGCCGGTACGAGACTCGAACCCACACTCTTTGGGTTATGAGTCCGACTCTCTAACCATTAGGCCACGACTTCCCATTATTAAAAAGAATTAGAAATATTTTTTATCGCATATCATTATATATATATATATATATATATACAGTACATACATACATACAGTCGTGGTCAGAATTATTGGCACCCTTGGTAAATATGATCAAAGAAGGCTATGAAAATAAATCTGCATTGTTAATCATTTTGATCTTTTATTTTTTTTTTTAATCACAAATATCTAACCTTTCATTGAACTAAACCAATTGAAAATGGGGGAAAATCTCATTATGAAATAAATGTTTTTCTCAAATACACGTTGGACACAATTATTGGCACCCCTAGAAATTCTTATGAGTAAAATATCTGTGAAGTATATTCCCATTCATATTTACAATTTTGAGCATACCAGGGTGATTATGAACATGAAATTATCCATCCATGGCTTCCTGTTTCACAGGAATATAAATAGGAGGGACAGCAAATGCCAAATTCCCTTAATCATCCATCACAATCAGAAAAACCAAAGAATATATTTCTGATGTGCAGCAAAAGATAATTGAGCTTCACAAATTAGAAAGTGACTTTAAGAAAAGAGCTAGAGCAGTGAAAATTCCCATTTCCACCATCAGGGCAATAAATAAGAATTTCCAATCAACAGAAAATGTTACAAGTCTATATCGTCCTAATGCACGGTGAGGAGGAGAGTTTGAGTGGCTAAAGACTCTCCAAGGACAATAGTTGAGTCTCAGGGTCAGAAAACCTTTAAAAAAAATAAATAAATCAAACAGCACCTACAACTCAAAAAAATCAAGAAAAGAAAATGCTCTCATCCAAAAACAATCCCCAGCATATCTTCTATGGTCAGATATAACTAAAAAAGTAGCTTTTTAACAACAAACACTCAAGAGGGATAAAAAGTACCCCATGTGTACAATGAAATATACTGCTGTATTTTTAATGTTGTGGGGCTATATTTCTGTTGGAGGTCCTGGACATCTTGTTTAGATACATGGCATCTTTGATTCTATCAAATACCAACAGATAAAAAATCAAAAAGTGACTGACTCTGTTAGAAATCTTATAATGGGCCATGTTTGGATCTTCCAACCGGACAATAATCCAAAAACAAACCTTAAAAACAACACAAAAATGGGTCACTGGGCACAAAACCAAGCTTCTGCTATGGCCATTCCAGTTCTCTGACCTGACCCCTATAGAAAATGAGTGTGGTGAACTGAAGAGGGGAAGCACCATCATGGAGCTGGGAATCTGAAGGCTCTGGAGAGATTCTGGATGAAGGAATTGTCTCTGATCTCTTGTCAGGTGCTCTCTAACCTCATCAGGCATAATAGGAGAAAACTCAGAGCTGTTATTATGCCAAATGGAGGTTTTAAAAAGCATTGAATAAAATTAATTGTGTCCAATGTGTATTAGAGAATTATTATTTATGTCATAATGATATTTCCACCCATTTTAAATTCTTATTCTCCAATGAAAGGTTAGATTTCTGTGAATTTTTTTAAATAAAAGATTCAAATGATTAACAATGCAGATTTATTTTCACAGCCTTCTTTGATCATATTTACCAAGGGTGCCAGTCGTGGTCAGAATTTTTTTTTCTTGTCCTAAATAAAAGCCTAAAATAAATAAATTAATTAATTAATAAATAAATCTTCCTCTCTGCTTTCACTATTCCTTAATGTCTCCCTGACTCCATAGCTTACTTCTAAACGATGTCTAAAACTTTGTATTACTAGCACTTCTCTTGTTTATTGCCTCTTTATGATGAATCACTTGTATTCATAAGTCGCTTTGGATAAAAGCGCCTGCTAAATGAAAAAATGTAAATGTATATGAATATTAATCATTCAGACTGATTTATGCAAATAGTAATAATGTGCAGGGAAATAAGATTTTAAAATGGGATTGTGTGAGTCATGTTTGAGTTATATTTTAAGTTTTCATGTTATAGCAAACTAATGCTACAGCTCTCTCATTTCTGTGGATAGAAGACATAGAAGGATAGGAGAACAACTTAAAGGGACAGTTCACCCAAATATGAAAATTGAGTTTACTCTTCCTAATATTGTTCTAAACCTTTATTTCTGTCAGGACCACTATCGTCAAAGATGATTGGCAATTAGCATACAGTTTGGATTGGTGGTATGGTTCTGTTCTGGGCAAGAACTCCCTGCGCATCCATGCAGCCTAGCATGGATGAGAGCAGGGAGAGCAGTGATAACCCCCCCCCCAGGGTAAACAGAACAGAACCAACATAAAAGTATTGACGATATCGTTAAAGTTCAATAATTTTATGTACACATTTTAGAATTAGTCTGATTCAATGGAGAATCAGAAGGCTGAATCCTGACTGAC
Source organism: Sinocyclocheilus grahami (assembly GCF_001515645.1). NCBI lineage: Eukaryota > Metazoa > Chordata > Actinopteri > Cypriniformes > Cyprinidae > Sinocyclocheilus > Sinocyclocheilus grahami. Next base: position 344,939 of record NW_015505305.1, read on the forward strand.
AGAGGAAGAGTTGGGGATGGAGGAGGGTAATTAGCTATTGAGCAATGTGAAAACTGCTGATAATACTGAGGGACCTTATATATGAATGCTTAGAGAGGTGTCATATTCCGATAGGTAGATGGGGATCAGCTGAGAGTCAGCTGATGCGAGCTTGACTAACGTGACCTGCCAGAACTAACGCTATGATTTCTTTCTTCTACCTAATACAAAAGAAGCCATTTTGCACAATGTTTTTAATTATTTTTTTTCAATATAATAGAAAACAACATTGGCTTTATCTTTCATTGCATAGACAAAATATCTTCTTTTTGTTTTTGTGCGATCAATCCCTTTTAGTTAAAAGTAACACATCGTACCCCACTATTTCCTATACAGTGGGTACGGAAAGTATTCAGACTGTGGCTTTCCTAATCAAGTCCAATCAGTATAATCAAACACAGCTGGACTCAAATGAAGGTGTAGAACCATCTCAAGGATGATCAGAAGAAATGGACAGCACCTGAGTTAAATATATGAGTGTCACAGCAAAGGGTCTGAATACTTAGGACCATGTGATATTTCAATTTTTCTTTTTTAATAAATCTGCAAAAATGTCAACAATTCTGTGTTTTTCTGTCAATATGGGGTGCTGTGTGTACATTAATGAGGAAAAAAAATTACTTAAATGATTTTAGCAAATGGCTGCAACATAACAAAGAGTGAAAAATTTAAGGGGGTCTGAATACTTTCCGTACCCACTGTATATCAGCCATAAACAATGAAAACGGTGTCTATAATTATCCTAATCATTTACTTCCATTGTTTATTTATGTTTTTCACATATTTCCTGACTGAAACCGATGTAGTGACCCATCAGCTTGTACACAACACCCAGTATTAAGGAGCAGACACAGTACAGGACATAATGTGTGTCTCAGCTGGCTGTGATATATCAGTCTCTTCAAAGTACAGACTATGCTGTACACTCACACGAATACATACATTGTATAAGCCTTCCACCTCACAGATTACAACATTATTTCCTGGCAGATTGCAAAATGATTCATATTTATTACCGCTTAATATAACAATTTTTCTTATTTATCTGTCAGCTGGAGCCAAAATACATAAATCAAATATATAGGGATGCAGACTGTAACAATATGTAATTACCACAGTGTCTGGGCCCTCTCCCAATAAACACAATTATATTGCTCATATTGGGTCAGATTTTACCGGGCGGCAGACTTTTATGCTTCTCATACAGTCTCCTTGTGTTTATGTGTGGCATTGTCTCTGAGTGACCAATGCATCGGCTGTTGTCGTACGCTTTCCTAACAGAATCCAGAGCCAATGTAATGCAGCATTCGGTGGATTCAAACTAACAATGCTTTGAATCAATAAGAATTTTAATGTGACTTGCATGAATTATAAGTGTAATTTGCACCTGGGGACAACAAGAAGCATTCAAACTCAAGCAAAACCAACTAAATAATAAGACAAGACTGAATCAATTTAGAGGCAGAAAAATCATTTTTAGTCTATTTTTCCTCACTAGTTTGCATTTCACACTAATTCTCAGCTTCACTACCTTTATACTAATGATTTATTTATTTATCATCACCATTTCCTCTGTGAGAAAATACCCCCCAAAATAAAATTCTTACCCTTATTCACCCTCATGTCATACTGAATTAATATGATTTTCTGAGGAATATAAAAGGAGAATTTTAAAAGAATACCTTGCTGCTCTTTTCCATATAATGAAAGTGAATGGGGCACTAGAGATGGCAAGCACCAAAATGACCAAAAAAAAGGCACAATAAAAGTAGACTCATGCAATATATTTCAAGTCTTCTCAAGCCACACAAACACACTGTCCGAGGAACGGACTGAGATTTAAAACATTATTTGCTAAAAATCTCAGCTGTAGCTTTTAAATCAAATGTGATACCATTGATGTCAATGAGTTCTGGTCACATGACTCACAAGAGCCAATAATGTTTGGCATCACTGGCATCTGCAAAAACACTTGAACGAGTTGTGTTCAACCAAGTCTCAGCCTTTCTCACACAGAACAACCTCCTGGACAGCAACCAATCTGGCTTCAGAAGTGGACATTCGACCGAGACTGCCTGGCTTTCAGTTGTTGAAGCCCTAAGACTGGCAAGAGCGGCTTCCAAATCTTCTATACTTATTTTGCTGGATCTGTCTGCTGCTTTTGATACGGTGAATCACCAGATTCTCCTGTCAACCCTATTGGAAAATGGCATCTCAGGAACCGCACGCCAGTGGTTTGAGTCTTACCTCTCAGATAGGTCCTTCAAGGTATCTTGGAGAGGTGAGGTGTCCAAGTTGGAACATCTAGCTACTGGGGTGCCTCAGGGCTCAGTTCTTGGACCACTTCTCTTCTCTGTCTACGCTAGGCAACTAGGTTCTGTCATTCAGAAACATGGCTTTTCATATCACTGCTATGCTGATGACACTCAAC
>NW_015505305.1:348122-348340 GCF_001515645.1 Sinocyclocheilus grahami
GCCAGTGGTTTGAGTCTTACCTCTCAGATAGGTCCTTCAAGGTATCTTGGAGAGGTGAGGTGTCCAAGTTGGAACATCTAGCTACTGGGGTGCCTCAGGGCTCAGTTCTTGGACCACTTCTCTTCTCTGTCTACGCTAGGCATCACTAGGTTCTGTCATTCAGAAACATGGCTTTTCATATCACTGCTATGCTGATGACACTCAACTCTACCTCTCAT
>NW_015505305.1:348390-349110 GCF_001515645.1 Sinocyclocheilus grahami
GGCTAAGACGCTAAGACAGAACTGCTTGTGGTTTCAACAAACCCATCACTTTATCAAAATTTCACAATCCAGTTAGGCTATAACTCTTTCATCACTTTATCAAAATTTCACAATCCAGTTAGGCTCATCAACCATAACTCTTTCAAAAACAGCTAGAAACCTTGGAGTTGTGATTGATGATAAGCTGAATTTCTCAGACCACATTGCTAAATCTACCCGTTCCTGCAGATTGGCTTTAAACAACATTAAGAAGATCAGGCCCTTTTTTCAGAACATGCAACACAACTCCTTGTTCAAGCTCTTGTTCTATCTAGGCTGGACTATTGCAATGCTCTCTTGGCAGGTCTTCCAGCCACTTCTGTCAAACAATTAATCCAAAATGCCGCTGCAAGATTAATCTTTAATGAGCTGAAAAGAACGCATGTCACACCTTTGTTCATCAATTTGCACTGGCTACCAGTCGCTGCTTGCATTAAATTCAAGGCATTAATGTTTACCTACAAAACCACCACTGGCTCTGCACCCATTTACCTAAATTCATTACTTCAGAGTTATTTGCCCTCTAGAAGCTTGCCTTCTGCAAGTGAATGGCGTATTATTGTGCCATCTCAAAGAGGCACAAAATCACTTATACAGACTTTTTCATTAACTGCTCCCTCCTGGTGGAATGACCTGCCCAAATCAATCCAAGCAGTCCTTAGCCATCTTCAAGAAACGACT
>NW_015505305.1:349954-350343 GCF_001515645.1 Sinocyclocheilus grahami
GCGTATTATTGTGTCATCTCAAAGAGGCACAAAATCACTTTCACAGACTTTTTCATTAACTGTTCCCTCCTGGTGGAATGACCTGCCCAAATCAATCCAAGCAGTCCTTAGCCATCTTCAAGAAACGACTGAAAACATATCTGTTCCACCTTTATTTGACCCTCTAACTCTAGCACTTTCTATTCTATTTTAATTCTACTTAATCTTCTTTTTTTTATTTAAAAAAACAAAACAAAAAATTATTTATATTTTTCTATTCTATTTTTTCTAATCTATCTACTTGGTTTTCTTTGTGTGTGTGTTTGTGTGTATTATATATATATATATATATATATATATATATATATATATATATATATATATATATATATATATATATATATATATAA
>NW_015505305.1:350417-352233 GCF_001515645.1 Sinocyclocheilus grahami
TATATATATATATATATATATATACACACACCTTGCTACGTGTACTGTGTTAGGCTAACCGAGACTTGTCATTTGCACTTATATGTTGTTGCTCTTTTGTTAGTTTTGACTGCTTTTATTGTCCTCATTTGTAAGTCGCTTTGGATAAAAGCGTCTAAATAATATAATAAAAAAAAAACTTGCTACGTGTACTGCGTTAAGCTGAGACTTGTTATAGCACTTTCATATCATTGCTCTTTTGTTGATTTTGATTGCTTCCATTGTCCTCATTTGTAAGTCGCTTTGGATAAAAGTGTCTGCTAAATGACTAAATGTAAATGTAAATGCATCAAAATGCACATAAAGCTATTGTATGGCTTAAAAAACTTGGAATATAGGTGTTTAGGCCATTTTTATGCAGATTTTATTTTTTTTAAATCATTTTGGCGCTTGACTCCACTGAGTCTCCATTCACTTCCATTATACAGAAAAGAGTGCCCACAATATTCTATAACAATTCAACGTTACTGCTCCTTTCAGGTTTGGAATAACTCGAAGGTCAGTAAATTATGATACATTTTCATAATATTCAATATTAACAATAAATCAGTGAACCTGAAAAATTAAATAGATATGTGCGCAAGACAAAAGCAATAATCAAATGAATGAATGAATGAATTAATTAATGAATATTGGCCAATGTTTCAGTCATACATTTACACAAAAAACTAATTAAAAATGTATTGGGCAATGTTTCAGTCACCCACTAAATAATAACAGACAAGGCTGAACTAGTTCAATCCTCAGCTTCTCCAGCTTTATTTTAGTGTCTAGTTTATTCACCAAGCACCATTCGATCTCATAGTTTTTACTTTGTGAGAAAAAAAAAATCCCCCAAGGGACTTTCTGATCTTGTATGTATGTGCAAACATGTTATGCCTCGTCTCTAACTCTCTATTCACTGCAGCCAATAACACATCCACTAATAAATGCGTCTCTATTGACAGAGATAACACATTGCAGTTGCCTTTGGCCTCTTTTAAAACATACAAATAAACAATTCTATCAGGGGTTCTCCAGTGGAACTCAGAAGAATATGTTCCCATGTTGAATTATGAGCAACTCTGTGGTGTAATATGAGGTAGCTGGTGACTTATGAAACAGATATATTGCTGTAGCTCCAGTTTTCGCTTTCAGGAGACTGAAGGGCATTTCATGCTATTAACCTCCGGTCTGGGAGAAAATTCAGCTGGGTGCGTGATTGAAATGCTTCTCATGGCAAGGGCCTCGTAGCGAGGTCCCTGATTGTTTGCCTTGTTCATTTCTGTAATTCTCTTCATCATGGGGCTCTCAGAGAATCTATTAAAAGCGCATGGCTATATTTTTAAAGGTTAAGCTCAGATTTTCAGCAAGATGAGTTTTAGATGAAAAACAGTCATTATTTGGAGGTTAGCTGCTTCTCAGTGTAGTTGCTCCCTTTGGGTTTCTAGTGGGAAGATGGCTATATTTAGGGTTCAAATTTTGCACTTAAACCATTTTGAAAACATTAAGTATAAACACATTTCTATTAAATACTTCAAGTGTTTGCTGTTAAAATGGCTGCTTTCGAACTGTGGAATTGAATCTTTAGTCTTTTAAATACTGTACATAGGCAAATCTGATTCACATTCATTAAGATGCAATAGCACATGACAACAGTAGGGTGCGATGTTGCATAACTAAACTGACACAAATGCTCATAATGTTCTTTGATCAATATGCTGCCTCTTGTTGATGGCAAAATGTTTCAGCATATTTTGCCTTGTTTAGCCTGAATATTTCGTTGCTAATATATATA
>NW_015505305.1:352347-357813 GCF_001515645.1 Sinocyclocheilus grahami
CGTTTTTAATATATATATATATATATATATATATATATATATATATATATATATATATATATATATATAGGTATTTCTATATTTGTTGCATAATTATATAATATTACTCTATAATTATATTAATATAAATCTCTCTCTTCTTCTATTTCACTTTCCCCTGCCCTCACTTGCCTTTTCTTGCTCTTGTACCCTTAAGTGCATATTTGTGACGATTGTGGTTATTTTTCGGCATTAAAGGTTTAATTAATATCAGGGTCAAAGGGATACGGCATCCGTAAATTAAACGAATGAACAGCAAAATAATATACGGTTAGTTTTGGTCAGGTTTACAAGTCTTCAGTGCATTTAGTAAGAGCACTAATACAACTTTGATAGTGTCTAATTTTGGACTATTTAAAGATACATATTTTATATTTGTCTGTTAAACCTGTGACACGTCTATAATTCTGATATTTTATATTGCCAACCCCGACCAGACAAAGATTTTCAATAATACACTGCACCGCTCCTGATTGCTGCTGGAAAAGTATTCGTGTTTATAAGGAAAATCCATCTCTTTTCAGGAATTTGTTTTCAACCACACACATTACAATAATTGGTTGCTTTTTAAAGAGAAACTTGATCCAGTGTGTGTGGATAATTATACAGCTTTTGGTTTCTCTCTAGAAGAATTTTCTTCCCCCTCTTCTCTTCTCATGTACTTAGTCACAAACTCAGCTCCTTTTAAATGTGGAGCGGCACACCCACATAAACATACAAACTCACACGCACAGCCAGACACTAATCAATGTAACCACAGTGAGGCTGATTGGTTTACAGACACACGTTTAGAGACCAGTCTCCACACATCTCAGTATGTCTTATTGGCCAACAGTATTTAGTTTGTTTGGACAGCTAGCAGTCCTGGCTAACCACTGCTAATTAGGCCCCATAAAGCTGTTCTGGAATAAACAGTGCATGCTAGCTGAGCTTTAAATCAACACTCGCTGTATGCTGAAAGGAACATAAATTACATTTTAATTGCTCCAACTAATTCCACGAGGAACATGTTTGCTGAGATCAAAATGATCATAATTAAAAATGCTCCGTTTCATTTCATTTCTCATCCCCTTTTTTGTACCGTCATGCAGGGTAAATGAGAAATGATGAAATATCCCTCTCATTAAACACTCTTTCTATGTTTCTTGATGAAGTGTAAGGTAAGATTAAATTGCTTTATGAGAATTATGAAATAAACCTACTTAGCCATGTGTAGACCAATTTACAGCCATTGGCGCTAAGACCATACGCGGTAATCATCTGTGAGCATACCATGACAGTTAGATCTTTCAAATCTTATAAAGTTTGAAAAAACTTTTAATGTAAAAAACTTAAAGCTTAAAGGGACAGTTCAGCATAAAATGAACTGACAAGCTCCAAAAAAGGATAAAAAGCACCATTAATTAGTCTTTACGACTCATGCACATCTTATTCACTGAAAATTGAACTCTAATTGAAGTTTGAGTAAAAATAATGGCGACAGCCTCTGTGATACTAAACTTGGATTGATTCTCAAATGTACAATGAAAAAAAAGGTGTAGCATTCACTGAAACAATTTTCACACAGAAATTGCTTGTAAATTATAAGAAACAGCAAAGCAACACATTGAATTAAACATGACATTTTGACTGAAATAGTATTTTCTTGTAAAACACACTCCAATAATCGTTTTATGCACTCCCATAACAAATGTCAAATTTTAAATTTTTACAGCATTCAGTAACCTTACATAAATTCAGAATTATGGACGCTAGACATGAACTTTGGTGGAGACTGAAATAACACAAATAATTAATAAGTATTGGAATATAATTTACAAGTTGTTTGGACTAATTTATGATAATTTACATTTTGCATGAACTATCCCTTTCAGTTCTCCTCAAACTCTTAAGGGCAAAAAAGAAAGATAGAAGCCCAGAGGCTGGAAAATCTGATAAGCACAATGAGCCTTCCAGATACTTTAAATGTCTTTATTGAGACACAGTATTACAGTGCATTTATCTATTCTGTCTGGAGTCACTCCGAACCACATGGAGCATGCTGGAACTATTACATATCTAAATTTACAACACTGTTCTAAGTCCAAGGCCATATTTTGTAAGCTATCTATCCATAGAGCTGCCTACAAACTCAGTTAACATACCAAAACTCTCACACAAACATACAGCGTACATATACATAACCGACAGCATGTAGAGAACAACTTTTTATTCACAACATATCCACACATAAACAAACAGCAATTCACACCACTTTACACAGACTTCACTGTTGTCTGGACATGTGCAGGCTATGATATTTTTCCTGTGCCAGTGGTATTCGTCTGTAACTAATATGGAGAGAGAATTTTTCTCTCCGCTGGCTGGCTCACACAGCCAGTTGTTTTCCATTTGTAGAAAAGGCAATGCTCTCTTTTTCGTTTTTCCTCCATTTGTCAACTTTTGAATGCACATCTCTCATCACAGTTTGTTAATTGTTCCACATGTTATGGCTGAGCCAGTGAAAGCACACAAATGCCTCAGCCCACCAGCCAATACTGAGCCATGAATGCGGCTGCTGACTCTGTATATTTAGGTGGAGCACGGAACACAGCTGGCCCAATGCATGGGGCTGGTGTGTATCTCAGGGATCGGCTGCAGCGGGTGACTGTGGGGAGTTTGAACATGATGGGAGGTCTCTGAAAGGTCAGGAGAGGAAGAGGCCGCTGTCATGTGCTGCCGTCAGCTCTCTTTTTTGCTCTGTTTCACAGAGACGTGATCATAAAATCGAGTTAAAATTGAGTAAAAACAAGAAAACGTGACAGAAAGACTAGCAAACAGACAGACAGAGAGACAGATAGATGGATGGACAGACTGACAGATGGACAGACAGACGGATGAATGGACGGATAGACAGACAGACAGACAGAGATAGATAGATAGATAGATAGATAGATAGATAGATAGATAGATAGATAGATAGATAGATAGATAGATAGATAGATAGATAGACAGACAGAACGACAGATAGTCTGATGGATGGATAGATAGATAGACAGGCAGACTAATAGATGGATAGAAAGACAAATGCAAAGACAGACAGACAGACAGAGATAGATAGATAGATAGACAGACAGACAGATAGATAGATGATAGATAGATAGACAGACAGACAGATAGATAGATGATAGATAGATAGACAGACAGACAGATAGATAGATGATAGATAGATAGACAGACAGACAGATAGATAGATGATAGATAGATAGACAGACAGACAGATAGATAGATGATAGATAGATAGACAGACAGACAGATAGATAGATGATAGATAGATAGACAGACAGACAGATAGATAGATGATAGATAGATAGACAGACAGACAGATAGATAGATGATAGATAGATAGACAGACAGACAGATAGATAGATGATAGATAGATAGACAGACAGACAGATAGATAGATGATAGATAGATAGACAGACAGACAGATAGATAGATGATAGATAGATAGACAGACAGACAGATAGATAGATGATAGATAGATAGACAGACAGACAGATAGATAGATGATAGATAGATAGACAGACAGACAGATAGATAGATGATAGATAGATAGACAGACAGACAGATAGATAGATGATAGATAGATAGACAGACAGACAGATAGATAGATGATAGATAGATAGACAGACAGACAGATAGATAGATGATAGATAGATAGACAGACAGACAGATAGATAGATGATAGATAGATAGACAGACAGACAGATAGATAGATGATAGATAGATAGACAGACAGACAGATAGATAGATGATAGATAGATAGACAGACAGACAGATAGATAGATGATAGATAGATAGACAGACAGACAGATAGATAGATGATAGATAGATAGACAGACAGACAGATAGATAGATGATAGATAGATAGACAGACAGACAGATAGATAGATGATAGATAGATAGACAGACAGACAGATAGATAGATGATAGATAGATAGACAGACAGACAGATAGATAGATGATAGATAGATAGACAGACAGACAGATAGATAGATGATAGATAGATAGACAGACAGACAGATAGATAGATGATAGATAGATAGACAGACAGACAGATAGATAGATGATAGATAGATAGACAGACAGACAGATAGATAGATGATAGATAGATAGACAGACAGACAGATAGATAGATGATAGATAGATAGACAGACAGACAGATAGATAGATGATAGATAGATAGACAGACAGACAGATAGATAGATGATAGATAGATAGACAGACAGACAGATAGATAGATGATAGATAGATAGACAGACAGACAGATAGATAGATGATAGATAGATAGACAGACAGACAGATAGATAGATGATAGATAGATAGACAGACAGACAGATAGATAGATGATAGATAGATAGACAGACAGACAGATAGATAGATGATAGATAGATAGACAGACAGACAGATAGATAGATGATAGATAGATAGACAGACAGACAGATAGATAGATGATAGATAGATAGACAGACAGACAGATAGATAGATGATAGATAGATAGACAGACAGACAGATAGATAGATGATAGATAGATAGACAGACAGACAGATAGATAGATGATAGATAGATAGACAGACAGACAGATAGATAGATGATAGATAGATAGACAGACAGACAGATAGATAGATGATAGATAGATAGACAGACAGACAGATAGATAGATGATAGATAGATAGACAGACAGACAGATAGATAGATGATAGATAGATAGACAGACAGACAGACAGAGATAGATAGATAGATAGATAGATAGATAGATAGACAGACAAATGCAATGACAGACGGAGTGCATTTGTGTGTGTGTCTGATGTAAAGTGTGTGTGTGAGTGTGATCTCTCTCTCTCTCTCTCTCTCTCTCTCTCTCTCTCTCTCTCTCTCTCTGTGTGACACAGGCACAGGTTCCTCCAATCCTAAGAGTTCATTAATAGCTAATTAGATCCACATTATTAAGAAACTGGCAGCATCTGTATCAGGGTGTGTCTCTCTTATTGTGTCTTCCTACCTCCATGACACTTGACTCTGCAGTCCACCCTACCTAAGGATTAATTGCATACTGTAAACGTATGTACTGTATGCGTGCTCAATGTTTTATTTTAATATATGACTATCTACATATTCAAAGTAAAGTTCACTACAAATGTCTACAGTACTATGGCTATTGATATAGGTTTTTGATGAGTTAGATATTGCAAGTAGCCTACATCAGTGTTCACCCTAAATCCCACTTTATCTGCGAATGCAATTCAGTAACAGGCTCGTTAACACTTAAGTTAACCAATCATCATGAAGAAATTACATTTTAAAATATACTGGGGTTCTATGCTAAGCTTACAACTGTTTAATACAGTGTAGGCTACTGTAAAAAAAAAAAAAAAAACGCGCAAA
>NW_015505305.1:358513-379810 GCF_001515645.1 Sinocyclocheilus grahami
AAGAAAGAAAGAAAGAAAGAAAGAAAGAGACAATTAAATGTGAAAGGGATCAGCTGTGAGCAGGCTCTGTTCAGATGACAGTAAATTGAAGATAATACAGAATTGAAGTGGGTTTGACAGCTGTTGAATGGCTTGCAGAGACTGTTTGGGCTCACAGGCACGAGGACTGACGTGCATCTTCACTCGCCCTGATCATCAATCCTAATGACACACATCAGCATCTGATGCTCACGTGTGTTTAGGAGTCACACTTTCACCAAAACACACCAGGAGCCCCATGAGTCTGAGAGGGTCCATGTCTCACCTCACAAATGTCTCATATTTTTTATTTGGGTTAAAAAGCTAAACTCAGGCACAAGCATAAAACCTAATTAATGCTCAGTGCAAAGATCATTAGCACACTGCATTCCAGAACAGAAAAGTTCCATTTTGGGTGCTCGTGTTTTGCTAATTCCCTCTTGACAGTGCTGTGGCACTTGTGCTTATAGGAATGTGGAGAAGATTACACATTGCTTTTAATTATGGCAGCTCATTTGCATATCTTTCTAAATCATAATATATGGTAATGAGCATTTCCCTTGCATTGAGAGTCCCAGGCAGCAAATGTGCCCTAAAAATGTCTATAAATATTAGTTTTCCTGTCAGCTCAAAGAAATTCTCTTGAAATGTTTTTAAATAGCATCACTTCTATTTATTTTCCAGAAGAAATGTAAATGCATTGCAATTAAAATAAACATTAATTAGCATGTGTGGTCTTAATAAACATCCTGAAACTTTAGTTAGAGAGGCATTCGCATCAGTTACTGTTCTGAAATTTGACAAAGGGTTTTTAGAGAAGGCTGCCCTGTTCTCAGCAAATTAGAAAATATTCCACTAAAAATTATGAAGTGGTGAAAGACATGGCCTGGCAGATAGAGCAAATGTTCTGAAATAGTACACTAGGGTCGCTTCCTTATCACACTGCTCCCCACTTCTTCCTATAGTTTGGTATTAATTTATCAATAAAGGTGGCAAAACAATAATGACATAGTAAACTAATCATAAAATATAGTAAACTAATTATAAAATAGTTAAAAATATTCAAACAAAAGTAAAGGAGAAAAACAAGAAACTTACACTTGATAGAATATATATCTGTAAAATATTTTTCCTTTTCATAGAATGTTATGAATAATTCATACCAAACTCTGTTATGAATATGGATTTTGTATGTAAAACTAGTCAGTAACACTAGTATGTAAGTCTCATGAACCTATACATTATAGCGATGGTTAATTTTAAATCAGACATAACTGAAAAATTACTAGCGGTTCAGTGAGTGTGTCAGTTGTGAACTCAGTAACAGCTCTGAACGATTTACTGACTGAGAGTGATTCAAATCACTCACAAGTGAATCAGTTTGACTAATGCATTAAATGAGCCAGTTCAAAAGAGTAATTTTTCTGTGAATCAGACATCGCTCTTCACACTAAGTTCATTGTGTGCATTAAAGGAATATTTCACTGAAAATGCTCACCCTCAGACCATTTAAGATGTAGATGAAATTGGAATAGATTTGGAGAAATTTAGCATTACATCACTTGCTCACCAACGGGTCCTCTGCAGTGAATGGGTGCCGTCCAAACAGAGACTAAACAGCTGATAAAAACATCACAATAATCCACAAGTAATACACAATTGTTATTGCAAGCACACAGCTTTTCACTTCACAAGACATTAATTGATGGACTGGAATTCATCAATTAATGTTGTGGATAATTGTGATGTTTTTATCAGCTGTTTGGACTCTCATTCTGACAGTACCCATTCACTGCAGAGGATCCATTAGTGAGCAAGTTATGTAATGCTAAATTTCTACAAATTTGTTACGATGATGAAACAAACTCTTCTTGGATGGCCTGAGGGTGAGTACATTTTCAGCAAATTTTAATTTTTGGGTGAACTATTCCTGGAAATTTGTACACATGATACAACAAACCATCTAACAAACTGCATCTGGACACAAGCTTTACCAACCAGATTATTGTTGCACATTTTTGTCAGGTTTTCGTAATTTTTCCCATACACTGTATTTCAATTTTTTCCATACATACATTTCATTGTATTGAGAATATCAATATGAACATCCTCGTGTGTATATATATATATATATATATATATATATATATATATATATATATATATATATATATATATATATATGCACACTTATATATTGTGTATATATAATATATATATAGTGGAGTGCTCTCCACTAATATTGGCACCCTTGGTAAATATGAGCAAAGTAAATCAGAAAACTCTTCTTGGGAAAAGGATGTTGCAACAATTGGATGCCAATAACTGTGGCCAACGCGAACTAGAGAAAAACATTTATTTCATAATGAGATTTTCCCCTCAATTTCCGTTGTTTTACTTCAATGATAGGTTAGAATTTAGGGAATTTTTTTAATGAAAGATCAAAAAGCTGCTTTTTTCAGTATATACACACACGTACACACTTTGATATCTAGAAAACTTTAATGTATTATATATTGTTGTGTACTTAAAAATATTCATAAAGTACACTAAAAAAAGGACAGCAGCATATATACTTGAAATATGAAAAACAAAAACAAAACAAAACATACTATTAAATGTATTAAAAATGCACTTTAAATACAAGTATGTTTATAGTATATTTGTATTACTACAAACATACTCAAGTACATCTTAATACATTATAAAAAAACAAATAAAAAAAAGACTGAAATGCTATGGCAGAGCTATCTTTTCCATTTGTAGAACATTTCAGTTATACGGGTCTTACTAAAAAAGTACAGAATTTTACATCAATGAATAAATAAAAATTACAATGCAATTTTCTGAAGAAAAAAAATACATAAAAAGACTGAAAAACAAAGTGCATAAGTGAATAGCTGTGTGTGTGCAAAGACTGAAGATGATAAAGTTCAAGCAACAGAATAGGGAGGGATGGAGGGGGTTTTGGAGGTGGACAAGGAGATGGCGTAGGGATGGTGAGAGGCAAAAGTGCGGGGACGATGGCAGGATGTGACGAAGGGATGGTGAAATGGAAGATGACGATGATGCCCTGGCAGCTTAGATGGTGTTTGGCACATGGCACAGACCCAGAGCATCCCAGTGCTGACAACACACGGCGGAATCGAGGGAGCGAGGAGCCAAGATGTAGATGGTGTGGCTGCCAACATCTGGGGGCCGACCGATGGAGACCGAGCTGTGGTGGATCCGAAGGCGCAGATGGAGGGCTGATGGAGCTGAGCATCATCGCAGGTTCCGGAGACCTGGGCACAGCCTAGTCGTCCTGACTCCTGGCATACAATATTTTGCACCAGAGCCTTGCAGCTTTAGAAAAAAACTAAACAGAAACTAAATTAAATAACAGATTTTTACATTTTTAGCAAGCACAAATTAGCCAGCTGGAATGGACACATTGCTAACGTTTTTCTTCCAAGATTGACCAAATCACCCTCCATTAGGCCTGATTAAAAAATCTCTATAACAGAGGTGATACAACATGAAAATGTACTTACTACTTCTTTGCTTGCCTCTGCACTCAGATTTCAGTTTGTCTTCTATAGCAGCTGATCTGAAAAACAACAAATGTTAATATTACACACACACACACACACACACACACACACACAAAAGCAAATGATGATTGATGATTTGTTTTCTTTTTAAGAATGACAGTACGCTCAGAACAATGTACCTGGTCGGTAATATAGTCAAAACCTTCGCAGCCTCAGCAGTTTCAGATGTACTGTATGCTCTCATATAAGCAAACCTTCTTACAATTTAATCTTTATTCTTATCTGTAATGAGAAATATATATTAGAAAATAAAGGCGATAAGGTTGTCAAGCTTGAACAAATATAAACACCAATCAACGAACACTACCACAGTTGGCTAATCAGCTCAAGACAAAGTAATTGTATGTTCATAATCATGGTTTTTCAAAGATCATTAACCTCATTACAATGAAGCCAAATTGTTCAGGAAATCAGAAATAAATAAATACACAATTTCGCAAATAAAAGAATGTTAATGTTGTACATGTTATAATGACTAATTTATTTAATAATTTTTTTCTGCCAATTAATGTGTCAAAAACATGACTGGCACAGACAAATAATGTTAATTAAATCTTACCTGAAGTCACAGTGAGGTTCCAAAAGCCAGACGCCATACACGCTTGCAGAAGTTGGTAAAAATAAGAACATACCGCTATATTTTCTAATTAATTTAATAGTTCCCCCAAAACAATTTGAATTCTGTCATCACTCACCCTTAAGATGCTCCAAATTCGTATATGATGTTGAAATCCTTGTGGGAATTTCAGAAATATATATTAGAAAATAAAGGCGTCAAGCTTGAACAAATTTATAAACACCTAGCTTATTACAATTAATGTATCATGTAATGAACAACAGCCTAATCAACCAAAGTAGCATAACCTTTTAAGTAAAACTGAACAACATATTAAACAACATATTTTAAATATCGCAATGCTTAATAATAGTTGACAAACGTTTGTACATTGTAAATGTTAAAAATGTTTTTCAAAATATTGTACTTTTCCAAATATTAAAATTATAAATACATAAATATTTAAAATATAACCATGTATAGGCCTACTGCAATATAAAGTACATTAAAAACCCACTAAAAGTGTAATAATTTTGTTATGTTCTTACACAAAGTAGACATAAAATATACTTTAAGTAAGAGTAACATAAGTTTTCTGTAAATACACTAAAAAGTCACTAAAAGTGTTAAAAAATGCTTGTGTTTAGTATATCCCTTAAAAGTGTAACTAAAATATATATTTATTAACATAGTATTTCTACTATACTTTTTAGAAATATACTAATAGTGTGCTGTGCTTAGCATATTCCTTAAAAGTGTAACTAAGCATATATATATTACCAAAGTATTTCTAGTATACTTTTGATAAATACTGTCACGGTGTTGCTGTGCCAGGGAACAGGCAGGACGACGAGAATAAAGGATACAATAAACCTTTAATAATTACACAAGAGGGTAGGAGCACACGCACAGGGTAACATTCACAATAACTAACAAACTGGAACACAAAGAACAGGAACTGATATAAGGTGGATAACGAGGGGCAGACAGGTGAGCACAATGAGGTGATTAACTAATAATGAGAACAGGAACAACCAAATAAGGACACAGAGGGAGAAACCATACAAGACAGTCCACAGGGGTGTGACACATACATTAAAAGTATGCTTCTGTTTAGCATATTTCTTAGAAGTATAACTAAGCATATATTTAATACAAAAGTACTTCTAGTATACTTTTTAGAAATATATTAAAATGGAATTCAATATATTTTTATTGCACTTCAAGTAAGCATGTTGGGAATACTACGTCTTTAATACTACGTCTTTTTCACCTGGGAAAAGCTACCAAAATTTGGCATTTCACACATAAATAAATAACGACAAACACTTTTTTCAAATATGGAACATGATTCTTATAAAGTTTTTTTTCTTTTGTTCTAATAAACAAAAAACGGAGACATTTTGATATGTTTGCCCCAATGAACCCAGAAGGTGAAAGACTAAGATCCATCTCCATTGTGATTGGACTATATAATTATGTTTAATTTATACTTCCACTTGGGAGTCCAAAGAGACCCTGTCAGTCCCTCTAATGCAGCACTCTGTCAGAGGCCGAACACCACATCAACAATCAGTTTATGTGTGTGTGTGTGTATGTTTGTGTGTAACCTCAGTCATTGCATTAATTAGTTCAAAAGAGAGCTACACAGTACAATAACTGAGCCAGTGGGCCTGTAGGATCATGCAACTCTTATCACTCTACATTTAGACTTAATTATTAATGTTATACACCATCTAAGTGAAACAATTAAAATAATAAGGCCACAAAATGGGTTGGCTGGGAGGCATAATGAAAACATCATGCTTATAAGGGGTGGCTTGGATGGTCAATTTCAGAGACAAGAAAATCCTCTAATGAAAGAAAGAACCTCTAAAGCTCAATAATTGTGCTGGAATATGATGTTTAATTGAGAACAAGGCAGTGCTGGACAGAAAGGCCATTATGAAGGTTTTACGGACAACATTGCTTTGATGGTTCATTTTGAAAGACTACATAGATGTTAAACAACAGAAGACACACTGGGACTTCTATGATCAAGACTGTATAAAAAAAACTTCCAATATCTATATATGATGTATTATTTATATTAATTATGAATTCAGTTAATAATAGCTTATTATTAATATAAATAATGCATATAGCGTCTTAAGTCGCTTGGGTATATTTTTAGCAATAGCCAAAAAAACATTGTATGGGTCAAAATTATCGATTTTTCTTTTATGCCAAAAATCATTAGGATATTAAGTAAAGATCATGTTCCATAAGTGTATCAAAACTTAATTTTTAATTAGCAATATGAATTGCTAAGAACTTTATTTGGACAACTTTAAAGGCGATTTTCTCAATATTTTGATATTTTTGCACCCTCAGATTCCAGATTTTCAAATAGTTGTATCTCGGCCAAATATTGTTCTATCCTAACAAACCATACATCAATGGAAAGCTTATTTATTCATGCTTTCAGATGATGTATACATCTCCATTTAAAAAAATTGACCCTTATGACTGATTTTGTGGTCCAGGGTCACACACACACACACACACACACACACACACACACACACACACACACACACACTACCGGTCAGAATATATATATTTTCTGATTCACATATTCAGATTTATAACTATATATTCTGCTTTACTTCTTTATAATCTGGTTACATTTATACATTCTGATTTATAACTATATATTCTTATAATTTATTTCTGTGATGCAAAGCTGAATTTCCATCAGCCATTACTCCAGTATAAAGTGTCACATGATCCTTAAGAAATCATTCTAATATGCTGATTTATTATTAGAATTATCAATGTTTGCAACAGTTGTGCTGCCAAATATGTTTTTGGAGACTGCAATACTTTTTTCAGGATTCTTTGATGAACAAAAAGTCAAAAAGAACAGGATTTATTCAAAATATAAATAATCATGTGACACTGAAGACTAGAGTAATGCTGCTGAAAATTCAGCTTTGTATCACAGGAATAAATTAGAATTTAATGTATATTAAAATAGAAAAACGTTATTTTACATCATAATAACATTTTACAATATACATTTTTTCCTGTATTTTTGATCAAATAAATGCAGCCTTGATGATCATAAGAAACTCCTGTAAAAAACATTAAAATCGTTCTGATCCCAAACTTTTGACCGGTAGTGTATGTTTCCGTACCCACTGTATATATATATATATATATATCAGGGGCGTTTCCTCTGAGGAGGCAAGGGAGGCAACGCCAATATTACAAATGACAAAATATAACATTAAAAACTGTATAAATCACTTGTTTTTCTAAAAAAACATTGTCCAACAGAAAGTAAAGTTACAGCAGGAGTCCGCATCTCTCTTGCTTTCCCTGAACCCATGGAATTTTAACAGACCCCCTAAAGTGTGTGGTGAGTTTGGTGGGGGGTAATTGAGAATGAAATGGGGAAAGTCACGAAAGAGGAGACAATGCTTCCATCTGTGGGAGTTTTTAGTGAGTAATCAGCTTGGTGAAATTTAAAGTAAATCTCAGTGTTTGTGACCAGTATTTACCAATCTTTGATGACTGATGAACAGAAAATTTCAAAAATAGTTAAAAGTTTAGTTCACAACTAAAATATATTGTTTAGATTGTTACTGCTTATTATTTTTTAATAAATGTTATATGCTTACTTGATGAGATTCATACTTATTTTCTATGAGTGTAGGCACACCGGCGGCGCCGTTCGGCGTCTGTCCAGGGCGCCCAGCTACGTCGTGTTATACTTGTAAGAATTGTTCTAGACATGCTGAAAATTTGAGGCTACAGCACAGCAGCACTTCTTCATTTTCTCTGATGCACTAACTCTGCAGCAGCACTTCTTCGTCGTCGTCTCGTCTGATGCACTCACTCAACTAAGCATTCTAACCACAACCTCGCCCCTCCCCACCCCCCAACCATTTGAATTTCTGTAGGCGGGAATTATTTGTAATGATATTCCAATGAGCCACTTTGTGATATCACAAAGCCCAGAAAACAAACGCTGTAGTCCAAACGAGCCGTTCGTTGCAGTTCTTGAAAAGGGATTTTTAAAAAACTAAATATCCCTTTGCAGTGGACTTTGAGATTTGTAACTTTCTATATCTTTTTTTTATGCCCAAACGTACACACTACACGCTGACTAAAATTAAAAAAGTGAAATAGGACCCCTTTAATAAATAGAATATTGATTTCATTAAAAAACATTAAAAAATATATAAAATAGAATTGTTTTTTTTTCTCTTCTTTTTCTGATAGTGTAAGTAATGTTTATTTAACCAAGAAAATGGTACTGGGACATGAATTTACATTTGATTAAAAAAAAATAAAAAATAAAAACTTGCCTCCTCGTTTCAGAACACTGCTGCACACCACTGACACACACACACACACACCCACACACACACACACACACAGAGAGAGTATACTACCCTCCAAAATCTATAGTCTTGTTTAAAAAAAACTTGATAAAGATTATTATATATACTCTATTATAAATAAGAGTGAGGAAAGCGGATGTCTGTATATCCTTGCATTATGATTGACAGGATTAGATGAACATACTCCCTCCCAAACTTTCGTTGAAAACTCCTTTACATACCAATCTACACAGAATTTGGGGAATTACATGGCTGCAAATCTCTCTTTATCTGAAAAAACATCATGCCACATAGGGGTCAAAGGGCACAACAGCAGAGCTTAGAAAAAAGAGCTTCTAACTTGCACAACTGATGCACAACTCCAAAATAAAGTGAGTATTTAACAGTCAATGCTCCCAAGTAGAAAATAAGGTCAAGTTAAGTTTAAGTGTGTTATGCTGAGCTGAGTCAGTGTGAGTAAGCACCGAGTTGAGTCAGTGTGACTACTGGGGCTCCCCAAGGGCCCGGGTCAGGCCTGAGCACTGAAGCACAGCCGTCTACACAAAGCTAATATCAGCCTCAGTTAAGATCCTGTGAGAGCCGGTTTCATTACAACTTGACTAGGTCGGTGTTTAGAGGCCTCCTGCTCTTTGTCAGGTATTATTGGAGAAGGCAGCTCACACCACGTTCAAGACACTCAATGAATAGATCATTATAGATTTTACCTAAAAGGCACGTTGAATGAAATGAGTCTCTCTGGCATCTCCACTTGCCCCCACCTCTCCACTTCGTTCAGCCTTCAGGCCGACGAGAACTCCCTCCATCCCGAGAGCCCCTGAATGCGCAAAATATCCCTGTATCGATCACTGGCCCCAAAGGTCAACTCTTGAGCATTCACTGCGAACGCTTCAACAATCCAGTTAGGCAGTGAGCTTTCAGACTTGTGAAGCGCTGAGAACGGCCATTTTGTTTCGAGTGTGGTAATTCCTCACACACACGCACACACACAAACGCAAACATAAAAGCGTGTGTATATAAGATTGAATGTCTTTCTCGTTCCCTAGCCCAACTTTGAACCGGTTTGTCTTTGTCCTCTCTCTGAGGGGTCCGCTCGACTCTATTTTCATGGATGTGCACTTTTCTTCAACAACAAAGAGACGATTTTGATGGGGGCGGCACAGCTGGAGAATTGCAATCTAAAAATCGCAGCTGGCTCACAGTGGGCGACTGGCCATCCCAGCATACCTTATACATTTACAGTGTGTTGTGGCTAAACAGGCTTGGATCCTGGTCTGGGAGAATGATGCCGAATTCGAACGAGAACCGATCACTCGAGCTATGGAAGCGGGCCGCGGTGAGGACACTTGTGGGGGGCACTGTGATTGTTTACATGCGTTCATATTTTGATGTTCATGTTTATGTATTTGTGCCGACACCTCTGATTTTTTCAAAGCTTTGTACGAGTCGCCCACACTTGGATGTCAAGAAGATGGCATGGATAATAAAAGAAAATGACTCTCAAAAAAATAAAAAGAGACACCAAGAAACATGTCCTTGCTTCTGTTTCATCATCACACGACTGTTGTTTGCTTGAAATTCCCATCGGCTTGTGATGCCCCACTGTCTTTGCTTATGCCGCCAAGCCGCTGTTCTCTCCATACAGTTTCTAAATCACCGACTTGACTATTTATGAAAAATTCATGCAGTCTAATTTATGCTAATATGCTGCCTATTTAAGTACCAGTAACTGGCTGTTGGAGCTAAAGAGAGAAAACTGGAGGAGGGAGCGGTTTGTCTGCATTCTCCAGGTTTAGATGATCAAAGCGTATAATGATCAGGCCACAACTGAGCCAAAACCACATGGAGTGCTCTGTTTACGTTCCAGTTGATCTATCAATGCCGGGTGGTTCAAACCGAGCTTCGGTTTTGCGTGCACTGCATTGGCTGATTTAGTTCAGAGAGAAATAAAAAACAAGAAATGTAATGCACTGTTTTGCAATACAATTCTTTACTTTCCTTTAAATTATAATATAGTCTCTCTTTTTATTTAGGACTGACCCATGGCATGCAATTTCATGTTTACAGAAAGACTAAGGCCTGTTTCGCACTGCACACATAAGCAGTGTGTAAGAGGTGTTGCAGCTTCACTGCAACCGCAGGCTCAAGTGATGCGTTCACACTGACAGAATTTCTCCTGTCGCTCTATACAGAAACACAAAAAAATGTCATAAATGATTTTGTCTCTTAACAAACAGCCATAAATTCTAAAATGGTTAAACAAGTGAGTAATTGAGGGCTATAACAGATTTGATTGTCATGAAATCTAATGTACATGAGCAGGGGAACCACATTTCATTCCAACCGGTTATTCATTTATAAAGAAGCCATTATTTTATGTTGCTTCATTAAAGCATATTGCAAAAGTTTATAGAGTATTTTAAGCATGTTTTCTGATGAGTTCAGCAAGCAATGCGCGGCAAAATAAGCTCAGCACTGAAACAAATGCACAATATGCGCTGTTTATGTTTTGCGTACACTTGCATTGTAAACCTGGCCTAATCAAAATAATTTTGTTGGCGCAAAGTAAAATGTGCAATAAGTCTAAAACTAAAACTTAAAGGTAAACTAAAACTATTAAAATTATTTTTGTATTAATTGAAATAAAGCTGAAAAAGAAAATAAAACAAATTTTAGGTAAAAAGTTACAAAAATGAAATTGAAAAAAGTTTGAGCTGAAGTACTAAAACGAAAACTGAAACAAAAATTAAAACTTACAAAAAAACGAATACAACAATTACTCGAATTAAAATATAATAATAGAAGATAATTCATAAAATATTAATAAATACTATAAAGTATATGTAAAACTAAACTAACACTGCCTAACACTGTTTTGTCCACTTATAGTGCCTCAAAATAAATATTTGAATATCTTTCAAATATCGTTTAGCCTGTACATAACTCATAAATTAGGTGACTATAAAGTGCAGAAGAGTTGGTGAGTTCGGCTAGTGGTTTATATTTTTGCTTGCAATATGGATCAGGAAGTTTGTGAACGGCTTGGGGGCAGTTCATGGGTATCCCATCTGAGGCTGAGACAGTAGTTGAAACATCTTTGAACTCATGCTTGCTGAAAAGACATAATGACGCTTCATTGCCCTAAACTGATCCCCAGCTAACACTGGTAATATAAGTCTTCCCAAATTGAACTGCATACAGACCCTCAGTCTGAAGGTTATTTGATTAAAGCTTTTAGCTCAGACTTCTGTATCACGCTCATTAAATATTGAGGTAATAATGATGTCATGTGACCTTTCCTATAGAGGCCACAAACTTACAGTAAGTTGGCAAAAAGATTCATTCTCGTTTGACATTTCCATGCAATCTAGCTTTTGGTTTGAATCACTTCATCCCACCGCCTCTGCAACTGCACTGTCCACACGCCAAGAGAATGAAATCGACATGCCCCCACATGACCTCCACAGGAAGCAAAATACAGCAAGGAAATTTATACAGTGCAAGCAAAAATCATGACTCAAGTTCTGTGCGGACAGCAAGGGGATTTCCTTCTGCTCACTGTTCCTCCCTCAGGTCTATTTTCCTCTCAAACAACATCTTGTGAGCTTCATTTGAGTTTTTTTTACAATGAATCCACACATTCTTGTGGCTCAAATAAACTGTACAAAAACTGAACCAACCTTTTTGTCTCCACAAAGATACATTTGACCTCTGATTGGTGGAACTGTAGAGCCAGTGCTTGAAATATATGGTTATCCTTAACACACAACCTCGTTCAGGCCTGAGCTTAGACCTGTAACACTAGTGTATTGATTCTCAATTCCTCCAGCAGTGCGGGAAAAGCATTATTCCAGTTCTGCTTGACTGTGCCTAAGACAGGGGGTAAACAGGGACTCTCCTTTAGCCAGAGACCAACAATAATGTGCTGATTAAGACAAGGGGGGTCCCGCTAAGGCCAGCCAGTGACATTTGACCACGGCCTCCATCTAAGACTAATCAATCACATCATTATAAACGTCCAGGTTGAGGAATTTTCTAGCATGGTTGAAGCTTGTGGTGGTCTCCTCCTGTGAAGATGGCTTTCATTATATCACCATAGGGAAAGGCTTACATTATCTTCCTTAGTAAACCCTTACCACAGCCGAGCTTTGATGTCAAGTTAATTATTATGTGCTGAATATAGCAATAGCAATAGAATTCATTCTTATGTCTGCATCACTGAATATATAACAGATTTTAGTAAAGCAAAATTAACTCTGTAGATGCTGATTCAACAATGATAATATCCTATTCTCATATTCTTAAAATAAAATAAAAAATAAAAAAATTGCCTCTGAGAATGAACGTACTGTTTACTATATGTTCAGAATAGCAAATAATACTAACCTTACTTAAAAAAAGTATTATTATTGTTCATAACGTTTACCATGTTTAAGGTAAATGAGTTAAAAAAACTCTGTAGGTGTCGTTTCAACAATGATAATATTATTTTACATTATTCAAGCAACACATGCTTTATAGGAATGAATACATTTACAGTTCATACAGTTCACGATTTTCTATATTATCTAGAATTACACTATCTTTCAAAATTTGGGGTTATGAACTTTTTTTGTTTTTAAAGTCTTGTTTACTTACCATGGTTACATATATTTGACCAAAAATACAGTAAAAACAGTCATATTTTGTAAATATTAAATATCATTTCAATATTATATTAAACAGTAAATATTATAAAATTTTAAACAACCATGGTCCTTTAAAAAACATGATCATTCAGAAATATGCTAATTTGTTGCTCAAAGAAACAGCATTTATTTGAAATCGAAATCTTTTGTAATATTTCTAAATGACTTACTGTCACTTTTGATAAATTCAATTTTTCCTTGCTGAATAAAAGTGCAGAAATTTTGATTCAGCATTTTTCATGCAGCATTTTTGCTTTCAGTGCACTGGGATCTTGTTGCTTTGCACCAAGTTAGGACACACTATAACAATTCTTCTTTTAAACTTAAAAATATATTAAACCTACAGCTAATAAAACATGGCCAGTTTCACAATATTACTTAGTCAATACAAACACAATAATTTCTTAACCTTCCCAGAGGTAAACAACAGTTGTTCATGTTGGTTCCCTGAAAATACACCAAGCTTAAAAGTCAATAATCAAGTTTATCTCTGAGCTGATGGGTTCAAATGAGCACTTAAAGAAAGTCTCTTCATTTTGTGGATTCAGTTGCCTTATTAATTCAAATCTGACTTTGAATGCCTGCATGTAGCCGGGATAATTATTAACAGGGGAAGATCAAAGGAAGCATATTATGGTCCTTCTTCAAATTTTTTTTCTCCTTTTTGCTGATGTGTGTGATGTGCATCCACTTTGATGTTGTAAGCTGTTTCATTTAATGTAGAGAGGACAAAAATACTACACCATGTAATCTGGCATTTATCCTGGGAGAGCAGAATTCCAAAATGTGACACGTGTCAAGAGGCAGAAAAAAAAGGAACAAGGAAGGAAAAGAACTTGAAAGAATGAGTGTGTTTCATCCCAAAAAACTGACCCCCCATCTATGAACACAATCATCAAAACACTGTGCTTTTAAAAGCAGGGGGATTCAGCTTTTCATTAAAATGATAAATAAGCAAACGCTCTGGTGAAACTAATAATTCGACTTGTGAAGTGCCACAACTGATGCTCACATGACAATGACAACATGACAAATGCAGTAAGTCCAGATTACATTCATACTACACACTATGCACAACACCTTTTTTAATGGTAATAAAGTAATTACTTATTTTAGAAAGCATGTGCTTTCAGACGAAGCCACTGTCTTTAAGAGTGAGTCACTGAATCGTTCATTCAAACGATTCGTTTGGAACTATTTTTGTTTTGGTAGAGCAAAACAGACAATATATGACTTTTATTTATTTATTTATTTATTTATTTATTTATTTTTGTAAAATAATTTACATAACAGTTTCAGTTTGTATTTTTATAGACCCCAATAAATAGCTTGACAAGCACAGTTTTTATTAATATTTCTCATAAGAAGTTTGGGAGAGAAATATATGGAAATACAGATTCTCCTTTAAGAGTCTCCTAAAAATAAAATAAAATAAACAGTAAGAAAATATGATGATAGTTGGATGATAGTTTTATTAATTGGTAGTTGGTTGCAGATGATAGTAGGGTGGAGAAACATTATAATTTTAGAGAGCACTTGACTGGCCTAAAATCAATCAATCTATCTATCTATCTATCTATCTATCTATCTATCTATCTATCTATCTATCTATCTATCTATCTATCTATCTATCTATCTATCTATCTATCTATACATATATATCTATAGGAAAATATTGTATATTTGAAACAAGCATGTCTACTAAAAGTGAATATTGTCAACTTTCAGGAAACACTAGCTACCAGATACAATCAAAATCTATCTATCTATCTATCTATCTATCTATCTATCTATCTATCTATCTATCTATCTATCTATCTATCTATCTATCTATCTATCTATCTATCTATCTATCTATCTATCTATCTATCTATATCTATAGGAAAATATTGTATATTTGAAACAAGCATGTCTACTAAAAGTGAATGTTGTCAACTTTCAGGAAACACTAGCTACCAGATACAATCAAAATCCCACATAAATTCAAATTTCACGTAGTAAAAACCGAGTAGCAAGTAGTATAGAGTGTACATTAGGCAGCAAGATGAACGTTCTGAGTGCGCCTGTGATAAAACGAGAGAGAAAGAGAAAAATGAACGAGTCCTTATATGTTGATATGTATCCCCTCCCTGCCAAAAGTATTGATTTTTTTTTGTGTGTGTGTGTGTGTGTGTGTATATGTGTGTGTAAAGGGAGCGAGCATATGTGTGTGAGAGAGTGAGTGAGTAAGAAGAGAGAGACAATTGAGAAAAATTACTCCATATATGAATATACATTGGAAAAAAATAGGTGTTAAAAAAACGGAGTAGTACTGATTTTGTATATATCCAAGAAAGATACATTTGTTCAATTATGAACTTACGTGCATGTGTGCTCTGCAGACAGATAGAGGGATATACTGCGTGTGTATAAATGCATGTGTGTGTGTGTGTGTGTTAATGATATATCTTCCTTGGTCGGGCCTGTGCTTCCAATTTGGAGGCTGTCAGAGTTCAGGGTGATGGAGTGTCAGAGCTAGAAGCTTGATGCATGTGGAAAGGGCAGGTTCTATAGGGGCCCGGCAGTGCCTCTGTCATCAGACATACACACAAACACACAAACGGCGAAATGTCACACACAAATATGCACTCAACCCCACACACTGTCAGGGCACAGCGTGTGCAAACTGAGGGGCCCACACATGCATAACCCCCTCCCCCCGTTTCATGTATTTCATATGTGTCTGAAGCAAAAAAGCATCAGAAATGACTGGGAATTATTATCCACCAAACCTTCCACGAAATAGAATAAAACAGCAGTGGTGGCCCAGCTAGAGCTGAATTCAAACCGTCAGAAGCGGCTCTGTGTACCTGCTCAACCACCATGAGGAGCCTCATTAACAACATGCAAAGTGAACTCATTCAGAGGCTGAGACGACGAACCCAGCTGTCACTGAAGATGACTGCTTTAATTGTCTAGGAAGGGGGCATTGAAGGGGAATGAAAACCGAATGAAGTGTTGTTCGCTAATTGAAAGATTTCTCCTCATATTCCAGGTTCCTTGTGACAGATGCCCGAGGAGCCATTGAGGAAACGGGAGCTGACTTCATCGTGAGCTGATGAAAGAGACAGACCTTGGCCTCCCAGAAGGAGTTATTCTCCGAGGCAACTTGAAGAGGGATAGTACCGCACAGGTGTGACAGCCCGTCAGAAATGCAACGTGTGTGTTTACACACACAAATACACAAATGAGAGACAAAAGTCGCAAAGGAAGGAGCTGCACTGGGCACCTGTGCTGCTTTGATACCGCTGCCCGGGAAAAGTGTGGAGATGTTTGAAACATCTTAATGGTTCCTCAAAACACAGTTGTGTTCAGATACTATGCAACTGAGTTGCAGTGGTGGTGCTTTTTCTGTAGTCTCACAGTAAAAGTGCTACTCTGAACTTTAGGAGTAACTTTTTTGTTTTTCATATCCTGATGGCCCTTATCATAAAGTACTGTGGTGGTATTGTGGTACAGCGATGGAGTGAGATGCTATGTCATGATACTATTTTGGTGTTTCTTTAACTTTAGGGCACTTTAAGGACCCTATTAACGGTATATGCACGTATATAATCAAAGAATTGTATTTAATAAATAATTCTGGCTGTAATTATTTTTTTAAAGCCATGACAGTTCCAACCACAGTATCATCAACATCTCAAATTATGTATTTTGTTTGATAACATTTTGTGGTGGAAATGACATTATATGGCATTATTTAACAATGCATTATATAAAAAAAAAATCTGTAATTAATATATATAATTTGATATATATAAAATCTTTGTTTAGATTCTCATATTTTTAACATGTAATCATTCATATTTTTCATAGTTTCAGTCTGAATATCTGGGGTCTGGGCAAACATAAAACTATAAAAGACATTTTAAAAGTAGCAAAAATTAATGATAAAAAGTCGGTTTTGATGTTATCTTCCTAAAAAAAACTTTTTTTTTAAAAATCACCCTCTGCATTAAAAATTTTTTTTAAATAGAAAAAAAGTTATTTTAAATTTACCATTTTTGATCAAATAATTACAGCCTTGGTGAGAATAAAAGTTTCACTCAAAAACTTTTTTAAAATCTTACCGACCCAAAAAGAAAAATATATTAATGGCAACTTAATTAACTGATTCATGTCCAAAAACCAAAATAAAACTTCAACATCAGTTCAACGATACAACAGACAAACAAACAACAGCCTGCTCATATTACGATAACATCCCTTACTTCATCTCACCAGTGTCACAAACTATAAGACGTCCTCATATGAACCCAATGACGTTGCAGCAATATTCTTATTGGCTCAAGTCCACGATGCTATAAAGTGCCCACCTTCCTATGGACTACTTTAAAACCAATATGTGCAGTGTACAATGGCAACTTTGTAAATGTCAGAAATGTCAAAGTTTGACATAATGAAAGGAAACAAGCATCATCCTCCCCCTGAACACATCCCCCTGTTTATCAATTAGCTCTCCTGGATTTTCAGACGACCAGAGGAGAGCAGGAGTGGAAAGAAAACAAAATATAGAAGAAGGGAGGGAGGTAATGAAGAGGGGATGGAAGGGGAGCGGAGGCTCTCTCTCTCTCTGGCTGCTGGGGCCCAGCAGTGCCCTAAGGCAGTGGAGACAATAACTGACACATTTCTTAACCTAGTGTAGTGATGCCCCATATCCTGTAGCCTGGACCTTCCCTGTTTCCCCAGCATCCCGAGCTTTCCTTTTATCCCCATCCATCAGAGAGAGCTGACAGCCTGCCACAGGGGGACTAACCACACACACACACACACACACACACACACACACACAAACTCCTTTCACACCGGGCACACTGACAACTTGGTGATAAACACAATATGCAGAAAACTGCATATTAAAGAACACAAATGATTATTATGTCCACAGGGCAACGGTACAATACTAACCAATATGATAGATGACGCTGCTGGAAGGTTTTATGGGTTTCTAGGAACAGCCAGAAACAAAAGGAGATGAAATTGCAAAGCAGGGGAAGGGAAATCACTTTTGGGTTATAAAAATCATTCGGCGTGGGGAAATAATAGAGGTAACAGCAATGGCTGCAATTGTTTAATTGAAAAATGTTGGAAAACCGTATAAATTTATGCAGAATTATTGCCCTTCCATGAGAAATATTAATATTTCAAAACACTGGGACATTTGTGACTGTAATTGCAGCGGTTTTTGGAGTGTGAGAAGAGCGTGTGAATGTCTGGTTGGGGTTTGGTGTTGTTGTGGGCAGGTTGAGCAGGAAACAGACAGGAACATGTTGACAGACCAGTTTTGTCATCTGATCAAATTTTCATGGGCAAGTGCTGCTGCTTATGACTGCAACTGCATTAGACTCCTGTGATAAGAGAATATTGGTATGATGACAGGTTTTACATATATTCTTCCATCCTTCTGTTCTTTTTCCCTCCTTTAGTCCTTATTTCCTTCCTTCGTTTAATCCATGATCCAAGTTATTTCCTCCTTTCTTCCTTTTCTTCCTTACCTCCATCCATCCATCCATCCATTTGTTCATCTTTCTTTTCCTTCTTTCATCCCTTTCCTCTTTCTTTCCATTCTGTTTCATCTACCCATCATCCATCTTTCTCCTTCCTTCTTTTTTCCTCCCCTCTCTTCACCCATTCTCTCCTTCCTTTCATTCATTTATTCTTTTGTTTCTTACTCTTTCCATCCATCTATACTTTCTTCCTTATTTACCTCTTTTCTTTACTCTCCTTTTATCTTTTTTCATTCACCCATTATCCATCTTTTTCCATCATTCTTTCCTTCCTTCCTTTACCCATCCCATCCATCCATCTTTCCATCTGTCCATTTTTCCTTTTCCATCCACCCACCCATCAATATCATCTTAAATGAATCTTACATTCATCTCACTCCATCCATCTAAAACAGTGATGGGCAAACTTGGCCCTTCCAGGCCACTTTCCTGCAGAGATTTGATCCAACCCTGATATGACTCCCCTGCCTGTAGCCTTCTAGTAGTTTCGAAGACAATGATTAGCTGGTTCAGGTGTGTTTGATTAGGGTTGGAGCTAATCTCTGAAGGAAAGTGGCCTGGAAGGGCCAAGTTTGCCCATCCCTGATCTAAAATCTCCCATCCACCTATCATCCATCTTTCTCTTTCTTTTTCTCTCATCAGTCCCTTTTGTGTTTGTCTTCTATTTTCCTGCATCTATGCTTTCTTCCCTCATCCCTTCTTTATTTCTTACCCTCCCTCTGTCCTTCCTTCCTTCCTTCCTTCCTTCCATCCATCCATCCTTCATTCCTTAATTCCTTCATTGCTTACTTCCTTTCTCTCTCTTCCATTCTTGCTTCCTTTGCACCTTTCTTCAATTTTCATTCTTTCTTTTTAAAAGTCCCTACATGGCTGTTGCTACAGGTGAAACCCTGAACAGTCTGAGAATGGTTAACAAGGACCATTTAAAAACAAAGCTATAAATCCCATCCAGTCTGTTCTGTTTGTAATCGTATAGCTGATCTTAACAATGTAAAGGAGGTCAGGGTCAGCGTAAGAAAGCGAATCCACTGGTCTTAGTTAATGTCTCTGTTTGACCTTTCATGAAAGCACCTACATCGTTAGCATGAATATTTAGACACTGCTGTATCATGTGCACACCAGTGCTCGCTTTAAAACGGAGCTCCTCCTATTAATGATCTTAATGATGAGAAAGGGTGAACATCCTTTCAAAGTCGGCCCAGCCAACACACCTCCGAGGCCTCGCCGCTACACTTTATGATGATGTTCTGTGCAATTAATCAAAGTGGCGTTTATTGCTTGTGCCAGACATATTAAATTGCTCCCTTGTCCTTAGGGCTCCGGGCTACTGGGTGTCATTATGGTCCCGCAATCACTAAAACTAATTTCCTGTTTTTGCTACAGGTCACATATAATCTAAAAAGGTGCCCGGTCTCCTCTCCGATTGTAACATAAACTATATTGGAAATGGGAGTAAATTATAGAAAATCCTGAGCTTAGGACTTATTTTGTGTAATGCACTAACAACATATGTCTGATTTTGCCCTGTGCTGATTTGAGAGGCAATGGGTTTTATAATAAAGCCATGCAAAGTTACGCACTGCGTTTCCTCCTTGTTTGATCGGACTTGTGTATGAAAACAAGTTCTTTGGTCCCCTTCGTCTTAAATGGCAACATCTCTCTTATGGCCACAATAAACAGCTCATTAACAAGCAGAGCCTGTTCTTGTCTGGTATGCGGTAATACAGGCCACTAGAAAAGAAACTCCGATAATGTATAATCACACTCACAAACGTGTGAACAAATGTGACAAGTTGCATTAAAGAAGTGAAGCTGGGTTAGGAGACCACTCCTCCTCTAAGACATACTCATGCTCTGTCCCAAAACCTAGCATGCTGCCTGTAGAGGGAGCATTTTTTGTAATGAGCTCCCTGTTATGAAAGGTGTTTTATCCCTCCTTAAGATACTTTATTTTGGACAAATTCTAATGCCACATTGTTTGCCTTAAATCTCAAAATGCACTGTGATGTGCTTTGTGAAAAAACAAGTTGAGAGAAATTGTAAATAAGCAAAATATAAATAAAACTTTAATTGAACATTGAAAACATTGATACATATAATTAATAAATAAATATAATAATTAATATAAAAAATAATAATAATATCATTAATCATGAATCATATCATTATATTACATTAAACAGTATAATTGTGTTCACCAAGGCTACATTTATTTGATCAAAAATACAGTAAAAATAGTAATATTGTGAAATATTATTGCAATTTAAAATAACTGATATATTTTAACATGCTTTAAAATGTAATTTATATCACTGTAATGGCAAAGCTGAATTTTCAGTAGCTTTCAGTGTCACATGATCCTTCAGAAATCATTCTAATATGCTGATTTGGTGCTCAAAAATATTTCCTTCTGTTATCAGTTAAAATTACTTTTCAGGATTCTTTGAAGAATAGAAAGTTCAAAAGAACAACATTTATTTGAAATATATATATATATATATACTGTAT
>NW_015505305.1:380346-381817 GCF_001515645.1 Sinocyclocheilus grahami
TCCTTCCTTCCTTCCTTCCTTCCTTCCATCCATCCATCCTTCATTCCTTAATTCCTTCATTGCTTACTTCCTTTCTCTCTCTTCCATTCTTGCTTCCTTTGCACCTTTCTTCAATTTTCATTCTTTCTTTTTAAAAGTCCCTACATGGCTGTTGCTACAGGTGAAACCCTGAACAGTCTGAGAATGGTTAACAAGGACCATTTAAAAACAAAGCTATAAATCCCATCCAGTCTGTTCTGTTTGTAATCGTATAGCTGATCTTAACAATGTAAAGGAGGTCAGGGTCAGCGTAAGAAAGCGAATCCACTGGTCTTAGTTAATGTCTCTGTTTGACCTTTCATGAAAGCACCTACATCGTTAGCATGAATATTTAGACACTGCTGTATCATGTGCACACCAGTGCTCGCTTTAAAACGGAGCTCCTCCTATTAATGATCTTAATGATGAGAAAGGGTGAACATCCTTTCAAAGTCGGCCCAGCCAACACACCTCCGAGGCCTCGCCACTACACTTTATGATGATGTTCTGTGCAATTAATCAAAGTGGCGTTTATTGCTTGTGCCAGACATATTAAATTGCTCCCTTGTCCTTAGGGCTCCGGGCTACTGGGTGTCATTATGGTCCCGCAATCACTAAAACTAATTTCCTGTTTTTGCTACAGGTCACATATAATCTAAAAAGGTGCCCGGTCTCCTCTCCGATTGTAACATAAACTATATTGGAAATGGGAGTAAATTATAGAAAATCCTGAGCTTAGGACTTATTTTGTGTAATGCACTAACAACATATGTCTGATTTTGCCCTGTGCTGATTTGAGAGGCAATGGGTTTTATAATAAAGCCATGCAAAGTTACGCACTGCGTTTCCTCCTTGTTTGATCGGACTTGTGTATGAAAACAAGTTCTTTGGTCCCCTTCGTCTTAAATGGCAACATCTCTCTTATGGCCACAATAAACAGCTCATTAACAAGCAGAGCCTGTTCTTGTCTGGTATGCGGTAATACAGGCCACTAGAAAAGAAACTCCGATAATGTATAATCACACTCACAAACGTGTGAACAAATGTGACAAGTTGCATTAAAGAAGTGAAGCTGGGTTAGGAGACCACTCCTCCTCTAAGACATACTCATGCTCTGTCCCAAAACCTAGCATGCTGCCTGTAGAGGGAGCATTTTTTGTAATGAGCTCCCTGTTATGAAAGGTGTTTTATCCCTCCTTAAGATACTTTATTTTGGACAAATTCTAATGCCACATTGTTTGCCTTAAATCTCAAAATGCACTGTGATGTGCTTTGTGAAAAAACAAGTTGAGAGAAATTGTAAATAAGCAAAATATAAATAAAACTTTAATTGAACATTGAAAACATTGATACATATAATTAATAAATAAATATAATAATTAATATAAAAAATAATAATAATATCATTAATCATGAATCATATCATTATATTACATTAAACAGTATAATTGTG
>NW_015505305.1:381854-382138 GCF_001515645.1 Sinocyclocheilus grahami
ATAGTAATATTGGGAAATATTATTGCAATTTAAAATAACTGATATATTTTAACATGCTTTAAAATGTAATTTATATCACTGTAATGGCAAAGCTGAATTTTCAGTAGCTTTCAGTGTCACATGATCCTTCAGAAATCATTCTAATATGCTGATTTGGTGCTCAAAAATATTTCCTTCTGTTATCAGTTAAAATTACTTTTCAGGATTCTTTGAAGAATAGAAAGTTCAAAAGAACAACATTTATTTGAAATATATATATATATATATACTGTATATATATATAT
>NW_015505305.1:382491-389549 GCF_001515645.1 Sinocyclocheilus grahami
ATTTTTTTTTTTTTTTTTTTTTTTTTTGTGAAATTATAAAGGTCTTTACTGTCATTATTGATCAGATTAATGTAGCCTTGCTGAATAAAAGTATTAATTTCTTTGGGGGGAAAAATACTTGGTGGCCCCATACTTTTAAACAGTACTTTAATTTATTATTATATATTTTAATTTATTCTGTCTAATATTTGTCTAGTATTATGAATATTTATGCTTATTAGAATGTAATGTCATTAGCTTTAGCAACATGCTACCAACAAAATGTACTGGAATAAATTTTTGCAGTCAAATCAGTCATTTACTGGGTTTCCGTGATTGTCAGGATACTGTCTTAAAGGGCAGTTGCCTTTGTAGGGAACAGGAAGCTTGCTAAGTTTTGGAACAGAGCTACAAACGAACACACTGAGACATCGAAAAAGATGCACGAACCCTGCCTATTTCGAAAACTTTTATGTCTGTCATTTCTTGGCAGTGGGTTTTTGGATGACTTATCAGATGTCATGTGTCCCTGACTCTTCGATAGTCAAATTAATCAGACCATCGCTAGGTCTCTCTTTCTAGATACCGCGTGAGCCTTGATTCGACGGGTCAGTCTTCATGAGATAATTTGCAGCTGCAGTCGGAATGGGAGGGTGGGGGAGGACAGTTATTGCAGTGGGACAGGCAGTTAGTTAGCCTTGCCATCAGGGTGGCATCTGTCATCCCACTGTGCTACTGCTTGTGTCCTATGATGGATGTCACAATTTGGACCATCAAAATAGGAGCCCCCTGCTGCTTTTAATTGCCAAAGCTGGGCGCCGGCACATTTGTTATTACCAAGCGCTTGTTACGTCACACCAAATGAATTAACAGGTGAAGATAATAGATGTGCACCCAGGCGATCCGGTCTACAGCCCCTACGAGGACCCTGAGTAATTATGGGATAATAAATGTTCTGTATTGAAGCAGTGGGGGGCAGCATTAGACAGGCAAAAAAAAAAAAAGCCTACCTGACAGGCTGTATGG
This sequence comes from Sinocyclocheilus grahami, assembly GCF_001515645.1. Classification (NCBI taxonomy): domain Eukaryota; kingdom Metazoa; phylum Chordata; class Actinopteri; order Cypriniformes; family Cyprinidae; genus Sinocyclocheilus; species Sinocyclocheilus grahami. The sequence continues at coordinate 383,497 of NW_015505305.1, forward strand.
AAATACGCTCCACTGCCAGCAATGACACACACTTATCAGCTGCCTGACAGACGCTTGTATAATTAGACCTTTAATACATGCAATTAGAAAAATAGTGAAAAGTGTGCAATTTTACAGGTATAAATATATTCCATCGATTCTATCGTTTCATTAAAATCGTTAAAACTTGGCACTGCAAGGTCTGCTAGAGTAAGTGCAATGGTGGCAGCTTCTTGCAAACAGAATATCTATAACAGAAAGTAATGGGTTGTCTACAGCCGAGTACAGAACATCTAAGGATGTACAAAAAATCCCCAAAACACAGTCAGGATGTCTGTTGAACCTTTGTGGCGATTACACACCACCACTAAAACCAACCTGGGCTCATTAGGAATACATGCCTCTACCTACATTTTTGCAAACCTCCAAAAACGTAGCTATCCATGCAATTCACTAGGGTATGCAGCTGAAATAATCACGAGAGGCAGTAAAACGGCAAAATATTTGATCCCTTTTCACGCAAATTATGATTACAGTGGCAGATTACTGACATTTTTTTGCACAATACTATGTTACCATAGTGCATGATTTGTAAACTAATATGATTTTGTAAACTAATTTTTGCATCACATAACCATGTGTATATAGTAAACTTGCTCGGTAGCTTACCCGATACAGCATTCAGGGTGTGATGCAAAGTGAAACACAAGTCACGATAAAAGAGCTCATGAAGACTTGTAGAAACAAGTTAAAATAGCATGCTTGCTTTAGCAAATGCATTTTTATCTTACATTTATTTTTGGTTTAGTGTAGGTGGTACGTTATTTTCAAACGGGCCACTCACTGAACATTTCATTCATCGAACTGCTTTGATTCGCACAACAACCAATGAAACACTTATATGACTGCACTTTACGTAAGCGGCGCAATGCAACACTGACAGTAAACTGATGCCCCGTTTTATTTATGATGTACTCCATGCGCTAGCGCTATTTCTGACAACAGTACAAATGGATTCAAACTTTAGGTTTGACGCATTTAGTGTAGACAGCCTCAAACTGTTGTGTGACGTAACAACAGCCGTGCCTGGTGTAGACACGATTTACGTTAATCTGTTTTGGATAAAACTGAACACACTATTAGTGCCACTGCCACTCAATGGACATTTAATTTACAAACTGCTGTGATACATACAACAACCAACAATAAAACATAGCCAGATTCTTGTTAATCTGTTTAGAATGTAGACTAAATGTAAATTTTGCGCTACTTACTGGACATTGCACTTTTAAAGTGTTGTGAAACATGCAAGAAGCAACATAACATAATTTTGCAGCAATGGCACATATTTCCAGTGAGCCTGGGTTGATCAAAACCAGGAGAGTAAATATAACCGGCTCAAAAACTGGAGGCAGTGGTAGTCAGCGCTTTCACTAGAGCGTCAGCCAGAGATGGCTAGATATAAATAAGCCCAGAATGTCTTAAGCAAACAGAAATTATACAAAATTAATTAGCAAGCCCCGGATGATAATTACCGGTGGTGAGCGGCTGGGCCTTTGCGTGGGGCTGGAAAGTGCCCAGGCACAACAGAATTCGGGAGGATGTCTGCGTTTGCAGCCTGCTGCCGCCTCTGAGGACCCTGAGTAATTATGGGATAATAAATGTTCTGTATTGAAGCAGTGGGGGGCAGCATTAGACAGGCAAAAAAAAAAAAAGCCTACCTGACAGGCTGTATGGAAATACGCTCCACTGCCAGCAATGACACACACTTATCAGCTGCCTGACAGACGCTTGTATAATTAGACCTTTAATACATGCAATTAGAAAAATAGTGAAAAGTGTGCAATTTTACAGGTATAAATATATTCCATCGATTCTATCGTTTCATTAAAATCGTTAAAACTTGGCACTGCAAGGTCTGCTAGAGTAAGTGCAATGGTGGCAGCTTCTTGCAAACAGAATATCTATAACAGAAAGTAATGGGTTGTCTACAGCCGAGTACAGAACATCTAAGGATGTACAAAAAATCCCCAAAACACAGTCAGGATGTCTGTTGAACCTTTGTGGCGATTACACACCACCACTAAAACCAACCTGGGCTCATTAGGAATACATGCCTCTACCTACATTTTTGCAAACCTCCAAAAACGTAGCTATCCATGCAATTCACTAGGGTATGCAGCTGAAATAATCACGAGAGGCAGTAAAACGGCAAAATATTTGATCCCTTTTCACGCAAATTATGATTACAGTGGCAGATTACTGACATTTTTTTGCACAATACTATGTTACCATAGTGCATGATTTGTAAACTAATATGATTTTGTAAACTAATTTTTGCATCACATAACCATGTGTATATAGTAAACTTGCTCGGTAGCTTACCCGATACAGCATTCAGGGTGTGATGCAAAGTGAAACACAAGTCACGATAAAAGAGCTCATGAAGACTTGTAGAAACAAGTTAAAATAGCATGCTTGCTTTAGCAAATGCATTTTTATCTTACATTTATTTTTGGTTTAGTGTAGGTGGTACGTTATTTTCAAACGGGCCACTCACTGAACATTTCATTCATCGAACTGCTTTGATTCGCACAACAACCAATGAAACACTTATATGACTGCACTTTACGTAAGCGGCGCAATGCAACACTGACAGTAAACTGATGCCCCGTTTTATTTATGATGTACTCCATGCGCTAGCGCTATTTCTGACAACAGTACAAATGGATTCAAACTTTAGGTTTGACGCATTTAGTGTAGACAGCCTCAAACTGTTGTGTGACGTAACAACAGCCGTGCCTGGTGTAGACACGATTTACGTTAATCTGTTTTGGATAAAACTGAACACACTATTAGTGCCACTGCCACTCAATGGACATTTAATTTACAAACTGCTGTGATACATACAACAACCAACAATAAAACATAGCCAGATTCTTGTTAATCTGTTTAGAATGTAGACTAAATGTAGATTTTGCGCTACTTACTGGACATTGCACTTTTAAAGTGTTGTGAAACATGCAAGAAGCAACATAACATAATTTTGCAGCAATGGCACATATTTCCAGTGAGCCTGGGTTGATCAAAACCAGGAGAGTAAATATAACCGGCTCAAAAACTGGAGGCAGTGGGAGTCAGCGCTTTCACTAGACCGTCAGCCAGAGATGGCTAGATATAAATAAGCCAGAATGTCTTAAGCAAACAGAAATTATACAAAATTAATTAGCAAGCCCCGGATGATAATTACCGGTGGTGAGCGGCTGGGCCTTTGCGTGGGGCTGGAAAGTGCCCAGGCACAACAGAATTCGGGAGGATGTCTGCGTTTGCAGCCTGCTGCCGCCTCCACACAAACCTCTGTAATTACTAACTTACATTTCTCTCGTTCGCCTTCACCTTTCATTTCACAGTCATTTGGGAGAGCCAAGGTAAACCAGAGGACTAATTGGCAATAGACGTTTCCACTGGTGAGGTGTAATGCATTAAAGATGTGGGGCTCTGGCTAGTTATGAGCAGCCAAATAAACATTAGCCTTTAGCCATGCAGCTAACCTTCAGTATCCTGCCCCCTACACACAATCCCCTCCTTCTGCCTGTATCTCTCTCTCTACCTGCATCTCTCTCTCTTTCTCTGGCTGTCTTTCTTCCTTACCTGTCTCTCTCTCCATCTCAGTACTTTACTGCCAATGCATCAATAGACATAGCAAAAGTCCTTTATTGGCATGACTGCAATACAAAATAAAATTTTGCCAAAACATTACCATACACAACAAATTCAGCCACAAAAAAAAAACTAATAAATGCAAGGATTTAATAAAATAAACATAAAATAGCGGTGAGGATTTTAAAAAAACAAACAAAGAAAAAACAAACAAATAAATAAATATATACTGTATGTGGTGGGGATTTTCAGTGATGTTTATGCAAGCTACATCGTTTTTATGAGTCTTCATGAGTTAATTACACAAATTAATTGTTTAACTGATTTGTCTTTATGAGTTGAATTAGCGACAGAAGATGCAGAATCTGTGGCATAAGAAAATAATTAAAATAAATAATAAATAGACAAACCCTGTCCTTTTTCTCTCTTTCAATTTCAATTCTCAATTTTCAAACTGCTTTACTGGAATGATTGTTAGGGCTATAAACACAACATTGCCAAAGAATCAACACACACTACAAAAACTTCAATCAATCAATACTATTTATATATTATATAATACATCTGTCCCTCTTTCTATCGCTCTCCCTGTCTCTCTCTTCATCTGAATCTCTCTGCCTGATTCTCTCTCTGCCAGTGTTTCTCCCACTCCCTCTATGTTCTTAGGCATGGTGAGTACTGTAGCTCATGCTGAATGATGGTTGAATGACAGAAGAAACTTCTTCAAACAGAGGGCTGAGGTCTTGTGTATGACAATAGGATGCCCAACTGTCAAAACACTGTGTATGCATGCGTGTCGATACTACATGTTAACGAAAGGCAACTGCATTCTGTCACAAACATGCCCTGTGCAATGGACTGGAAATCATGGCAGCACCTCCTATGTGGTCTGTATGTTTTCCAGAAGCCGCAAAGGCAGGAATTCTATCTTTGGCAGGGACCTCAGTGTAGCGTCCATGCCTTAATGTACAATGATGTGTAAAGTAATCTGCCATTTAAGAAAAACGGCCTGGTGGGAAGATCCTGTTCAACTCTAAAGACTCTCTGTGTTTCCACAGGAAAGCTTTGCATATACATGTCTGGGAATGTGGAATATAGCAGTGAAAATAATCAAACCCAAATTGTGAGTTATCTGGTTTATGTATGGCTAATTTGAGAAAGACAATATTTGGTGTTTTCATCAAAATAGGGCCTCCAGGAACAATGGCTTGAATAAGAATTAATGTGTCTATATTACATGTACACTTTAAATTATTTCAAAATGATAAACATGCTTTGTGTTTGCAATACTACATGTGTATTCACGAGTACTTTGTCCATTCATATCCACAGTGACATGCTGCATCTAATTCAAATGTGTCTCAGTGTAATGCTCTATCAAATGGAATACATACATTGTCCTGCTAATTATACCAATTTTCCAAATGATGTACATATATATTAATCATCATAACTTTTCATAGATTCCTGTGAGTCATTCAATGAACAATCCATATGCATGTTCAGATGATATATACTATATATAGGTAAAGGTTCACTTTGGCTATCAATCGGAGGAAACATAGAAATGATGTTGAAACGAGTGTCTTAAAAAGCACCAAATTCACTATTAGACAGGAAAAGCACTTAAAATATATTTCACTACTTTAGTATCATGTGAAACTATAGATTTGCTGAAAATTCAGCTTCGTAAAATAGTATGAAGTATAGTAATAATTTTACACTATTACTGTTATTACTGTATTTTTGATCATAAGTAGTTGGTATAAGAGTATAAGAGACTTCTTTTCTTTCCAACCCAAACCCTCTGAACACTACTTTATCTATGTCTATCTAGCTAAGATTTCTAATAACATTCAGGATTCCCAGGTTGGGAACACCCTGCTGTAGAGTGTAATGGATAAAGTTCAGATATTTATGTTTCTTTAAAATTTCATGGCAAGATCACAAACATAAAGGGTTATAGTTTAACTTCAGATTCAGACACATCTGGTGAACGACAGCTTTTGAGGGGGGCTTGTATGGATATTCTGTGAATAAAACATGCAGAGAGCAGAATGGAAATGGTTCTGCTTGTCATATTGGCAATGATTGATAGGCACCCCAGTGCAATGAACAGAGAGGCACCTGCTATTTGGCCATGCCTCACTGTGTGCTGTACGCTGAATGGCCCGGGTCCTGACTGCCATAGAGAAATGCTGCATATTTTATTTATTTCTTTATTTGGTTAGTTACAGTTTGAATGTCCCACTATGTAAATGTATCTGTTCTTATATATATATATATATATACAGTATCTCACAGAAGTGAGTACACCCCTCACATTTTTGTAAATATTTTATTATATCTTTTCATGTGACAACACAGAAGAAATGACACTTTGCTACAATGTAAATTAGTGAGTGTACAGCTTG
>NW_015505305.1:389855-390637 GCF_001515645.1 Sinocyclocheilus grahami
TATATATATATATATATATACAGTATCTCACAGAAGTGAGTACACCCCTCACATTTTTGTAAATATTTTATTATATCTTTTCATGTGACAACACTGAAGAAATGACACTTTGCTACAATGTAAAGTAGTGAGTGTACAGCTTGTATAACAGTGTAAATTTGCTGTCCCCTCAAAATAACTCAACACACAGCCATTAATGTCTAAACCGCTGGCCACAAAAGTGAATACACCCCTAAGTGAAAATGTCCAAATTGGGCCCAAAGTGTCAATATTTTGTGTGACCATCATTATTTTCCAGCACTGCCTTAACCCTCTTGGGCCTGGAGTTTACCAGAGCTTCACATGTTGCCACTGGAGTCCTCTTCCACTCCTCCATGACGACATCACAGAGCTGGTGGATGTTGGAGACCTTGCACTTCTCCACAGATGCTCAACAGGGTTTAGGTCTGGACACATATTTGGCCAATCCACCACCTTTACCCTCAGCTTCTTTAGCAAGGCTGTGTTCGTCTTGGAGGTGTGTTTGGGGTCGTTATCATGTTGGAATACTGCCCTGCAGCCCAGTCTCCGAAGGGAGGGGATCATGCTCTGCTTCAGTGTTAATCAGTCTGATCATTATCACCGGTTAGTTAATTACTCATCATCTCATCTATATATACCATGCTCACTCTGTCTGTCGTTGCTGCTATATTGTATTTGTCTTCTGAATTCTGAGTTGTCTAAGGTTACGTCATGCTATCTGTTCCCTATGTTTTGGATTACCTTTTGCCACGTTTTTGTTC
>NW_015505305.1:391243-413955 GCF_001515645.1 Sinocyclocheilus grahami
CCCCCTCCAGTCCGGGAGCTCACAGAGCCCACTCCAGAGCCCGCTCCAGTCCGGGAGCTCACAGAGCCCACTCCAGTCCGGGAGCTAACGGTGACCGTTGCGGAGCAATCGGCTTGTCCTGTTGCAGCCGAACATTTCCCATAGTTCCTTTGCCTGTCTATTCTGTTCTGATCATGAGCACCTGTTAATCATTCTGATCATTATCACCGGTTAGTTAATTACTCATCATCTCATCTATATATACCATGCTCACTCTGTCTGTCGTTGCTGCTGTATTGTATTTGTCTTCTGAATTCTGAGTTGTCTAAGGTTACGTCATGTTATCTGTTCCCTATGTTTTGGATTACATTTTGCCACGCTTTTGTTCTGTTTGGATCATTTGTTACTTTTAATAAACTGCATTTGGATCTTACCTTGTTTTCTCCTGGCATTCTGTGACAGGCATGTGGTCTGAGCACTGACAGGCTGACCCCCCCAACCCCTTCAACCTCTGCAGCAATGCTGGCAGCACTCATACGTCTATTTCCCAAACACAACCTCTGGATATGACGCTGAGCACGTGCACTCAACTTCTTTGGTCGACCATGGCGAGGCCTCTTCTGAGTGGAACCTGTCCTGTTAAACCACTGTATGGTCTTGGCCACCGTGCTGCAGCTCAGTTTCAGGGTCTTGGCAATCTTCTTATAGACTACGCCATCTTTATGTAGAGCAACAATAACTTTTTTCAGCTCCTCAGAGAGTTCTTTGCCATGAGGTGCCATGCTGAACTTCCAGTGACCAGTATGAGAGAGTGAGAGCGATAACACCAAATTTAACACACCTGCTCCCCATTCACACCTGAGACCTTGTAACACTAATGAGTCACATGACACCGGGGAGAGAAAATGGCTAATTGGGCCCAATTTGGACATTTTCACTTAGGGGTGTACTCACTTTTGTGGCCAGCGGTTTAGACATTAATGGCTGTGTGTTGAGTTATTTTGAGGGGACAGCAAATTTACACTGTTATACAAGCTGTACACTCACTACTTTACATTGTAGCAAAGTGTAATTTCTTCTGAGTTGTCACATGAAAAGATATAATAAAATATTTACAAAAATGTGAGGGGTGTACTCACTTCTGTGAGATACTGTATATATATATATCATCATGCTAATATTTATTTTATAATTAAATTAATTTATTTTTTAAGGGATAGTTCACCCAAAAATGAAAAATTCTGTTATCATATACTAACCCTGATGCCGTTCCCCTTTTTCCACGGAACACGTAAGGAGACATTTTGAAGACTGATTTCCATGCAATTACACTGAACAAGGACCGAAGCTTTCAATCTTCAAAAAGGATGCAAAAGCACAGTATAAGTATCATAAAAGTGGTCCGTGCATCTATATTTTACATCTTCTCTAGTCAGCAATAGCTTTGTTTGAGAAACAGACTGAAATTTAAATCTTAGGAACTGAACGACATGAGGGTGAGTAAATGATGACAAAATTTTCAATTTTGTGTGAACTCTTCAAATTATTGTAGCTTCCCTAAGACAGTCTTGTTTGTAACTGTAGGTTGAGAATGATTAATGACATATTTTTAATGAGGGACAGCACTGAACCCCTGCCACGCCGTAGCTAAACACGCCACAATTGAGCATCTCACCATGGCCTAGTGGACTGTAGCTTTGGCGTCATTATCAACAGACCTTACACTCTCATAAACAGCTCGCAGGCCTCAATTCTCCTGACGCAAAGAGAAAAGCTACAATGCGGTACCATATTACACAGATTCACAGGATGATGCTCATGCAGTCGATGCTGAAATGGTCAAATTGATAGAAAACTACTGATGTGCGTTTGCACGCGCTCTCCTTTTATATCCGCGCTGCGGGGCGGGGTGCGCGTGGCGAAACACGCACGCCAACTGTCATTGGCTTGTTTAGTTAACACTCGAAGGTGATTGGGCTCTCGGGCGAGATCCCAATTCGTCAGTCACTGACGTAACGTCTCCGTTCCCTCCTTCAGGGAACGAGGGTTACACAAGTAACCTAGACGTTTCATGTTATATCTTATGTTGTTTATTTAACATTAATTACATTATTTTAGTGTCATGTTACTATAATGGCATTTTGTATTTGTTTTTATGACACCATAAACCTTCTATATTAGTATTTATTTTCATCATGTATCTTTTTTATTACCACTTGTGTTTTTAAGGTGGTTATTAATACACTATCAAGGTTAAAAAAGATTTTAGTTATTATAAGTTATTATTAAACTGCATATTTCATTAACTGAAATAACGTTAACATTATTTCAATTAATGAAATAGGCAGTGTTTAAACATGAATGTATGTTCCACATGTAAAACTTTAAAAGAGATGAAAAAATTAAAATTTATTTACTCACACTCATGTTGTGCCAAACCTGTGTGAATTTCTTTCTTCTGATGAACAAAAAATAAAATATTTTGAAAAATTTTGGTGAACAAACAGCTGACGGTAGCCATTGACTTCCATAGTATGATAAAAAAAATACTATGGAAGTCAATGGCTACTAGCAACTATTTGGTTACCCACATGCATAAGACTTTCATTTTTGGGTGAACTATCCCTATAAAATGTTGCTGGCATCCATAGCTGCCGGTTTTAACAGTACATTTAACTGATTTTTTTTTTTTTTTATATATATATTTTTTTTTACTGGCCTCCATTGGAGATCACATGACTAGCCGAATCGCAATAACCCCCTATTGTCAAACACTTTAACTCACAGAATAAAGGAATCATGTCTAACTGCAAATAGTGCATTTCTTCAAAATCGGTAACAAACTCTACACTGTACAAACTGCTCTTGTACATCCACATCACTAGGTGTCAGTATAAATCTAAGATGACAGCACATCATAAAAAGAAAATTACTTCAGTAAATGCACCTTCAAAGGGGTCATATGATGCGATTTCAATTTTTCCTTTCTCTTTGGAGTGTTACAAGCTCTTTGTGCATAAAGAAGATCTGTAAAGTTGCAAAGACTAAAGTCTCAAATCCAAAGAGATATTCTTTATAAAAGTTAAGAGTTAACCACGCCTACCTAAAACGGCTCGTTCTAACACGCTCCCTAACACGTAGCCGCTCCTTCGTCGAATCCGCCGGCCGCCGCTCACTCTAGCCCCCGGCCTTGAAAAGTTGTATTTACAATACTGTTCCAGAACAGTTCAACCTAAATATTCAGATGTGTGCAGCGTAAGTCATTATAATCCGTAATTATTTCCCCACTGGATGCAACAAATGCCTCGTTTATAATGGGTTAATGTTTTTGTCTCTTAACGCACTGGATAGCTGGCCAATCAGAGCACACCTCGCTTTTCAGACCGATGAGCTTTGTAAAAATCGACGCGTTTCAGAAAGGCGGGGCATAGAGGAGAAACAATAATGTACAGTATGTGGAAAATAATGTGTTTTTTGAACCTTAAACCGCATAAACACATTTCATTACACCAAATACACAAAATAATGTTCTTTTTAGCAACATCATATGACCCCTTTAATATTAATTTACAGCACAGAGACTAAATATACCAACCCAGGCACATTCGAAATACCGTTATTACGTACCTTACTGCACGTTTCGCGGCAGTTTCAAATTGAAATGTCCAGTGAGTGGCGCTAAAACACTGGTTCAATACGTGACCCTGGCACGTATTTAATTTTTTTTATATATCCAGGGAGTGACGCTAAATGTTAATTATCTATCGTGTTGGAAACATCCTCTAAACCAAACCCAACTTTAAACCTACCCTATAGTGTTAACAAATGCAAAACTGATATAAAATGGCATTTGTTGATGCAACCGTGCCATTTGAACTTCCTTATATGTAGGTTTTAACTGTTTTGTCGAAGCTTAGTTTCACGGGATTCGTACTGGAGCTCTTCACCACTCAAGTGCAACTCCATACTGCGTGAGCTTCCGAGCAAACCTACTACATATGAAAACCCATACATATGAAGCTGAATATGGGACGCTAATGCTAAAAAAATATCAGTTTTGAAATCTTGCAGCATGTTAAAATTGTTTTGAATATATAACATAATATTCCCCAAGTAACTGTGCGAAAATTAGGCTTTATTAATCAAAACGGTGGACCTGTAAATCATACTTTGTGTGAAAAGGAAGTTGGAGTTTTACTGCCTCTAGTGTTTATTGCAACTGGAAACTGCAGCGATTCGTATGTATAGGGACGTTTTTTTCAGTTTTGCAGAAATGTATTTAGAGGCACGTATTTCAAATGAGCCTATGCTGAAATATACATATTTTTTAAAAGAACCACAGTTTTGATAAAGAAGGTCAGACAACTATTACCTCTAATTGGAGAGTCCAGTGAGATATTTGAGTCTGTGTAGGTGTGCTCGCTTTCGGGCTTGTTCTCTGGTTCAATGTCTGTCAGCCCCAATCTTCCCATTTCCCTGCTCTCCCCACCCCTGGAATTGATTAATCTGAGAGAAGCAGATTAATACATTATCGCTGTACCTTCCTTAGCTCTCGAAATTGTATGCCTCGATTAAACATTCCTTTCATTTACTGCTTATTTGCTGCTTAAAGCCTCTGTGATCAAGAGAGGGGAATGAGCAATTGTCTGGGATGCCGGCCTGTTTGCATATGTAAAAAGAAAGAGGGGAACTGACTCAGGCGTGAAGAGCTCAAGCGTTCAGGTAAAAGATGAATCATGCACAGACACTGGGGATTTGCCAAGTGGACAATTCCATCATGCACGCAGACAGCAAAGTAATTTGGAAAAGATCTTGATTGGTTTCTCATTGTGTGTCCGGAAAATCCCTTGAGTGTGGGAAAGCTTTAATTGAGTTTGACATTTTAGGATTATGAATCCTATGGCTCTGTTAAATGGCCAATTTACATCTTAATTTCAAATTCCACATGGATAAAATATATATTAATTACATTATGCAGGGAATGAAATTCAAGTTGTTGTTTTTTCCCCCCTTATTTTAATTTCAACCGCAGGGCATTCAAAAGAGAGCTGTTTATTTGAATCACAGAGCAGTAAGAAACCTGGCCAGCACATTCAGTTTGCATTCTTCACTGATCACACCAAACACGCCAGTCAATTCTACTTCACATTATGACTGGGAACTCAGATTGTACTGAACGTATCATGCAGCAATTTGCAGAATTAATGAGAATATTCTTTTACGTGAAAATAAAACATTCAATGGCATAGCAGAAAAAGAGGAAGACTTGAAATGGCATGCAATAGAGCAAAAAAAAAGTATCAAAGAAATAAAAGGCAAATATCATCACATATATCAATATTTAATCTAAAGAAAACTAATTAATATTATATTATTATGCTAGGTATTTATATTTTTAAAGAAGTTCAGAAGTTCTTTATGCTCACATGCATATATATATACAACGATCAGGCATAACATTATAACTCAATCTGACCTAATGACATCATTATCACATGGCATAGCTGATTGGTTCTCTCCTGTATTGGTAGCCAATGAGCTCGCTGCTCAACATTTAAATATATGACTAGTGCTTGTCGTAGGAGTTGCAGCTTGCTTCAGAAACCCTCTACCTTCCCCAGCACCACCTGTATTGATCTGCTACAAGGTGATTCATGTATGCTATGGGGGTTATTTCATGATTTGCTGATGTCATCGTTGTGGATCGAGTGGCCATGGTGGCGGTGGGGTTATGGTATGGGCAGGCGTATGTTCTGGACAACGAAGACAGGTGCATTTTATTGATGGCATTTTGAATGCACAGAGATACCGTGACATGATCCTGAGGCCCATTGTCGTGCCAGTCATCCACGACCATCACTTCATGTTGCAGCATGATAATGCACGGCCCCATGTTGTAAGGATCTGTACACAATTCCTGGAAGCTGAAAACATCCCAGTTCTTGCATGGCCAGCTTACTCACCGGACATGTCACCCATTGAGCATGTTTGGGATGCTCTGGATCGGCGTATACGACAGCGTGTTCGAGTTCCTGCCAATATCCAGCAACTTCGCACAGCCATTGAAGAAGAGTGGACTAACATTCCACAGGCCACAATCAACAACCTGATCAACTCTATGCGAAGGAGATGTGTTGCACTGTGTGAGGCAAATGGTGGCCACACCAGATACTGACTGGTTTTCAGACCCCCCTGGAACCCCAATACAGTAAAACTGCACATTTTAGAGTGGCCTTTTATTGTGGCCAGCCTAAGGCACACCTGTGCAATAATCATGCTGTCTAATCAGCATCTTGATATGCCACACCTGTGAGGTGGATGGATTATCTCGGCAAAGGAGAAGTGCTCACTATCACAGATTTAGACAGATTTGTGAACAATATTTGAGAGAAATAGGCCTTTTGTGTACATAGAAAAAGTCTTAGATCTTTGAGTTTAGCTCATGAAAAATGGGGGCAAAAACAAAAGTGTTGCGTTTATAATTTTGTTCAGTGTATATGTTTTTTATGTTTACCAAGGCTGCATTTATTTGATAAAAAATAAAGCAATATTACAATTTAGATTTTTTTTTTATTTCAATACATTTTAAATGTAATTTATTTCATGAAACATTTTCAGCAGCCATTATTCTAGTTTTCAGTATCCGTCGAAATGATCCGTCAGAAATAATTATAATATGCTGATTTAGTGTTCAAGAAACTTTTTTTTTATTATTATCAATGTTAAAAACTGTTGTGCTGCTTAATATTTTTGTGGAAACCTTTTTTTTCAGGATTCTTCAATGAACATAGTGTTCAAAATAACAACATTTATTTGAAATAGAAGTGTTTTGTAACATTACACATGATTTTACCATCACTTTTGATCAATTCAATGTGTCCTAGCTGGATAAAATCTTTCTTTCTTTCTTTCTTTCTTTCTTTCTTTCTTTCCTTACTGAGCCCAATCTTATATATTGTACAAAATATGATGTACAAACTTCTATGTACATAAATTCACTAAAGTAACATTACATTTAAAGTTTGTAGATTTAGACTAGGTACTTTCAGCAAGGTGCATTGTGGTATCTTCAAAGTGTGCTTTAAGTGGCCATTCCTGCTTTACTGAGAGTAAAAAAAAAAAAAGAACAAAAACATATCAGTCAACAGACAGTCTGGTTTTGACACATGAAACAAACAAGGCGATGTTTGTCATTGAGATTAGAGCCGATCAAAGGCTGTGGTGACCATAAAATGCATCGTGAAGAAGAGAGAGAATAAAAATCAAAAAGTGAATTGTATGTTCCTGAGGAGGTGGAAAAATTCAATTTTATGTGATAAAAAAACGTGCAAGGGAACTACTGCATTATAGACTGCACTCTCAATGAGAATGTAAAAGGTAATTTCACATATAAAAGGAACTCTAATGCATGGTAGTAATGTCATGGGGATGGAACAAAGGCAAACTTTCATCTCTTTAAGCTTGGATGGAGAAAACCTTTGATGCTTTGAAAATGATAATAAAAATCTCAGACTGAACCACTGAATACGATGCAGGCCCCCAGCACTTAATGCAGACACATGGGCCATCTTGTGCAAATTGTGACACTTAGGGAGGCCAAATTATACCCTGAACAAACACAAAAGTGGGGAATAAAAAATCCTATTATATCAAAGATTAGTTGAAATCTCAGTTTGCTAAGAGACAGAATTTATGGTCAAATGACCTTTTTTTTCTTGCGAAGCAATATTAATATATAACCTTGATATATTAAAAAGAGAGCTGGGAAAGATGGCTTTAAGCGCAATAAGGCAAAATGCAAAAGTTTGATTGAATAGAAATAAGTTATTGCCTTCCCAAACTAAAAAGCCCTTTTGTGAGTGATGGGAAAAAAGACACAAGGCCTCTTCGGTGGTCTTTAGAAGAACAAATTAGGCATGAAAATTAGACTTTCCACCAGCATAAGGGACAGTCCAGCAGCCCCATGCCTGAGTTCCGTCCAGCAGGACAGATGATTGGAAAACTGCTCGTCCTCACTAAACACATTCCCCCCTGAACCCCTGACCCTGGTGTGCATTGAAATACCCCATTAGCTGTGTAATGTATTTAGACCAATGTCTTACACTCCACCCCCTCCTTCTCAGAAACACATTTCGACTCCATATTTCCAATTATTCAAACCATTTCCTGTGACTAGCCTTGTCCCTGTTCACTGAGAGTTAGGGTGTTCATCATCACTTCCTGTTTCTGTTTTCCAAAGCTAGCATACATTATCCTTGGAAGATAACAAGAATAGTCACCTTAATGTTGTCTGAATAATGTTCTGGTCGCTCTTTTCCATACGATTACAATGAATTTGGACCAGAGCTTTCAAAATGGAGCCAAAAGCATCATAAAATTATTCTATGCAACTTGTGCACTGTATTCCAGGTCTTCTGAAGTCATACGATAACTTTGTGTGTTGTGTTATTTTAGTATTACTTATCCACTATTATAGTATTTATTAATTTTTTTAATTAGTTTTAATTTTTTTAATTTCAGTTTTCATTCAAAAATGTAGTTTTTTTGCATGCGCTTTTGTCATTTTCGGTTTTTATTTATATTTAGCTTTAAATAAATTTTTATTTCAGGTTGTTTTATTTATATTAGTTCTTCAGCTTAATTTTTAAGTTAGTTGCCAAGGCAACATTTCTCATTTTCAAATCGTACGTTAATGTTTTTAATCTAATATTTATATTTCAATTAATAAAAACAATTTGTAATAATATTGTTCACAATAACATCACTGTCCAATTCACGAGTCATGAACAAATGATTATTTTGACTCTTCAATCTTGACAATGAATCAGGTTGGTCCAGTTCTCAAATTCAACTCACTGACTCAACGACTCGTTCAAAGCAGTTCATTGCAACTAACATCTTAAATTTCATTCTATTCACACAAAACTGTTGTGACTTAAGAAGACTTCAAATAGAGAACAAGTTGTATATATTTGTATGGAGATACTTTTTGGATTCTTTTTACAGCTATTGGGACTAATTGATTGACAAAATCATGTTCTTTTGTGTTCCACGGAAGAAATGAAGCCAATAAAGTTTTGTAACAACATTGTGGTGAGTTTCTCTTTACCAACGTTTTGGAATTTAAACGAGGCCGCATGTACTTGCAGAAGCATGTATCCTGCAGATAACTGAATTAATATTTAACATTTCAACTAAATTCGCCAGAGGAGAGTTGAAGTTTGAGAATCAAAAAAGGCGAGCTTTGAGCTCTAATGTTATTCAAATATACTGACCCAAGTGCAGAAAAAATCCTCTCTTGTTCCAGTCAAGGACATTATCAGGTCTTTCATTTTTATATTCAATGCAATTTTGAGGTTGAATTATATTTTGCATGGGTATTGAAGGCAGACTAAAGGAACGCTTTAAGATAAGTGTTATTGGAGTCAGAGGGAATTTGAATGGACATTTCATGGCATTGCAAAGATGCTGATTGGATATGTTCCTATGAAATGCCTATGGTTGACTCCTTACATACCACAAAGTGGATGTGATCACAGCATCAGTCTCAGTGCAGTCATCTATCCAAATGAAGGAAAGAGGCGCAACAACATGGACTGGACCCTGCATCCAAATTTACATACTTCCATGCTATACACTACATAAAAAGCATCATATAAAATTAGTAGGAATTACAGACCCAAATCAAATCCATTATAAAATAACATTAATTTCAACTTAAAATAAAAGGAACTCTCAACAATGATGTCTCCCTGACAAGCTTAAGGCCTCTGAATGGAATGAACTGCCAATATTCAAACACAGATAGGAATTGAAACAGGAACATTTCTTCAAATTAATGGCAGAGCTCTTTGAAACACAGAGGCTTTTTTTTTTTTTGCAAAGAGAGTGAAAGAAAGAAGAAAAACAGCACTGCTTATCTTTTAGTTTTGATTTAGGCTGAAACTCTCCGGAGGTGTATTCAATCCCCATGATAACCAAGTATGAATCCTGATCTTCACAGCATAATTGCAGCTTTTGAGGAGTGAAACATGAGAGAATGCAACGCTAACACCAACTTTTTATTTCTAACTTTTCCTACAGTACAGATCCCCAGATCTCTTATGAGTAAAGAAATCTAAGCTATAATTATTGAAAAGCAAAGCTTTAAGTTACAGCTATTTTCAGGCGCAGCTTTTTGCTGATGCCTGACTTGGTGGCGCTCGTTTTGAAAAGGGTGTGTTTGGTTAAAAAGAAAACTGTGCTTTTCTTTCTCATGAACTTGGGATAAAATGGAAATTGTCATTTAATTAAAACTCTTAAAATGGCCTATAAAAACAACCATTAAACTGACCAATTCCTCATTTTGCAACACATTGCATCATATACAAAGTACGTGACCATAATTATGTGAGAAAAGCCTTTTTTAACTAACAAGTAGAGACATTTCCAAGCACACAGCTCCATCTTCCAAAAGTAGAGACGGTGCCCGAAATGGACCTCCTGCAGGATAAACAGATAAAACCTCTCACCAACATCAGCTACGCCTCACTCACCGCCTGGCACAGAGCAGAAAACCCCTACGAGCGCACCCTCATGAGGATAAACAAGTCTTTAGGTCAATTCTAAAGCGGCTCGGGTGCGTTCCTGCCTGTTATTAATAAGGTCTTGGAGGATACCGCTACATCTTGCGAATATTCAACCGAAGCGCCTGGCCTTCACATGCTATAGCCGCGCGGCAGAGGCACTCTAAGCCCTTTTAATTGCCCTAGAGGTGCGACGGGTTACAGAGGGCCGTGCCTGGTGAAAATAATGCATTATTTATTCCGATCTGCCTGCTTCTCTATGAGCATGCATCAGGGCTAATAGATTAATGAGGTCACATTAACATTTCACTCACAAACCGGAACAAGATGGCTGTTGATGGAAATTAGATTAAACCAGCCTAGATTAAGCACATTTACTTCAATACAATCTCAGGTACTTTCTACTAACACTATATAATGGCATCGCAGCACGCATATAATGCGTATCCCATTACAAGTTGCATTTAAAAAATCAAATAAAACTATGTCATTTTTGGCCAAAAAGTAAGAAACACTCACCAAATGCATCATTACAGGCCCGCACGTCCGTTGTTTAAGGCATTAAGGTAATTTAACAATGTCAAGAGGGAAGTGTAATGGCCATGATGGATTTTTGTTTTTCTCATGGTCTATGGCTGATAATAATTTTATAGTCTTTTTCTTGTGTACTTAAGCCATTAAAGACTCCAAATGTAAGAAAATTGTCTGTCAATTTGTCAGTTATTTGCTCACTAAATGTTGTAGCACTTACTGTCATTTGTGGTGATCAATACTTAATAAATTAGGATGTTCACCTCAGTTTAAGACACGGATGTACAGCACCTTCTCGGCCCCCGAGGGGCCTGGACTGATGGAAGCTTCTCTCTAATGTAGCTAAAGTGAACCCTTTCTGTAAATTGCTTTTGTAAATTCAGTTGCGCTGAAATACAACTCAACCTCGACTTTCATTAAACGGGACGATGAAAGTCAGAGAAAGCAAGAAAAAGAGTGGGGCGGAGGAAGAGGAGGGGTGCATGGGTGGAAGACATTTACATACAATAATGCATCGAAGATTGTGCTCTGTCCAAAACAATCCCATTTACAATATTGAATTATCAGGCAGAACATCAATGCTCGTCGTCACCGAGAAACACACTCCCTACGTCCAATCCAATTAAATACGTTTGTTAAATAATGTAATGATTGTTTTAACCATTCTCTCACTCACAGTCCATTCATTACGAATACTAAAAATGCCATCGTACAGTACTTGGGGAAAAGGTTACATGGACCGATAGAATTAATTGTCCCGCTGAACAAAAATGTCATGGGAACAATTAGATTTTTGTGATGCCCAATTCCACCTCCCCAGCCAGTTAGTGACATGGTGTTTTAATTTGTAACCCGACATGATAATATGCTGTTAGTGGGTAAAAGCGGCAAATATATTAAAAGAGATGAGCTTAAAAGAGATGAGCTAATGTTTCAATGTGAGGAAAAGCTGCCCTGTGCAGGTATAGGTGCCTCTCTGGTTCATAATTAGCACAAATCCCATCAGGTTACCACCATCCTGAAATAAATACTGAAATTCAGGCACTGAACATGCAGACCACTAAAACAGGCCAGTGCTCCTTAGGTCAATAACATGTGGATGGTTTAAATTTTATCCATATATACAGTATATATACACATACATTGCTTGGACCAGTTAATGCACATGTACAGTTAGAAACTGGAGCTTCTAAAAGCAACAGCAGTGATGTGATAACTTTAGCAGTTGGTGATTGGTTCTTTTATTTAGAAGGCGGGACTTATTACAATGTTGCGTGTTGCACTTTCTCCCATTCATAGTAATATGAGTGAACTGTCTTGGTGTATATATAAAGTTACTGCTTATATGAATTATTAAATGTTGATACAAATGTGTGTTTACATATTGGAGGCCCAATATACTGGCATTGCAACCAAAATACTGTAAATGAAAATAAATATTTTAGATCAGATGTGATTATGTAAGTAAAATGTGAATGAATGAAAAATGTCTATTTTCTGCATGAATTTAATATAACATATTTATGGCTGACTAAGATTACTGTCATGCTAAATAGCTAACATGAAAATTCAGAAGATTTAAGCTGTTTACTATTACAGCATGTGAATATATATATATATACCTGTATATATATATATTTTTTTTTTTATGTACTGACAAAAACAAAAAGGATGTATAAGGCCAAGGATAATGAGGCACAAATCAAAACAATATGCAGGATTTAGTGTCATTTCTGTAATTTCTTTGAATATAGTGTGGCCGATCAAAGAGCTTGTACATCTCAACATGCCCTACATAACAAAAGTGTGATTTTTTTGGTACTTCATATTTTGTACATACTAGATACAAAATCCTAACGCTTTTAATTAAATGGTGTTAAAGTTAAATTCGATAATTATGTGGAGATAAACCAAAGAACATGAAAGTCACAAGATGCTCTACAGAACAAAGTTCACGATTTTCATCGTAACACAATTTGGAAGTAATCAGAAACCTACATTGTCACATAACCCTGTGAATAAGGTGTCAGCGAGCTCCTTTCCAAAGAAAAAAATAAAAAAATAAATAAAGCGTTGTTCCAGCAGATAAAAAGTGTTCAAATTACAAAAGGAAAGAATGGAAAAATAACTGCAATTTACACTCATTTTCACCTTTTGTTGCAAGTTTTCTGTCCTGGGATTGGCGCGGCCGGGGAGAGGAGGCTATTCTCCGGGGAGCGGGGCGTGTGTGCGGCAGGACAATGGACCGAGGCGCACACCAGGCCCACCGCGTCACACCTGCTGAGAGAATAAATGACACACTTCGTTCTCTGCCTGGCATTTCACACACGCTCCAAATTCATCACCTTTGTCTTCAAAACAAAGGCAAGAGAAGAAAAAAAAGGAGAAATTGCTTGGTCTGAGGTAAGCTTAAGGAAATATTTCCAGAGACGGAGAGGGACAATAACCTTTTATATGCTTTGTGCTAGTACACAGACAAAAGTCTCAAATACAAACTCTCTTTTCGCTGTCTGATGAAGGGAGAGAAGATCTAACTCCATCATAAATTGAGTTTTATGGAGGTTTGTATTAGAGATGCCTAGCTAATGCACGTTTCTGGGTGGCAGGTCTATTAATATTCTTCAAAGTTGTGATTGGAAATTAAGCTGGATGGACATTTCCCAAAGGTCTTGTAGGAAACCGACAGCAGGTTGGATAGGATCTCATGAATCTGTGTACGAATCCGCTGGCTGCAGTAATCAGACAGTGAGAAGGGGGGACTTTATGTGTGGAAGACAGTCAATTAAATGGGAAGCAGGACTAAAGAGGAGTGATTATGACCTGACTTTTAGCAGTGCATTAAACCCTCAGCAGCTGAGATCTTGAGAATGAGGTGTCATCTCTGAGCAAACCAATGAATGCAGATCAATAAAACTCACTCACTTGTATGAGGATCAAAAATTATGTCCAAATATACACAGCTACCTAGATTTATGTACAAACAATCCTACTAACCGGTTTAGGCAAGCAAAACCGAGCTGCGTACACAAATGTCAGGCTTTAACTCAGTGCTCATTTACCCTGCAGTCACATCTTGTATCTCACGAATCATTTGTTACCCAAGCTACAAATTTATTGCCTTTAATTTTTCCTTAAATGCTTTTCAGCAGCTGTGATTGTAGGGATTACAGAATTAAAAGTGTAAAGTGAAGCCGCTTTGTTTTCAACCAGTCTAACTTATCATTACGATCCTGTGCTAAGACACAATTACCCACAGTGCACTGCATTACTCTACCTCTCACTGTTGTAGATATTTTGAAAGAAATTTTTCGTTTTAACATTTAACAATAATAATAATAATAATAATAATAATAATGAGCTACCATATGCCTTTTTTTCTGGAAAGATATAAAAAAAAAAAAAAAAAAAAAAAAAATATATATATATATAAAATATATATAAAAATATATTTTGTTTGAACTTTAAACCCTTAAAAGCAAAAACTTCAAGGGGCAAGAAAATACAATAAATCCACTCTTAAAATACACTTTAGATAAATAGATAAAGAAATGTAAATAATTAAATAGCCAAAAAATATAAATTACTGCAACTGTCACATACTTGGCTGGTGCAACTAAAAGGTCTCGATTACGTATGAAACCCTCGTTCCCTGAAGGAGGGAACAGAGACGTCACGTCGGTGACCAACGAATTGGGATCTCACTTAGAGAGACCAATCCACTTAGAGTGTAAACTAAACAAGCCAATGCACATTGGCATGCGATGATTGCATCCAGCTGCCGCTGATCACAGCGTGAGCATGAAAAGGCAGCCGGTGCAATGCATACCAGGTTTTCGCTGAGGAGCCGAGCCGGTGACCCGGCTCCTCAGCGGTGGTACAGCAGCTGTGGCGATGGGACGTGACATCTCCGTTCCCTCCTTCAGGAAACGAGGGTTACATACGTAACCGAGACGTTCCCTTTCAGTCGGTCACTACGAGTCACGTCAATGACCAACGAATTGGGATCTCTACCAAAGCACCATGGATGCTGCCCCTTCCAGTGTCCTGTGCGAGCCGCCTGCGCCCTCATGGAAATGACAGGAGTCTGCCGGCGAAAGATGGGCTCTGAGGTTATACCGCGGACTTTACACATATGGGATACACTTAAGTCTCTACATATGGAATCCCAGCCCTCTATCGGTTCTCAAGGATTCAGCGAGAGAGGGCCTGATGCCGGACGTTCTGGCTACCGAGGGGATGGAGGAGCTCGGCAAGGCCTACAGTACGGACACTCTGGAGCAGTTTTAGCAAGCCGACACTAAACCGGGGCCTCTCAGCGCCTCTACCCATTTGAGGTGAGAACACAGGAGGATACCGGCTCCACACGAAGGCTATAGAACCTAGTGAACGTGTTGGGGGTCGCCCAGCCCACAGCTCTACAAATATCTGGCAGCGAGGCGCCACGAGCCAGCGCCCAGGAGGATGCAACACTTCTAGTAGAGTGAGCTCGCAACCTGAGCGGGCAGGGCACATCCTGTTCCTGATAATCCAGGGTGATGGCATCCACAATCCAGTGGGACATCCTCTGCTTAGAGACAGTATTCCCCTTCTGCTGGCCTCCGTCATAGACAAACAGCTGGTCTGAGTTCCTAAAGCTTTGTGTCCGGTCTACGTAGCATCTCAAAGCTCGGACGGGACAGAGCAAAGCAAGGGCTGGGTCTGCCTCCTCCGGGGGCAGTGCTTGTGGGATCACCACCTGATTCCTGAAGGGAGTAGTGGGAACCTTGGGCACATAGCCAGGCTGGGGCCTCAGGATTACCTGGGAGTCAGCCGGCCCAAACTCTGGGCACGAATTGTCAACCGAAAATGCGTGCAGGTCCCCTACCCTCTTGATGGAGGCCAATGCAAGCAGGAGCAGTGTTTTCATTTAAATAAACTTTAGCTCAACTGACTGCAAAGGCTCAAATGGGCCCTTCTGTAGTGTTTTAAGCACCAGAGACAGGTCCCAAGATGGTATGGAGAGGGGCCGGGGGGGATTTAACCTTCTCGCCCCCCTAAGGAACCTGATGACCAGGTCATGCTTCCCTACCAACTTCCCTTCCACAGGGTCATGGTTAGCAGCAATCGCAGCGACATAGACTTTAAGGGTGGAGGGAGACAGCCTTCACTCCAACCCTTGCTGCAAAAAGGAAAGCACGACCCTGATTGGGCATCTCCGGGGGTCTTCTCGAGGAGAAGAACACCACTCGACGAACAGGTTTCACTTCAAGGCGTAAGCGTGTCTCGTAGACGGTGCTCTCGCCGAAGTGATGGTTTCAACCACCTCTTGGGGTACCAAGAACCTTTGCGTGCCGTCCAGGGACCAGACATGCAGTTTCCAGAGGTCTGGACGCAGGTGATAGAGGGTGCCCCGTCTCTGAGTCAGTAGATCCTTTCTCAGAGGAATCTGCCAGGGAGGGGCTGTCGCGAGGAGCATTAGTTGCGGGAACCAGGTCCGAATGGGCCAATACGGCGCCACAAGCAGGACCTGCTCCTCGTCCTCCCTGACCTTGCACAGCATCTGTGCGGGAAGGCTCACTGGGGAAAACACATACTTGCGCAGGCCCCGCGGCCAGCTGTGTGCCAGTGCGTCTATGCCGAGTGTTCACTCGGTCAGGGAGTAGAACAACTGGCAGTGAGAGGTTTCTGGAGAGGCAAACAGGTCTACCTGAGCGGCTCCAAAACGTCTCCAAATCAGCTGGACCATCTGGGGATGGAGTCTCCATTCTCCCAGGAGCATAGCTTGTGACAGCTCGTCGGCCGTACGGTTGAGCAGACCCGGAATGTGAATGGCACGAAGTGACCTCAGAACCTTCCGACTCCAAAGGAGGAGGTGGCGGGCAAGTTGCGACATGCGACGGGAGCGTAGACCATCTTGTCAGTTGATGTACGCAACAGTCGCCATGTTGTCCATTCGGACCAGCACCTTCTTGCCTCGTAAGCGCCCTTTGAGATGGTTCAAGGCAAGGTGCACTGCTAACAACTCAAGGCAATTGATCTGCCAGTGCAGTTGGGGGCCCGTGCACACCCCCGACACTGTGTGCCCGTTGTACGTGGCCCCCAGCCGGTGGTGGAGGCATCCGTGTAAACCACAGCATGCCTGGAGACCTGTTCTAGGGGCACTCCTGCCCAGAGGAACGCAAGGTCTGACCACGGGGTGAAGGTTTGGCGACAGGCTGGTGTAACTTGGACCCGGTGAGTGCCGCATTGCCACGCCCACCTCGGGGCTCAGCCATGAAGCCAGTGCTGAAGATGTCTCATATGAAGCAGCACCAGCGGTGTAACTGCCGATGCAGCTGCCATATGCCCCAGGAGCCTCTGAAATAGTTTCAGTGGGACCGCTGTCCTGTCCTTGAATGAATTCAAGCATTTCAGCACCGACCGCACACGTTCCTCTGTCCTTCAGGTCGATCGCTGCAAAACAATCTCAGAGACGGATGCACCCGAAGATGCGTTTCTGCGTCAACATCTTGAACGGTAACCGGCGAAGGGCAGCAGATCCAAGACACGCAGATCCAAGATTGACCGTAACCCACCGCCTTTCTTGGGTACAATGAAGTAAGGTTCTGTAAAACCCTGTATTCATATCGGCTGGAGGGACCGGCTCTATCGCATCCTTTGCCAGTAGGACTGCGATCTCTGCACACAAGACAGG
Source organism: Sinocyclocheilus grahami (assembly GCF_001515645.1). NCBI lineage: Eukaryota > Metazoa > Chordata > Actinopteri > Cypriniformes > Cyprinidae > Sinocyclocheilus > Sinocyclocheilus grahami. Next base: position 408,992 of record NW_015505305.1, read on the forward strand.
AGCATCGGCCGCCTTCACTGTCATGAAGCAGATGCCACTGAACTGAATTGCATAGCCGGGCAAACTGAATTGCATAGCCGAGGCTGATGGTCTGCAGAAGCCAACGAGACAGGTTGGGTAGCGCTAGCCAGGCACCCAGATACCGTGCAAGCGGGACCAGCGGAACCACCGCCATACCCGCAGTGGGGCAGCGAGGTGGAATGCAGGGACCCAACTCGGGCGGCTTGTGAGCGGACCAAAGAGGGGTCTGAGTGTGCGGTGCAACGCTTACCTGGTTCCACAGTTTGGCAGAGGGTGCGTGAGTAGGGCCTTTGTTGACGCCCTCGAACTGCCCGCTGCTGCCTGCTGGCGATGGACGAGGGTGAGTGTGGTCTGTTGCTGGTCCGTCCGTGACTCTCTGTGCCCTCCTGGGACCCAGGCACAGAGAAAACCACTCTCTCGTCGAGATTTTCCAGATTATCCATCCGGCCCTCTTCCGGGGGAGGGAGAGGTGCCTTCACCATCCCCCAAAGAGCAGCTTCCTCCCTCTCTGGGTTGCCCGTCCCAGGGCCTCTTGCTCTTTCGCTCACCGCCAGGTTTGATGTCGGCCTGGACGGGTGGGGCAGCCTGCCTACACCCAGCTCCATGGCGGCGCTTACTGGAGGCTGCTGCGGATGCGGCGCGGGAGCAGGGGCGGATGCAGGGGGCCTCCCTCTGTGACGAGCAGGCTAGGGCGCTGCAGCCGGCGGACGGGTGGAGGCAGCAGCTACCCGCCGGGGGAGGGTGTGACGAAACGCCTCAGTCTGCTTCTGTGCAGCCGAGAGCTGCTGGGCCAAGCTCTCGACTGTGTTGCGGGAGAGGCCGGTCTGGGACACAGGGGCATTAAGGAACCGAACTTTGTCGGTGTCCCTCATATCAACCAGACACAGCCAGAGATGGCGCTCCTGGACCACAAGTGTGGACATCGCACAACCCAGAGAACTCGCGGTGACATTCGTCGCTCAGAGCGCGAGGTCAGTAGCAATTCGGAGCTCTTTCAGAACTTCCAGATCATGACCACCCTCGTGCAGGTGCCTTGGCCTGATGAACCTGCAGTAACGCCATAGCGTGTAAGGCGGAGGCAGCTTCTCCACAGGCCATATGAGCATCACCCGACAGGCCAGACGAGTACCTACAGACCCGGGAGGGGAGGCACGGTTCGCCCTGCTGGGTGGAGGCGGTATTAGGACACAACTGCATCGCAACCGACCACTCCACTGGGGGGACCCCCGTATACCCCCTAGCTGCACCACCGTCGAGGGTGGTGAGGGAGGAGGAACCAGCAGGTCGGTTTCCGGCAGTAAAATGTGCCATCCATGACCTGGTGAGCTCCTCATGCACCTCCGGGAAGAAAGGCACCGAGGCGGGGCACTGAGAACCAGTGCGAGCCACCCCCGAGAAACCAATCGTCCAACCTCGAGGGCCCGGGAGGCGGTGGAAGTTTCCACTCGAGCCCTACCCTCTCGGCGGCCCGGGAAAGCACAGCTGCCCAGACACATGAGGCAGCAATCGTGACCATCACTCGGCGCCAGGTAATGACCGCATCCAGAAACGCACGGGTGAAACGGCATCTTTAAAAAGATGATCTGTTGTCTTTACAAAGACGCACCCTCTTATTGTACTCTTTTAGAGAAATTGTCTATTTTAGGGAAATGCTCTTTTACGTGCTAAGATGCACAAGGGAAATGGCCGCTTGCAACACGACGGGGTAGTGCAGCCTGAAGTGCGCAACCCAATCGACACAGGAACTACCACCGCTGAAGCATCGTCCGCCAACACAAAAAGCTCCCAAGAGCGTGCTAGACTCGTCACACACGAAGCAGTTTGGTAGGAGCAGAACAATGTTGTCTATCGGCTCCGAAGCGAAAAGCTGTTATGCGTTGCACCAGCTGCCTTTTTATGCTCACGCTGTGATCAGCGGCAGCTGGATGCAATCATAGCATGCCAATGTACATTGGCTCGTTTAGTTTACACTCGAAGTGGATTGGTCTCTTTAAGTGAGATCCCAATTCATCGGTCACCAATGTGACTCGTAGTGACCGACTGAAAGGGAACTGTCATTAAGATGAATGTGAATACCAACAGCTTTTTTTCAGGTATTTTAGACCTCTTTGGGTGCAAAACACAGTGTCCTTTAATTATAAATTCAATATAATGGCTTATGTGGGCTTGAACTACACTGAGACAAACATTGATTCATGAAACAAAAACAGTTGTTTATTTGATAGACTTTTAACAAGCAAAACCTTTACAAGTTGTTAATAGCACATCAGCAAAATCCAAATGTTGTGTCTGGCTTTGTAATACGAACATCAATTTTCACTAAGGAGAGAAATGGCTCCATCTGTTAGCACACTGCAATTTTGTTGATTCACGAGCATATTCAGGTTTAAAGGGAGTGATTAGGAGATTATGCATAATCTTGGCATTTGCCATATATCGTATCTGCATTACATTAAAAAGTATGGATTCTTTTGATTTTATATGGTATTTATATGGTATTTAGTCTTAACCATCAGTTTATCGCTCTCTTTGGTTCTTAAGTGGTGTAAATGAACTCATGTATTAAGCTGTATTTTTTGTTTTGTTTTTTTCAAGTAATGTTTTAAACTGCTTTTGTTCTGTATTTTTTGGGAACTCCTGCATTGCATTGTGAAGCTTCCTCAGCCTCAAACAGAAGCCTAGTTTAAGACCAGCCTAATCCCTCAAAATGGTGCTCTAATTTCATAATCCTCCCCAGGAAAGTAATTTGGAACTGGCTCCAAATGTTCAGAAATAAAAATGGAAAATTAATGCTCCAATGCATAGGTGGCTCTTACATTTTCTTCAGCTTTTTTTTTTTCTAAAAATGAAGTTGTAGCAAAAATCTTGATCATCCTCAGGGGACATCCTCTCCTCTCTCAAAAAGAGCTGATTAGCAGGATATTGTAATGCAGATAACAGCCTCCACCTCTTCTCTGGTATTAAGCCTGAGGGTGAATAGCTGGGGTTCTGTCTGTGAGTGCTGTTCCCCAGTGCATGCATACACTTTTGGTTTCATCTGATCTCAGTGCATATAGCTAAACTCAGAGGATGGAGGCGATTTAGCATTCTATTTTGTGGGAAGTGGTTTGTCTTTGTGTTACAGCTGCCTGGAATCAGTTAAGGAGCGGGGTTGTGCAAAATTCAAAATTGGAGAAATGTAATGAGTTGGAAATTGGATTGAACTAGCCACAGTTAACAAAAAGCTGAATTGGATTACAGGAAGAGAAGGAGTTTTACTGAACTACAAATGAAACATTTCAACACAAGTAATGCATTCTGAGTAAAGAATTGTACCCCCACACACCCTGGGCCATAAAAGTTAACAAGCTAGCTAGCTAACTAACCTAGGGTGGCCATAGGTCCTCTTTTCCCAGACATATTCTGGCTGGGATTTCTAAATAGCCCTAAATGCCACAATTGGTTGATTATGTCCAATGCCTGCATGCTATTGGTCAAACTACATTTCAGTCCTTATCTTCAGCAGGTATGAAAAACAAAGCCAAAACCTGAACATTTTAACCAATTTAGAAATTCCAACAAGGTCGTATAGACATCCTAAACCAGTGATGGGGAAACTTGGCCCTTCCAAGCCACTTTCCTGCAGAGATTTGATCGAACCATGATATGACTCACCTGCCTGTAGCCTTCTAGTAGTCTTGAAGACAATGATTAGCTGGTTCAGGTGTGTTTGATTAGGGTTGGAGCTAACCTCTGAAGGAAAGTGGCCTGGAAGGGCCAAGTTTGCCCACCCCTACCCTAAACAGACAAACAAACTAAAAACATCAGAGGTTGAGAAAACTTCCAAAAGCTGGGATGCTGGTTGCCTCAACTTACAAAGAAAAAAAAAAAGGTTGTATCAACTTAACAATTAAAGTTGATCTGTGCTTTCATCAAACATATACGTTTTATAAACTCAAAAATAATGATTTTACACATGGACCAAATTTTAATAAGCTTGCACTTTAAAAAGTTAAGCTGAGTATTAACATTAAATGAAAATGACCGCCATCAAACTTGACACTGGAAGATCTTGCTGTTTCAGGTTGCTCATAATAAAGGGAACATGTTGAGGGGCGAGGTGAATTATTCATCTGTGCCATGGGGTGAGGAGTCAAATAAGTCAATTTTGTCAGCCGTGGGCAGTGGAGTTGACGAGAGCAGAAGCAGGGGCTGCTGGAAAAGGGGTGACCATCTCTGCCTAAAATTTTAAGTTTATTATTATTATTTAATAATAATTTAAACTTATTTTCAACCTTTTAATCAAGGCTTTATCAAGCCAACATTTGGAGTTTGTTTTGATAAATTTGGTGTTTTAGTTAAAAATAGATTTTTTTTCAGTTAATTCTAATTAATTAATTCCTTACACCCAAATAAGCCATTTTATTGAATTTACATTTAAAAGACTTGTCAAGTCAAGTTTATTTGTACAGCGCTTTTCACGATACAAATCATTGCAAAGCAACTTTACAGCAAATTAAGTTTCTACAATAGTAAGATCAATTCCATGCGATATAATTAAATCTAGCGTATGATTAAAACGATGAGTGGGCCCGGTGACGTTTTGCTTGACTCCAAAAGAGTTTATTAGGTCAGTAAACGCAAGTCCTAATGCATCATTTGTATTATCAACGTGAATGTTAAAATCTCCGACAATTAGCGCTTTATCAACAGTAACCAATAGGTCTGAGAGGAAATCTGCAAATTATTTTAGGAAATCTGTATATGGCCCTGGTGGTCTATACAGAGTAGCCAGAGCAAGACATTTATTTTGCATATCTGACAGTGTAACATTAAGCATTAGTACAGGTGCATCTCAGTAAATTAGAATGTCGTGGAAAAGTTCATTTATTTCAGTAATTCAACTCAAATTGTGAAACTCGTGTATTAAATAAATTCAATGCACACAGACTGAAGTAGTTTAA
>NW_015505305.1:419258-433078 GCF_001515645.1 Sinocyclocheilus grahami
GTCAGCCTGGGATGTTTCCAGCGCGGCTCTCCGCGCTCTCAGCTGGGTCTGCTTTGCCACCAGGTCCCGGATCTGCTTCTCCACGGCCTCCAGCTCGACCTGCACCGAATGCAGCTTGAACGTGTCCTCCCCTGCACTCAAAGGTAGACACACATCCGCCATTAAAGCAAGTAACAGTGAGTAAAACAATGGTAATGTGTGTGAATAGAGTATTAGTAATGTAAGCGAGATTAGCGGCAATCATTTGAAAATGGGCTATTTGCTAATAGTGGACTCGGGAAATCAAAATAAAACTAGTGATAACAAGGCGCTCTGATTATTTTTGTTGTAGAATACGATAGGGTATATGTTCACACGTTATAGAAACGCAAATGATGGTGTATAAAATTGATTTTAAGATAAAAAAATAGGCGACAAAGAATTAACTTGACAGAGCTCAAACTCAAAACACACGGCAGCAACAAACAGGAAGTAACGACTGAAGAGTGTAAATTAACTTGTAACAAGTTTGTAGGTCGGGAAGAAGGAGGCGCGAACCGGCGGATATTCAAAGAAACTACGTGTCCTCCCCTGCACTCAAAGGTAGACACACATCCGCCATTAAAGCAAGTAACAGTGAGTAAAACAATGGTAATGTGTGTGAATAGAGTATTAGTAATGTAAGCGAGATTAGCGGCAATCATTTGAAAATGGGCTATTTGCTAATAGTGGACTCGGGAAATCAAAATAAAACTAGTGATAACAAGGCGCTCTGATTATTTTTGTTGTAGAATACGATAGGGTATATGTTCACACGTTATAGAAACGCAAATGATGGTGTATAAAATTGATTTTAAGATAAAAAATTAGGTGACAAAGAATTAACTTGACAGAGCTCAAACTCAAAACACACGGCAGCAACAAACAGGAAGTAACGACTGAAGAGTGTAAATTAACTTGTAACAAGTTTGTAGGTCGGGAAGAAGGAGGCGCGAACCGGCGGATATTCAAAGAAACTTTAATAAAATAAACAAACACAAAATATTGCGACAGTCCCTCGCGGACGACTGTCGCGCACAAACGAAAACGAAACCAAAACACAAAGGCCAGGCCTGGTCCTCTCTTATCTTTCACTGTCGTCACTCCTCCTTTGTATCCTTCCGGAGCTCCTCCGTGAGACTTGAGACCGGTGAGTGGCGCAGGTGTTGCGCATTAGCAATTACTCCACCGGCCTCGCTCCGTTCCCACGGCTCTCGGCCCCGCCCCTCTCGTCACAGAACTCTTGTGTTATTATACTTCCTCGTTGCTCAATTCAGTGTTGCAAATTGAAATTAATTTAAAAGACACTCTTAACTCTGGTGAAGCTGGGGTTCATAGTGGTTTGGTGGTGGAGGTCTGTGATTCAGAACTGGACAAAGAACAAGGAAATGCAAAAGAGAAAACTGAAAAGAAAGCCTGTGACCCTCACTGCCATTTTAAATTCAGAGCTGGTATAGTGGTCTCTCGCCTTCCACACATTGTTGCTTCAGAAGGCGTCTGTCTGATTGGTGAATGTTGTGAAGTCCTGTCATGATAGAGGAGGTAATCAGTGGTGTAGTCACCCGCCTTATTATGTGGAATAATGGAGCTAAATGTCTGTATTAAAACATTATATCGCTCTCGCCATCACAGCAGTCAATGATATATAAAAACCATTTATAATTATCTCCCCTGCAATGAACTGTCATCAGCCCATTTGGTATGAAGAGGAAATCTAATTTCCCTCAAATCACATTCATAGGCAGGGACTGGCAGGTAGCAGAGGAAATGCTGAGTGGGGTTTTCCACGGGGGAAAAAGACAAGGTCCAGGAGACCCAGCACAGGGAAGATAGCAAAAATATTATGCTAATGCCTCCACAGTGGGCTAATCACCACAACCCTGAATTAAAAGGCCAGATAATTAATTCCAGAGTACTAGGTTATCTACTTGCTATTGTCTCCACCAGAGAAAAAGAGAAAGGATTCATCCCTTTGTCTGTGTTTAACAAGACAGATAAGGTAGGCCTGAACTTGCCTGGCATGGGCTGCTGGAAATTAGAGCATGGATGTGTAAAAAGAGGTTCTGCTTTATTGCAAAGACGAAAAAAGGCAAGCTGACCTCCTTACGATGTCCTTCCACATCCAGAAAAGAAACTGCGGCTGAATTGTTTGGGCAGGAAGGGCAGCTGAAGTCCTTTGTGGTGGTCTTGAGAAGTGTGATATTGCATGGTACTTTATTTATCCTGTCCTTTTGGCCTGACACAGCTTCTACATTTCCAGGACAGATCTCATTTAAAGGATACACGAAGGTCTTTCCGCCGGCCTGTAGGTGAATAATGTGAAATACTGGTAGGCAAACAGAATCACGTGAGACCATGGCAAAATATTTACTGAGCTTGGTTCTTGTTTTCTGGCCATATTTGACTAAAAAAGAAAAGATACTGCAGGAAACAATGAGGGAAGATTTCTTGCATAACTACCACAGTACAATGCTGTAGCAATAGTTACAGAGTTTTAAGACTGTTACAGAGTTTACATGACTGTAAGACTAAGACTTAAGATTCCAGCAACCAGGGCAAATCACAACATTACACCCTTAATTAAAAGCAAAAAGTTGAAGTAATGCTGGCTGATGGCTTCAACAACAGCATATACCGTAGTTTAACAACCTTATAGCTGAAAGCAAGTCACAGCTTCACAGCTCTTTAACAGTTTATAAGTTATTGTTAGAAATCAATTCCCTTATGGAGAAAATGAATGAGGTTTTACTTCCAGAACCCGACTGTTGAGGTCTATTAAAGTATAGCTCCATTAGCTTAGCAACATGCTAACATAAAACTCAACTGAAATCAAGTGCGAGTTTCCCATGTGGAGTATGTCAGTTTGCTGCCTATGTGCAGTGTTCAAAATCAGTCACTTAGGAGGTTCCATTACAGTTTAGGTGCCGCCCTAGAAGTTAGCTGCTAACGTGGACAGGTTTTGCTAACATAAATAACATAGTACCCTTTTCAAATTGTAAAAGTTTAAAGCAAACTGACCGGATCAGTCACTGTGTCACTATTGTCTACGTATTCAATGCAACTACCTCTAGAGAAACCTCTTGATACAAAAAAAGTACATATAGTACTTAGATCTGCTTTTTTCCCATACACAATCCTTGCTATAGTACCAGCAGCATTGTGTCGTTCTACCAAAGCCAAGCCTCAATGGGCCCAGCTGCAGTTTGAAGTCCTTTCTCTTGGACAGGCTGGGAGTGGAGCACCTCTGCGCAATCCCATAATCCACTGTCCATGCTCTGTCAAATGCAAACCTGCCTGTGCCTCCCCAGCAGTGCAGCGGCGAGGTGAATTATTAATCTGTGCCACGGGGTGAGGAGTCAAATAAGCCCATTTTGTCAGCAGTGGGCAGTGGAGTTGACGAGAGCAGAAAAAGGGGCTGCTGGGAAAGGGGTGACCATCTCTGCCTGAGCTGTCGCTTCTGCTACCTCAACCAACAGGATGAGAAAGAGAGAGAGAGAGAGAGAAAGAAAGAAATGTAATGAGAGCAGGTCTCATGCATTATTCAGCAGTAGGACGTCTCACAAAGAAATATAGAAACACTGGGCAGATTTTTGACAAGGCAGGTCTGCAATCATGCACACCACACTCCCAGAGGAAATGTGATAACTCTGGTCAGGAGCAGAGAGAGAAAGAGAGAAGGAAGAGTAGGGGGTGGAGGGGCATGTGAATGCTGGCCTCTACAAAGAAAAGCTGAAGGCTTTTCAAATGAAGTGGAATTTACCTAAGCGTCGTGCAAAGCTTAGCAGCATCAGACTCACTGTTTACACCTGTTAATGTTGCTTAGCAGACATTTACTTTGAAGTATCAGGCCCCGTATCCTGTAGTGGGAGAAATCCTAGGTTCAGAGTGTTTTTAGCAGGTATAAAAACATAATATGTCAGACGGGATGTGTATTACCTGCCAAATTTACATATGTTAAGTGTGGAAAATGTAGGACGATACATCTGCCTACTTTAAAGTGGATTAAAGGCTGAAGTGTTTGGCACCATAAACGCTTGCCTAAATGTAATTTGCTGAAAACTTAATGTGTTCATTGTAAAGGTTTACTGTCAGAGAGAGGAAAACCGGGAGAGGAAAAGAAAACTGACACATGAAAAAAACTGTCGGGATGGAAAGGAAACAGGAAATGATGAGAAGTCTGGATGTTTTATAAATACAACAAAGCAGGTGAAGTTTAGACACTTTAAATGATTACTGGCGTAATCACATCTGGAGTTCTGTTGCTCTTCTTTCTCAAACCAATATCATTTCACATAGAATTTAAACCACAGACATCACCAGGGGGCGTGAATATCCCATTGAGTTATACAGTACATTGACAATTTAAGGCATTTATTAGACCTTGCAAACTATCGCAGGGTCTGCTTTGAAACTGTAACTTGACAAGATGCTCATAATTTAAAAAGTAGTTCAACTGCAGTCAACCATTCGAATATAATTAGCTAGGCTATCTGCTACTAATAAAACACATAAAAAACTACTGTATATTACTACAAGTACACAAAACAATGAGGATCTCATTGGTGTTTAGTGTAAATTGATCTCACTATAACCACCAGAAAACAACATAATTTATATAACTGAATCAAAAACTTTAACGAACAGGAGTATTATACTAAATATATTATTTTGACAAATTATAGTAATAATTATCATAGTATGTTGTATATCACTAAAAAAAGACATGCAGTGGTGGTGTCTGCACAGTAACTCAAATGAATCAGTGAATCAGAATGCAGGTTTATTTAAAGGAACCATCTGAATAAACTGATTCACTAAAAACAATGGAGGTTTTCAATTAGATTTAAAAATTCTTAATCTGAGAGAGAAAATGAACAATTTGGGTGATTGAGTGTAATGATTTTAATTTCATTCTGCACAGGGACTGGATGATTTAGTGAATCCCTTTTTAACAGGTTCCATTTAAACAAATTAATTCACTAAAATGAATCAAACTTTTCAATTCCAATTAAAAATGCTTAATTTGAAAGACAGATTCAACAATTTGTGAACGCGGATTATTACCTCAATTCTCTTAGCTATAAAGATGAGCTTGCAGTACAGTATAAAAATAGTGAAAATAGCATTTTGTCTAGATTTTTGACTTGCTCAGCTGTCATTAGCAGTTTTCTAATGTTATATTACTTAAAAATGCTTTTAAGTTTGTAGCATCGCTACTTCTACCTAGCTGCTCCCCAAACGTGGGTAAACGAAGTGTAGATGGCTTGGTTTTAATGAAAACTGTTGGCTTAGACTTTTTTTCACAACAGGTTACATAGTCAAAGAAGAGAAGGGAGCAACATGCTTCGGAAAAAAATTGGAGCACTTTAAATTCATAGGCCCTGTGATATCCTCCCACTAACGACCATGAATGCGATTTAAGCACAGTCGTAACAAAAATGTCAGCATTTTGAAATTTTTTTTCTTCCACTGTTGACAAATAATACAAACATATCACCTGTTTCTCTAATGCAAAAAATAAAAAAATCCTCCCAATGCATCAAAGTGCCATTAGGATTTTCATATTGCTTGGATTATTTAAAGCGTTTCACAGAACAGAACCGTTCACTCTGTACAACACTGTAACCACACACACTGACAAACCGAATGCTCACAAACCTTAACCAAAGAAATTATCTGTTCTCTCCAATTCTTTACCCTTCTACCTTGCTATCAATCCTCCCTGCTGGATTGTGTTGACTGAATGGAATTTTCTGTCTTCCTCTTCCTCTCTCTCTCTCGCTCTCTCTCTCTCGCTCTCTCTCTTTCTCTGAGGCAGTGATATATGGCCTGTAGGCGAGAGCTGAGATGAAGTGGAGAAAAGTAAATACTAATGCAATTATTCCAGCCAAAGTGTCTTATTGATATATAGGCTGCTCTAATCCTCTTTATAGCAGTGCTTTCTATATTACAGAAACAGTGTGAATGTAATAATAAACATACAGGAACATTTTAAATATCTCTGCTTCCTCATTTATTTGCTATTTTAGTGAAGAAACTAGAATGTTCCATTTAATTATATCAGTTTTCTATTTTAGACCACCAGTAAAAGGTAACACTTTTCGGCCAGACAGCAAAAGACTATATATTGCAGATTTAATGAAAACAATAAATATACTGAGGGGCTGTCTTTTATTCAGGAATGTAAATTTGACAAATGCAGTACACTGTGTTTAAAGCATTAGAAGCTAAACAAATAAATAAATATAAAATTTTGCTAATTTTTACTACAATGAATGTATCATTCACGGCGATAGAAACTCTTAATTATTTTAAATGAAACATAATAAAATCAATATTTAGCTGTGTCCCACATGTGCATTGCATAAATCTTGACAAACAAATAAATAAATAAATAATAGTACCAACACGGAAGTAACATTATTTGGACCCTTTTTCCAGCATGATGGGATGACAATCATGTAATCTTATCACAGTTTTTCTTCATTATTTGTTTCTTTCTTTCTTTTTCTCGCTCGCTTTTTCTTTCTTTCTTTCTTTGTTTATTTCTTTCTCTCTCTCTCTCTCTCTCTTTCTTTCTTTCTTTCTTTCTGTTATTGTAACAGTTGTTACAATATATAAACAATTAGAAAATAAACAGAAAATGAAATATCCCATTTAATGTGTATAAGTTAATATTTATGTACGAACCCCGACATTATCCTGAGAACAACAATTTCTGAACACCTTTTCACTGACTCTCTTTAAGGGTACAGCCCAAATGAAAAGACGTTGTTCCCCTAAAGGTACAATTTTCACACATTTTCTCTGACAGTATATGAAAAAAGGACTTCATGAATATAAAAAATTGTTTCAGGTGTACTCACAGATATCAGTCCTGAAGCAGCTAATGTGAAACAGATTTCAGCTGGGACTCATTTGAAGGACACAAATTCAGTCGTAAGAGGGCTTACATCTCATGAAGTCACCGATACACTAAAAACTACAAAAAACAGAGCAGAGTGCAGTTTTAATAGTCAGTCCATGATTAGCAATCATAACATTTAACGTTAGATGCTTTTAGAGACCATATCCAGGTCTGTTGTTTTCTGTAAGAACACGGCTATGAAGCAAATTAAATTAGATTGAATAAATGATGAACTGAAAGTAGGTCAAGGGCTCTTCAGTAAACAAAACTGTAACTGAGTTATGAAAGAAGCGACTGCAAAAACCCCTCATTCTCCATTTTTTTATTATCTATACGGCCATCTTTCCAAATACATTTAAGAGAGGCCCCTGAGAAGATCTGATCATTGGCAGGTCAAACACTGATGTTACATGTATGTATTTATCTAAAGGAAAACAAGATGGATCCTTGATCAAGTACTTGCTGCTTTTCAAAGAGGCCTCAACAGTGTATCTGGTGAGAAAAACTCTAAATGTAAGAGCAAAAAAAAGTTCAGTGATCCATAAAACATCTCCTCTCCTTAGGTTTGCTCACTCTCTCTGTGTTTTGAGTGAAGGGAATGTAATCTTAATGAAATGACCCTTTAAAGTGAGCGTGCGCCCTCACCTGATAAGTTATTCCTGACTCACTTTTAAGCTGCTGTCAAACAATTTCCCTTGAAACTCTGCTTTGTTTTTTGGGGGGGCTTTGAGTGAACTCCCACCGGAGGAGAAAAGGAGTGTGCTGACACTGTACGGGAGGTGCGGGGAGACATCACGCAGCTGACAGAGCTTTAATTGAAATGACAGATTATTTTAATGTGCAGGAAAGTCATTAAAACTCTGCACAGCATAGCAGCATCCATTATCCTTGCTGAAAATAGCTTAGCTTCTCAAACAGCTCGGTAAATATGTTGTAAACTTGTAAAATAAGACTGGATCAGGCTGCTTTGTTACATATCTGGGGAAATCAGCAGAGGGTGATGCTGAGAAATGCCCACAAAATAAAAGTCCATGGGACATAACCACAACTGAAATGATAGTGGCAAGAGCTTCAGCGTTGATAAAACTGCATTTTTTTAATTTTTATGATCTTGTTATGCATAATAGAGTTTAAGACTAGTGGTTGATCAATATAGTGTTTCAGTGGTTGATATAATGATATCTGATATCTGAAGGTGGTGATGACAGATATTGTTACAAAAAAACATGTAGGTGTATAAATGAACAAATTAACATTGTAATTCTCTTAATATATTTACAATAAAAACGTTTTTGAAAATGACTGAATAAATTCAGTAAGTAGTAAATAAATCAGTAAATATTTTACAAAATTACAGTTTTTACGGTTTGCATTTTTGATCAAATAAATGCAGCTTTCGTGACTTCTTTCAAGAACATAGAAAAGCATTCGGCATTCTGCAGTTTTGTTAACTAGTAATTAATCAAACACATCCAATTATTAGTTGATGCGATAATCTCAAAATGGTAAAATATCAATTGAATAAGCCTGGCCTATCACTAAAGACCATTCAAGAATTCCTTGTGGTAGGCCAACATAAAACAAAATAATTAACACTTCTGTTTGCAACACAGTTGTACCTGGGAGCATTTTTTTTGTGCTAAAGCATCTTGAAGGATGTCCAAATAATGTATCTAGAAATCTCTAAAACGTGAGCTGGCAGCTGATTTCCTTTAATACGGGACTAATTGCAGCAGACATAAGTAAATCAAAGTTTTTAAGTGCAATCGGAGACTGTTAGACAAGCAGCACCATAAAGCAGTTTGTTTTTCCAACCTGAGGACAAATGAATAGTAGATTAGAATTCAGCAGCAGCCCTAAACGCCAAAGCTCATTTAAATGATCTACTGGGAAACATTAAGTGTGATGACTGCAGTAACAATTGATCTAAATGAGCGAGGAAATGCATTTGATTTATTTCAGTTGTTACCTGTTACTGGCGCTGGGGCTCTAATTTTTGTTTAGTTGTTCCACACGCTTCTTACCGAGAGGTATGTTTTTTCTCAGGCGTGTTGATTTGTCTTTCATTATTATCATTTGGCCCCGATGCATTAAAGGCGACACGCTCAGAATTGACCCACCATGCCAGTGTTCCGCCCACCGTCCTTCCATCCCGTGTTCTGATGGACATTCAGAGCTGATTTTTGATGGGGGAATTGCTTTCCCGACAGCATCTCAATCTCTCTCTTAATTTAGGATTCCTTAAACAATCCTGTGGTGCAGGCCGGTGAATTATAGACATGCGGTGGCTGCGGCTGCATTTTGATCAACTGATAGGAAATTCCATTTTCTGCTACGCAGTGTCTCTAAGCTTTCCACGCGGCTGCTTAAGACTATAAGCACCAGTGAGGGACTCACAATTTGGAGCTTATTTTCCTCGACTCCCATTGTCATTCAGCAGAGGTAAATATTTAAAGAGGGTATTGAGCAGAGCACGGCATACTCTGGGACATGGCAGCAATGTATATGGAAAAGAGCGTTTTATTAAGAGCAATGGCAGTCATATTAAAGTAAAGAATGTCTGACACGGGCAGGAAATTGCCAGTATATGACACAATTCTTCAATATACGGCACTCAGCTGTACTGTAATTTTCCAGGACAGATGACAGAGGCAGAAAAATCCATCTAAAACAGCTGATTATAGTCTGCGAGCACATTTGGCTTGATAATTAATGCCGACCGCGAGAATCCTAACAGGGCTCAGGATATTTTCATTCTGATTTCCAAATTTGCAAATATTTGTGGGGAACTTGCTTTGTATAATCAAGAGAACTAATGCTATTTAAGGCAGACATTTTTACCTTTAAGAGCTTTTGCTATTTAACCTCTAGTCGTAAGTCTATTTACCTGTCTGCAACATGTAATCAAACAGGCACTGACATTAGCAACAGCCTTAATGTAAGTTAAAAGCTGATCTGTCTCCGTTCACACAGGCGCATGTTAGTCTTTCAAATGGTGGTCGATGCACTTGCCCTGTTTATGTCGTGTTCTTACAGCAGCAGGCCAATAAAAACAAACTGTATCCTGTTCACTCGCCCGAGTTTTGCTGCTATTGGCATAATTCTTATCTTAGTGCAATCATTTCTTGCATTCTCTTCCTATTTTTCGATTCATCCCTTCCTGTCCCTGCTGTTCCTTTCCTCTGGGCTTTGACTGTAGCTATTTTACAGGTTTTAAAATACATTTTATTCCAATAGGTCATTTCTGCTAATTGCATGCTACAAGCAAATAAATAAATAAATAAATAAAAATAAAATAAAATAAAATTGTTATAATCTATTTTTCAGTTTTAAAGACTCAGTTACCTAAAAACCAAATAGTCCCTATTGATTTCTAAAGGGTTTTCACCACACATGGTTCATCTAATACACGCAATCCTGTTTAACTGAATGTAATTTAAGATGTTTCCACATTAAGGATTCAATTAAGCAAAGTCATATTCTGATAAAGAATGCATAATTGAAATATTACAGTTTTTAAAATACAAATTAACAGCCCTGCATGTTCACCAGATTCCCAGTGTCGTCTTACACCATTAGAGATAAAAAAAAGTAGCAGGAATAATGTATTTAATTAATATTCAAGCTGAGATAAACACATCCACGAGGCTTAAATCACCAGAGCAGCAATGATCATTTCAGTTCATAGTCTGAAGCAAAATGGGATATAATTACAAACACTCATGATCCACTTTCATTCCCACAATGCAACACACTTAACACGCGTCACCGTTTCAGACAACGGCTGTTCAACCTATCTTGATGTAAATGATCACAGTTGATTTGCATCTGTAAAACACTAAATGTAATAACATATTTTGTTTCATGAATAAACAATGTGGATTTGAACGGGAACGGTGAACTATTATAGTGAATAGCTGTAATATGTCAGAGAGAGGTTGAGGCTGTGATTGAGAAATATTTTAATGGTGACTATTATCCCTCTGCACATGCAATAATATGAGAGCTGTCATACCTTTTATCAAGATACTTTGGTGAACAAACAACATTTCTCATATTTAATCCATTTACAGTAATGCTCTTTTTATCAGGATGTTTAATGTTTACCATTTCTTATGACCAAATCAATCTGGAGGGTAATAAAGAAAATGAAATGCGTTTAATCTGAGATATGGAATGTGTTTAATTCAAATGCAAAAAATTGCTGTCCATATGCACTGAATTGATGCAGAGCTCTTTGTGCTGGAGTTTCCCTTGTATTTATATGCCAATAGAGGGCAGCAGACGAGAGAGCGAGAGAGAGAGAGAGAGCGAGAGATAGCAGACAATGACAGCTGAGAGAGAGAGAGAGAAAAAATGCAAAAAATTGCTGTCCATATGCACTGAATTGATGCAGAGCTCTTTGTGCTGGAGTTTCCCTTGTATTTATATGCCAATAGAGGGCAGCAGACGAGAGAGCGAGAGAGAGAGAGAGAGCGAGAGATAGCAGACAATGACAGCTGAGAAACGTGTATTTCACATTTAGGTTTTGACATGAACGCTCCATTGTTACAGTAAGATAATTCATCCCAACATGCAAATCCCTTTGCATTAACCAGCAATAAAAATGTTAGATTAGGATATTTTCTAGCATATTCAGAATGCACTCCCCTGCTCTCACATCAGTACCTCAGCACACCTAAGCTTGTTTAACTGATGTTGAGTTATAAAATGAAGACACATATTTTTGTTCAGTCTATCAATCAATTAAAAATTTAATGATTGCATTAAATGCAGATTAATTAATCAAACAAATGAATCATAATTCATCACTCAAGCCTCCAAATGAAGATAATTCAAAAGATATCACATTACTGTGCCAACAGAGAGAGAGAGAGAGAGAGAGAGAGAGAGAGAGAGAGAGATAGCAGACAATGACAGCTGAGAAACGTGTATTTCACATTTAGGTTTTGACATGAACGCTCCATTGTTGCAGTAAGATAATTCATCCCAACATGCAAATCCCTTTGCATTAACCAGCAATAAAAATGTTAGATTAGGATATTTTCTAGCATATTCAGAATGCACTCCCCTGCTCTCACATCAGTACCTCAGCACACCTAAGCTTGTTTAACTGATGTTGAGTTATAAAATGAAGACACATATTTTTTTTCAGTCTATCAATCAATTAAAAATGTAATGATTGCATTAAATGCAGATTAATTAATCAAACAAATGAATCATAATTCATCGCTCAAGCCTCCAAATGAAGATAATTCAAAAGATATCACATTACTGTGCCAACAAATGCATTTGTTCATCATCATTCAGCTTTACTTAAAATACAAATAGAAATGCTATTTGTTGAGTATGACAGTCAGTTTATGTATATGTGCATGTATGTGTGTGTCTGTGTATTATTATTATTATTATTCATTTATTTTTCCAGAATTTATAATTTTCATAATTTTCTGCATTTTCGTCAAAAAGTTGATAGACGGAAAAAAGGGGCAAAAAATAAGGGGCAAAAAATGGGCCCATGATGGTAAAGCTATTATCTATAATTAATCACACTGAATTTAAACACTAAATTGACAGTCCTATCTTAACCAAATGCAGATACTAAACATCCACACTGAAAATGAACAACAGAGCCTCTCAGTGAACTGAAAATTCAGAGGGTGTAACATTATCAAACACAATTCTGCTCTCTTTGATCAAATTCCAAAATGGACGCCTCTTCTCCTGCATCCCGAATGCACTGTGACAGAGGCCATTTGTTAAAATGAAGTGAAACGTCCAAATCGAGATAATAACACGAGACAGACGGGCAGCGAGGAAGCCGTCTGAGAACATTATGGATTCAGCCCCCACCCAATGGTGTGCTCTTCCTAGAAAAATGATAAAAACAAACAGGAAATTACTTGGTGCGAGTATTTTGACTGAAGAACGCACTTGTGTACGTAGGTGCTGTCTGTACAACGACAATGTGATGGTTACACTCTATTTTCGAGAGAAAAAGTAAGCAGTTGTCACTCCTGCCTGAATCCCGGCAATCTGTCAGAAACCCCAAAGTATAGCTGCAAGTCTTTTTTCACCCCACTTCCATAATTTACATAATTTCATGCATATTTTATACCAATGCATTACATCTTTAGTATTGGTCACATTTCATTTGAGGCCTTTGTAATAATGTGGAATTTGTTTTAATGAATTATTCCGTTGCTACACAACCAGAGAGGCAATTCAAGTGCTAAGTGTTAAGCAAATGCTACATCTAAGAGTTATTCCGAGGCAAAAAGTGAGCATGCACATAATGTTCTTTATTAAAAATTCAATATTACATGCATGTGTTGCCATTATCATAATTACTATTTCATAAAGTGCCGTAATTAAGTCTTACAGGCATACGGACTATGAGGATATGCTTTACCCCTTGCCCCGCCAACTCTACCTGTCCCACTTTAGGTGTTGAAAGCCGACCTGCAGTGATGCACACACACATACGGTACGAACAAAAGCACCAATCTAGCTTATATTAGAACAGCTTGCACTAATCCCAATGGAAAATGATTCCTGCCGAGCCAATTAAAATTAGCAGAAACACTGGGCGCATCTTCTTGAAATCTGACAGTTGCACTGGGTTTGGAGAAGAAAAAAGAAAAAAGGAAGGCAAAATACTAGAAAATGATGTTAAAAGTCATAGAAGCCTGAGGCTAACAAACTTTTCATTGCGCCCCTCCCTTCTTTTGGCACTTATCGTTCCTCCAAGACTTTGCCCATCTAAATAGCTAACGATCTTTCCTGGCATGCTTGCGCTTGCGCTTAAAGCAGCCCATGTGAAAGATGAGGGGGAGGGGGAGGCGGGAGGCGAGGGGGGGGGGGCGGGGGGGACAATTGCAGCATCAGTGGCCAG
>NW_015505305.1:433292-435827 GCF_001515645.1 Sinocyclocheilus grahami
GAGGCGAGGGGGGGGGGCTGGGGGGACAATTGCAGCATCAGTGGTCAGGCGCCCTGCCAGCACAAACCGCTCCCTCATTCGACTGGCGGCACAAGTGCACCTTATTCAGAACCTACATATCCCCAGCTATTACGGCCTGGAACCCTGCCAAGCCAAACTTCTCAAGCATGCCAGAATCTAATGCCCTTTTTGATATGTGGCAGAAAAACCACCGAGGGCTTCTGCAGGGTCCACTAAATTCTTATTATTCACTCTTCTTCGCACTCCACCCATGTACATTCATATGGAGATGTCTATACCGCTGCTATCATGAACCTTAAACATGCAGGAAACATACATTATCAAAAACAGGCTGGAAATGGAGGGAGCAGATGAAGAAGTAGGTTGGCTTGATGAAATGGAAATGGATCAGGGACCTGATTGGCCCTCGGATAACTTCTGTCCACTCCAGATGGAGTTCTCAGTTAGGCCCTGTCATCTGGGTCTTGTTTTGACGGAGCTGTCTAAATGAACTCATTTACTTTTTCACCTGAATGCTCTAGTCGCCACTACAACGGGAAGACATGTACCGAGGGGGGGTCACAGTCAATTTGACTGCAGTCCGCTCTAATAGCCTGCATAGATGAACTTAGCCGTCTTAAAAGGTGAAAGCTTCTGTACGCACACCGGGGAAAATCTGTTTGATATTCGGTTAGACCGAGTGCAGAGGGCTCGAGTGTTAGCTATCATCTCCTGTGAGCATCTGATAGAGAGATTGAGGAGATGAGATAGTTATCGGACTGTTTTCTCGCCTAGGAAGCAAGGGAGACCAAGATTGTCCCAGATATGCTCTTAAACAGCCATGCAACCAAACAGTGAATTCATTTGCTAAATGCTAAAGTACATTTACTTAAAGTAATGCATGCATAATGAGGCCATATATAAATAATGCAAATGTATAGAGATCACAGATAGGTTACTCTGATGACAAACATGAATTAATATACAGTTTTTGCTTAAACTGGCAGTACAGAGCGCAGAAAAGTAAAGGGATTTGTGGACATGGTTAGTTTCTTTTCATAATCTGCCTATTAGCACTAAACTGTGAAATTCACAAACCCATGACAGGGCCACTGTTACTGACAAACTCACAGGGCTGTGGTTCGACTTCCCTAGAGAACTCTCTCTCTCTCACTGTCTCTCTCCTGTCTTATAAATCCATTTGAACATCCCCAGCTGCATTACAATGATAGAGCGGGAGAGTATGCACAGATATTGCGTTAATAGGTGTGAAATTTTTATTGCCGGAGCAAGAGACGCCTTTATTGGTGCAAACTTTCAAAGATAAATGTTTGATTTTAATTCTACACGCTGTCATTCTGGATTGTGCTGCTTGTCATTTACATTGGAGTGGGGATGCTAAGGCCTGTAATTGCATTTGTAAATACATGGCACTTTGCCAGCACAACTTTGGTGAATTTACTGCCCTAATTTGGCCACAGTTTCATCTCTTTGTGCTGAACTTCATAACAGACTTTTAGAGAAGGTGTGACAGAGAAACAAGACAGAGAGAGGTATTAAAAAAAACTTGCACAATTTGCTTAATTTACTGCAATGTTGTCTTGTGATTTAAAGGGGTCATATGATGTTATTTTAAAGATCATTATTTTGTGTATTATGTGTATTATTATTATTAATATTTGGTGTAACAGAATATGTTGACATGCTTTAATGTTCAAAAAACACATTATTTTTCAAATACTGTACATTATTGTAGTTCCTGTCTCTCTCTCTCACGCACACACACGACGCGATACTCTACACGGCGCAAAACTCCGCATTTGAACAGTAAATAGAAAATACTTAAACTATTAAGAAAACATACTTACAGTAGCTGATTCAGAATAAGCGCCAGATTGTCAAAGCAAAGTCAGAATTGACCCATTTTTCTTTTTTTAAATAGCCTTTGCACAGCCAGCCTTGTAGGCTACTCTCCAAGGTTCACAAAACTGTCGCCCATAAAATGCGTTGCGCAAATTTGAACATCTGGGTTGTGCTGTTCTGTTGTAAATAAATCTTAACCAATGATTCCTCATTGCATCTACTTCTGGAAGGCCAAATAAAGTGCTTTTGCTTTTGCACAGAAACACACAGCGTCTCCCTGACATGGCTGCATCAACACTATGCGGTTCCTGAAACCACACCTTCTTTCTTTGCATGAACATTTGGCCGGCATTACGCAAATATGTCCACATCGTGACGTAGAGATGTGGGGCCGTGTTTGAATGAGGCGTTTTAGCCCGGTCTGGATCAGCCTTATCTTTTAGATAGAATAAATCCTTTTTGTGGGAGACTTTGAGCTTTGTAACTCTGCAGATCTTTTACATGCACAAATAGCTACATAACACACTAAAGAAAAGGAAAAAATAGAAATCGCATCATATGACCCCTTTAAATATTTCAACAAAACAATGCAAATCTTCAGAATGTACAGGGGGAAAATCAAATCATTGTACAATTGCTTGAGAAACTCTAGTCTCTAAGAAATGTCATCTT
>NW_015505305.1:435839-462921 GCF_001515645.1 Sinocyclocheilus grahami
TATATATATATATATATATATATATATATATATACACATTACCATTTCAAAAGTTTTGGGTCAATAATATTTTTGAAAGAAATTAATACTTTTATTCAACAAAAATGCATTAAATTGTTTAAACGTGACAGTGACATTTGGCCTGTTTATTTATTTTAAATATATGCTTTCTATTCAACAATGAATCCTGAAACAATGTTTCACAGTTTCCACAAAAATTTTAAGCAGCACAACTGTTTTTATCATTGACAAGAAATGTTTTTTGAACAACAAAACAATATATAAGAACGATTTCTGAAGGATCATGTGACAATGAAGATTCGTAATAACTGAGTAAAATGCAGTTTTGCCATCATATAAATAATTTAATAACAAATTATATGTAATACATTTTAATAATATTTCACAATATTACTATTTTACAGTATTTTTGATCAAATAAATACAGCCTTGGTGACCTCAAATGAAGCTTGTGACATGCTTAAATACTCACATATTGTCCATATTCTCTGAGCCAAAGCCTTGGCACTCCTGAGTTTAGGCTCTGGCCCAAGGTCCTTTCCTGATCCCGTTCCCCACTCGCCTCTCCGTTCGACTGCTTCCTGTCTCTCTTTAAACTGTTCTGTCCAATAATGACAAATACTGATGCATATATATAATATACATTAAAGTTTGGGGTTGTAAGATTTTTGAAAGAAGTTTCTTGTGCAAAACAATACATGAAATGCATGAATATCATGAAAAATACAGTCAAAAAAGTAAGAACTCATGGTTGAAAGAGTCAATAACCTTTTTCACAGAGGCACCAATATGGTGATTATAATGATGGAAGTCCAGCCTTAAAAAGTTTAGTGAGAATTGCCTGTTTATGTTGAATTTAGCTAAAAAACACAATGAATGAATCCATTAGTATCAGATTCCTGAACTAAAATATGCTATTAGCACACATTTGTCTATTAATCTTTCTCGAATGCATTAATTGCATTCGGTTTTTAAAATCGGTACTTTTGCACATCCCAGCCACATATGCATGAATATGTCCCACAGTTCCCCTCCTTTAGCAAAGCAATTAGACTAGAGTCTGCACATGGACTCAAGGCTAGATTAATTTCTCCACACTGATAACAAAACACCCCTGTCCTAAGATGTCATTAGCTAAAAAATTGAATTATATGATTTTTCTAATATGGAGAATGAAGTGCTCACTGATCTTCATTCGTCAGGTTCCATCTCCAATGAGTGGGCTCGGGGGAGATTTCCTCATTCAGTGGGAATCTTTCAAGGTTGAATAAAAGAAATGGTGGTGGGTCCCTGAGAGAGGGAAGTGATCATCATTTTCACCTTCAAATTCTCTTTGATGTGGCAGAGTCAATTTTTAATCAGCTACCATCGGGCCTGGCTTCATTTCTCCTTACAAAGTCCTATTACTCCCCACTTTCTGGGAGGAGGTGATAAGGACAATGCTGTGCTCTCTCCCTCCGTAGAGCCTCACGTGTGATGAGTCCCTTTGGAGAGGCTTGATAAAAAAGAGAGGACTGAGCTAGGAAGGATAAAGGTCACCGCTCTTTCAGGATTAACCCTTTGCGTTCCACTCCGGCTAACAGGGGGTTGAGAGGATCTTGTAGGAGCCTGGGGAATACAGGGGTTAAAATGTGCTCAATGGGCCACACCTAACAGTGGAGTGTATTCTTTCTTATATGTAGATGCTGATTTGTAGGCATCGTTTAAATGAGCTTGATCTTGACATGTGATCACAGAGCATTCGGGTCCAAAGGGCAATGGGTGCCAAAGGGCAGCTGTGACCTAGGCAGGGTTGTGGAGTAGTTTTACATTTCTCCTCTGCCTCTCTTTACTAATCAGGACTAGTTAGGCTTCCACATGCATGATTCTTTGTCTGGAAATGAGTGCAGACCATGACCCTGCATACAAGTTCACATTCAGATACCATAAAGCTGCAGTTGGTAATCAGCATAGAGTGGCCCAATCTAAGCTCAGCGTGGCCCAGACAGACATCTCTCAACCCTCATTTACAGTCCAATCAGGTGCATATGCCCTGCATCTGTCTGCCTTTTCTCCTTTCAATCTTAAAAAGCCAATTTAACAAGTGCTGCTCAGGTTCTGCTCGCCAATACCTATAATGATCCTTTAACAGACAAGTTTATTTTTAAGATCCGTTTTCATTCCCTACTGATTTAATGAACTAAATTACATTAATTTAAAGCATTATGCATTTAAATACAGTAACAAGATCAGGATAGTGGCATATTGCCTCCAGTAATTTGACTATAATATTTAAAAATGCTCCCAGATTAGAAATACAGTCATTTTTAAATGCATGTATCTGCTAAAAGTGAATTATGCCATCATTTAGGAGAAAAAAACTAACTTTTTTAGATGCATGGTACAGTGTATAAAAGCTGAAATCTTTACAACACATATATTAAACATGAAAATGCCTCTACGTAGTAATACATCTAGACTATGCCAGGAACTGTAAACATTTTTAAATGCTGTCAAACATTTTTAAATTATACCTTTAGTGCATGAACTTCGGCAGCAATAACCAAAACTATAATAAACACCACAACTGAAATTGAAAAAAGTAAACAATGAAAATAAAATTAACAATGTTAGAGTGAAAACTAAAATTGAAAGCTAAAAATAAATAAATAAACCCTACAATAAACCTATTTTGAGTTTGACATCACAGAATTAAAAAAAATAGCCAGTCCATTAGACAGAGAGAGAGATTGATAAAGAGATGAAATGAAAAAAAGTCAAAAATAAAAGTGTGGGTGTTCTTGAATGCAACACAGAGCTATGGTCTGTCGTGATGAATTCCGACTCCTTTATGACTGTGGAAATTTCCCTCGCACAAACACACAGCTGGTTTGATGATTCTCCTGAATGCCTGTCATTGGTAAGAGACCATACGATTACTTTGTTGAAACAGAGCAGAAATTTAGGGCCAAGCTGGTGTGCCCATCGCCCATGTGCCTCGTCTTAACGTCATTTGAAACAGCTGAGTTCAAGGTGAGAAAATGAACACATATGTAATGCATTTGCGTGCACGGATCGCATGAAGGGCCCGGGGTTATTTTCATTCCAATGTTGAAATAAAATAATGCACCATAATATCATGGGTAATTGTCAACATCCCTGGCTGGAGAGGGCTCCCACAGTTTGCGTAGAGAGAAAAAAAGCTAATTTTGGGAGGGACGAAAGTACTGCATGGCAATATTTTCACGGTACCATCATTTTCCAGAGGACCACACGCACTACGACCACATCTTCATTAACTCAAATTATAGCAGGAAGTCAGGGAGGAGATGATACTGGTCTCATTTTTTTCTTTTAATAAAAAGTGCTCGCTATGTTGAAAATAAGAACTTATGTTCGAGAGGGGATTTTTGAGGCAGGAAGGGGGCAAAATTAATCCCCCTGCTAGACTAAAATGAGTTAAAAACACATCAAAAGCCAGCTTAACCTTAGAAACCGTCATCAGGTTTTAAACAACAACAAATGATGATTCCACACCATTGTTTCCAAGAGACTATTTCTTCCCGGTACTTTTGGCTTGGCTTGGAATCTTAAAAGCCTGTGGTTTTATTTTTAATGACTATGCCATGGATGTGAGGCTAAGATGTGTGTGCATGCATTAAAAAGGAGTATTTTTAACTGTGACATTGCAAATGACTAATACCACTAACAAGCCATGTCTTCCCTCATTAAAATGTATAATCCTTGGGTTAAAAAAAAAAAATCAGTTGGTTAATGTTGCTTCGCCTCTTGCGGATGAGTGTGAATGCCACACTAAGAGTCCTGCATCTCCAAACAGTTCCTCATTAACACAGTGAAACGGCTTCTTTTCTTCACAGAAGGGTCATTTCAAAGAGCAGTCTTAAAGGTCTATTTGTTTAGCCAACGGAGCCTTGTCCTTTTCAGTTTTTTTTCCTTTCTATTATTTATTCCATGAAATTCACCAACATTCAAGACACATTTCTACTTAAAGATGTTTATATGCAAGCTTATGCGAGTGACAGTGAAAGACTAAAAGATGGATTGTGGAGTATAGGAGTTCATTGGATTATCAAACGGAAGAGCAATCAGCTGTTTTCATGAGATGCAGAAACATATAAATCACAAGCATCGGCATGTTTGTTTTTTATGCCTGCTGTAAATACAGCAAGGTTTTTAAATAACGACAACAACAAGCTATTCATTTTTAGTGGGGCTTGCTATGACATCATTACTGATTCACATTTTTAGAGTTATGGACTTGAACAAACCTCTAACCCTAAACTTTTCATTTATGTATGTCATCCTTTACTGTTTGTGTAACAATGGAAATTCTGAAAATATGCAGCATAGCAACATCCCAGCAACAACTAGAACACCCTAGCAACCACTTGGTAATGTGCTAAACACCATGCAGAACAACCGAATATCAACCACCCAGAAGACCTAAGGGTCTACAAAGCAACACCCTAGCAACCACTTGGCAATGTGCTAAACACCATGCAGAAAAAAAATAATGTAAATGACTAAAAAGAACTAAGTTTCTGGACAGGACAGGACAGAAAATGCATGACAATGTGCTGAAAAAAACAACTGAAAACTGTAGCAACCACCCAGAATACTTAAGATGCTGCATTGCAACACTATAACAACCACCCAGAACACCTTAGCAACTGCTTGTGAGTGTGCTAAAAACAACAGAACAACAGCATAGCAACACCCTGGCAACAACCCAGAAAACCCTTAGCAACTGCATGGCAACACCCTGCAGATCACTGTAGCAACTGCATAGAAATGTGCTGAAAACACTCTGAAACAATGGCATACTGTAGCAACCACCCAGAATACTTAAGATACTGTATATCAACACCCTGGTAACAACCCAGAACACCATGGCAACTGCATAGCAACATCTTAGCATTATGGCACAAAGTTCTGCACAGACAAACAACTGAAGATAACATAAAATATTACATTTGTTTTATGATCTCACACAATGTTAAAAGAACACAAGTTAAAAGAACACAACATACCAAGGGCAACATATTAATAATGTAATATAATTTTGTATTAACAAAGACACAAAAGTCTTGAAAAGTAATACACACGTCACGTAGAGTGCATATCATAATTGTATGTGATTATATCTATGGTAATCAACTGCTGGCGCCTTCATTAGACAGGAAAAGGTGTTCCAAGCAAACTGGCCCAAAATAACAATGTATTATTAACAAGCAGAGTGCAGGCAAAGGGTGAATCATCCCTTTGCTTATTTATGAGGAGAATCACTAGGCACTGATGAGAGCTAATTTTCTCAGTAAAATATATGGCCTCAGACCCGGGCTGCAGTGCATATGCGAAAATATACACCTTACCTACTAACTACCAAAACTTCAACATGAACAAAACACTCCATGGCACATGTACATATTTTACAGCTTGAAATACAGACACAGGTCAGACAGTCAATCAATGGAGAAAAAAAAAATATTTGTGTTTACAATTAGGAACCTGTATGATTTTCTATAAAGTATCTCTTTCTATACACTGAAAGTATATCGTGACCAGAGGCTCTCAGGCTCCAAAAAGAACAAAAAAAAAAGCACCATAAATTAAGTCCATTCGTCATAAATAAACAGTGACAGAATGTTTATTCTGGGTACACTGTTCCTTTAAAACTGTGGTTCTCAACCAGGGAGGCTCAGTAAACCTCTAAGGGGGTTTCAAAATGACTTAAAATTAATTAAAATAAGGCAAAACAATCAAAATGAATAAGCAAATAAAAACAAATATATTTTGTAAAGTTGGCATAAAATGAAAATTTACTTGATCTATTTTAGAAATGCATGCTATATGTTTATTTTAGTTTAGTTTAGTTTGCTATGTTCAGTCAAAATGTCATTACTACACCTTCTGGTGAAAACAACTTCTCTCTGTACTTCTTCTCTCTAGACTTATCCAGTCATTTGGGTAAGGTGGTCAGCATAAACCTTGGCCCTGCAAACTCATGTCTGACTTAATATCCAATCAACAATTTTTTCTTCTTCTGTATTGTGACATTTCACTCTGATGTACATCACAATTAACTATTCCCACTATCTTGAAAAACCTGGATATATGAGGTAGCTTAATTCATGTGAAAAATGTGATTTGTAAACCTGGAAAATTCGTGTAAATTAATAAAATCTTATAATTTTATTTTATTTTTTTATACATTTTATAAATATACATTTTACTAACCTGAGCTACAGTTTGTGCATTAATCTTCCACATATTGCACCTTTTAAAATGGACGGCAGACCAATAGCAAAATTAAGGCAAGGCAAATCACAGAAACTTGACAGCCTTTTTAATATCATTGTCAGGTAAAATACGATTTCTCTGCTGAATTATGGGTTTATTATAAGCAGCCACTTCTATAAACTCATGTGATGTTTATTAAAAAAATGTAATACATGAAAACTATGCAAAAAAAAAAGATACATGTCATACATGATGCACACAACCACAGCACATTTAGAAAACACAAACTCCCACCAACATGGGCGTCTGAATCGGTACATACAAACCACAAACGTTGGGTGAAAACTAGTCTAATCCAAAAAGGATTTTAAAAAATCCTTATGCAGTAAATAAATAACAACTGGAAACTCTTGGGGCCTTCAAATATTGTTGTCAGTGGGGGACTTTGGTGTCAAAAGTGTTAATAACCACTGTTTTAAGAGGCCAATTTTCCACTATATACTTTTTCACTTCCTTCTCCTTTACCTTTCTTCTTAATTCCCTTTCATTTTTACAGCAATATTGAATCAATTTCTCCAGGCTGTGAATATTTAGGTCATAAGGATGCTCTTAAAGGTGCAGTATACCTGAACCAGGTTCTGAATCATTTGGGCCACTTCTTGGACAGGTCACATCACACTCTGCATGTCAGAAATCTTTCCCACAGTTGTGTCAAGAGCTCATTTCTGGTTCCAGGAGGCTGCGTTGAGTGATGAGGTGCAACATTTCTCTCTCTTCTTCTACGTGGTGGCAGGTCAGAGCCAAGTGTAACTGGGGTGGGTGTGAAGGCTCATGGGAAAGGAGAATGAAGGGTGTGATCGAGTGTCGTGCACTGCCTGCTAACTGCTTCCGTTCCAGCTGTGTTGTAGGACTTCTCTCCTTCTCCAGCTTCTTGTTCTTCTGGTTACTTCTGCTTCACAACTGCATGAACACGCACCAGCTCCTCGTTACCTACACTGTTTATGGAATTATAACACATTTGTTCTAATTAAGCACACAGTGTGTTTATGCATGTCAGAATACACTGAAGGTAACAAGGCAATATTTATACAAGCCTCAGCCCGCCTGGAGCACAGCCGCTTGCCTGTGAATATTTGTGGCACGTGTTGATCATTCTCCACAAAACTGCACGGGGCACTTAATGAAAATTGCAACACTGCTGCATCGCTTCATCGAGTTGTTGATCAACCTCCGACAAAACTTGCCATTCATAGCTAGACATAGCGCTTGGAGGGAACAACGGTTCCAAACATGTCGGAGTAAACATGCATGACATTTAGGAGCCATTAATCGGCAGCCATTATGCCACAGGAACATTTCTCATGGCTGGTTTCACACATAAGGCTTTGAAAATGCAAATGGGATATATAATATGTTTTCTTGTTAGCATTTTGTTTGGTATGAAAGCATAGACATGATATAATGGTGCAATTTTCACATGAAAATGACCAATTTAAGAGATTAGAGCTGTTAATTTACAGCCGATTTCCAGCGTGAACCATGAAACTAAACAAATAATAGCCTCCAAACGTGACAAGACAATCACTTCATAGACAACAGTAACAAGTCTTTGATATGGCACTCTGAGTGGCAATAAATCATCCTAGTAGAACATGTTATAATGCCAGCATGTGACAACAGTACAGAGCAGAGCCGCTGAACTCAAGATTCAGACAGAGTCTGTGTACTAAGTAAATAAATGTGAAATATTCCTAACTTTGATATAATTCTTATAATACAATTTTTTGAGCATTAAATGATTGTCCTGGCCATTTATTTGATGGAAATATACGAAAACAACATGTCATTATTTCATGAAAAGAAAATTCAAAAGAACATTTGAATTATAATCTTTTGCAACAATGTAAAAGTCTTTACTGTTAGTTAAACAACCCCCCCCCCCCTTATAAAATATGAATAAAAAATAATATATATATATATATATATATCTTACTGACCACAAACTTTTGATTGGTACCCTATATCCAATATTTCAACTTTGATGTCATGACATTATAATGACAAATTTGAGTACCCGGTAACTTTCATATGATATGTGGAATGACACTAGCAAAGGAAGTGGTGTAAAATTATGATTTTGACAACTTTACAGCTAAAATTAAGAACAGGGTTTTACTGCATGAATTAAAACTATAATGAATTCATGTGCTTCAACAAAAACATTGCTGAAATGTGCAAAAATATATTTTAAAAAACATATAAACATTGGCAGCAGCAGCAGCAACAACAGCAACAAAATACAAAACCAGACTCTTCCAGTTTTAGCATTTCTATAAATGATTCTTCAGGCATGCTTATATAGATACAGGAGACAGCTGGATAAAGACATAATGAGACATATATGCTCCTCTTCTCATCAAAAGATCTGAGACAATAATCTGTTGGTACTGCAGGTGCATCATACTCACACTGCGATTATGCCCATCGAAATATGGCCTCTCATCACAAACTTCATTTGCACTCCAGAGATTATCCATCTAATCAAATGGCCTGGGAGTGCTGTGATTACAAGCCCATCTAACAGTAATCAATATAGTGGCCACCAGTGAATGGTTGGCGGTTTGTGAAGTATAATCATACGTAGGTCTCATCTGCATAATTCTACTCAGTCAGGACCAGGTTTGATCAGCTCATACTTTTTATGACATGCTAAACAACTGATTATACTCTACGCTTTCTCCCACAAGGCATATTAATTAATTACCCCATGACCCTTCTTAAGTAATTTCTAATTAACTTTGCATTCAAGAGTTCAAGTGAATGTTTCTCAGCTTTGCATAATTATATAACCGCTAATGACATTCTCAAATATTAACCCAGGTCTGTAAAGAGGCACAGGTCTTTCCCCTGACTAACCAACCTTGTTAGGTGTCATTTTCCACATTAAGGTGGAAATAAGCAATGAGAGGAGACAGATTGGCTTCGTGTACCACAGGGAACGTCTCACATCTGTATGACACCAGCCACTCACAAAGAAACAGGCTAATACTCATTTCTTTGTTAAGTAGGGGGTAAAAATCAAGGTGACATCCAATTACTCATGAATTTTTGACAGGCTGTGTTCAATTAAAAGTTGTGAGTTAACAAGATATAGATTTGTATGAACTTTGGTTTTCAAGAAGCCTCCAGTGCCAGTGCTGTCATTGGATATACACTATAATTTAATTCCAGGCCTAATAACTAAAGTAAAAACAGGGGGAAAAAACACTGATGGATCTTAGGCAGTCAACAGTATGATATTTTTGGTCGTAACTGCATTCAATCTAGCTCATTTTATTCATAAAAGGATGTTGTTGTAGAAAGGGCTATTATGAATAGAGAGTGCAGAAATTAGAAATCAAATCCTGTCTGACTTTATTCTTGCCCTGCAATCTATGCAGATTAGACAGGGGCAATTTAGTCGCAGCTGCCATGCTCATTTTCCTGCCATTACACTGGAATGAAGTAAGACATTCCATTATTATTTAGAACAGGAACGGCGGCTAGGGGAAGTTGCTGAAAATGACTGAGATTTTTAATTTTTTTTGGACAGACTTAGTGCGGTCATTACTTCAATCATCTTAGTTTGAATCAATATCAGTAATGATTCATTCTTTTGATTAAGAGGCAACTCCATCTGTAGGTGTCAGGTAATTACTGTGGTGACCTGTAATGAGAATATTTCACAAGACTCCTACTTCCACTATCCCTTTCTGCCTCTATCTACTCTCTCTCACTCTGGCTGCTGTAATTACCTCCTGTTCTGTTGAGAGCTGTCCACAGTTATCAGTCACTGACACTGGACTCGAGGTAGGGCTGCAATGGGGAGAGATGAAGGGTCCTACAGTACCGGATTCACCTGAGCACTTCACAGACCTCATTAGACACATCAGCTGATGCTGAGACAGTGCATCACACAACAACCAGGAAGATGTTATAGCCTTTAGGGAGAAGGGAAAATGCAGGTGATCCCTTACAACAACTTCCAATGAGGAGAACCAAAGTCAGACCTCTTTAGGTGAACCAATTGATAAAGAAGCCATTTTTTTATTCACAATATTCATCATCTCATTTTGCTCTATTTTTAATATTTAGTTATTTATTTGTCTGTCTGTTTGTTTATTTATTTTTAAATAAATAAATAAATAACCCAGTTTTCTTTGAATTCACACTATTCCTTGTCTTTAAAATGGGCTCAGATCTCATTTTGCTCAATTTTTCATTCACTGAATTAATTTTTTTAAAACCCTGAAAAATCTGATAAATATTATTAAAAATATATGTTTTTTGTTTATGTATTTCTTTTTTTATAATGTATTCATTATTTATAACAATGGTGTAATATAATAACAACAACAAATATTACAAATATTTTTTTAAATATAAACAAATTATTATTATCATTATTATCATTACTATCATTATTATCATCATCATCATCATTATTATTATTATTATATAGGGATCCGAGTTCATTTGGAACGTTCATATATAAACGTTAGATTTCTGACTCTCAGACCTCTGAAATGAACCAAGCATAAAAAAGTGTATTAACATTAACAAATGAACACTGCACAGTTATACAATTTACTTTTAAAGTATGAGCATAAATTATTAATCTACACAGCCTGTTTAGATAAGACGGCACAGTATAATTTTCTCAATTAAAATAAAAATATCAAAATTAAAATATCTAAATTTTATTGAAAATTTAAATATCTCAATTTTATTTTAATTAAAAAAATCTCAGCATGGTGAACAAAAACATTTTATGTTTATCAAAAGAGAAACCTAAATGGGAAATGTCACACTTTTACTTACTCCTGATAAGATTCCTTCTATTTTTTTTTTATTTTTTTTTGGGGGGGGGGGGGGCATTTGCCATTTATCTGAGGAAGTGAAACAGCTTTTAACTGTTTTTTTTTTTTCAAGTAGATGATCTTTCATGGATTTGAAATCAGACAACAGAAAGAGCATCAGATCTTGCTGCTCTGATGGCTGGACTCACAGCGGGCCGAGTGACTTCACCTGCTAGTTAAGACAGGAACAGCTCTCATGCTGGGTCGTGTGGGCTTTGTCAGGAAGACTGAGAGAGTTTCTTTGTGAAAAAGGAGTTTCATCTACTGCCTTTAAAGATTTTTGAACTGCAGTTTGGCATTAAGAGCGAAATGGCATTGCTAAAGTGCTCAGCTGTGCTATCAACTGTTCGCAAGGGAAATGGATTTAGTTACATGTGCACCAGAGCAACCTACACATCCGCATTACCATCATCATCCTAAAGAGCTCCGAGGCCTTTGCAACATACCTGTCTGCGAACTCTAACGGCCTTCATATTGGATTTCAGCTTTGATGGAACATCTTCAATTTGACTGAAATTACAGGCAACCAGACTATCATGCTGACTCCCGTACATGAGAGAGAAATGAAGCCAATGGGGCCATCAAATGCATTCCTGAAGAGGAAAACACAGCTTTGTTATGGCTTTCAGACAAAAAGCGTTATTCTCATAACAAGACCCTGTTTAGGAAAAGTCGACATGACAGAAGAAATATAGTTCTGTTGGTGCAGACCAAGAGAAAGCTGCAGGACGTGTGAGCTGTGAAAAACAACGGACCATTTTGTCCACAGAATTTTGCTGAATGTACCTTAAGCCCAAAATGAGCCTATCGCCAAGTCTCTATGATAATCTGCAAGTTTATACGATTTTTCTTCAGTTTTGTTGTCTACCAGGTAAACAATCGTAGGTGTGATCACTTAGAACATCACAAGTTGTGATGCATGATTTAAGGTACCACTCAAGTCCACAGAACAAAAAAAGGAGTTGTATGAGCAATAATAATAGTGATGCTTGCCTAAGCAAGCACCACTTATAAACATGGAGATTTCATAAGAGGCCTAATAACACTGAAAACTGTTTGGGCTTGAGTCTCGCAAAGAACGTACTATCCATTAAAATGCTTTAAACATGACATCTTTCTGTTGTCTCTGAATCTTTTGAAAGGAGTTGGCCATCTAATTAATCGTCTACAGAACACTGAGCATAACATAACCTTCTCTTCCAGACTTCCAAACAGCCCATTTTATGCCCAAATGATCTTGTACAGTGAAGGGCCGCATTAGCATGCAACTTTTTAAATACTTTTGTGTTTTATGAATGCCATTGTAAAGCTCGGCCTACATTGCCTATTAAAGTACTCTTAATGTCCTTGTACTGAGTAACCCAAGTCTCATCTTATCTTAGTAAAGAGCAATGAACAGGAATGGGACCATCATGCTTGAGTTGCATATTCATCTCTAATGAATTCCATATCCCCCACACAAACTTTATATCCTATTAGTGATAAAAACTTACAAAAACGAGAAGGAGGAAAGGAAGAAAGCCCAGATGCAAGATGCCAATTATGATTTTTTTTTTTTTTTTAAGAATAAGATTCTGTTTGACAAATCATAACAGTCCTCTTTAACAAATGTTGTCTGGTAATTTTCATCAGACTGCATCTAATCAATTGATATTAAAGACCACGGTTCGCATGACCATGGGAAAAAAAAAACAAGATCATCTAGAGATTTTCTTAATAAAGATTGCAATAACACAGGCCTTGCCATGTCCCACAGTAATGAGACCCCATTTCCTAGCACACCAATTGCATGTCTAGGGAACAAAAAAAGTAAGGGTTAAAAGAAACGCAAAAAAGAAGAAAAAACAACCTTGTGCTTGATTTTCAGACAAGAATTAGAAGACCGTAACTAGATGCTGCTCCAAGCTTTCCACCAGCCAAATATTTAATATCTGCAACATTTCTGCCAGACATATTTTTAACTATATGAGGTTTCATGTAATAAAGTACTAATTGTACCTTCTCTGCTTTCTGTCTTTGGCATTCTGGAATGGGAAGGAGTTTGCGTTAATTCTGATGTATTACAGCTGTACGTCTGAGCTGTTTTTTAGGACAGCGAAGCATTTTGAAAGCCAAGTTAATCGACGTCTTCCTGGCTTTGCGTGCCAACCATTAATAAACAAGTTGAGCCTGAAAGATCCCTCTGGTCTATCTTGTCAAATAGTTTTCTAATTGAAACCCTTTTTCCTTTGGGCAAAAGTAAAGTTGCAGTACTTCATGGAGGCAAAAATTCACCAGAAACATGGGGCATCTTTGGTGAGTAATTGCTTACACATAAAATTTTAATACCCTGCTTAATTCATAAACATGGCCTGCTATATATACAGTATGCCATGACTGAGATATATTATAGCTGTTTAGCACTTTTTACACAAGCAAATATTTCTCAGAGTTTGTTTATTTTTGAAAGCCAAATTGTGGCTGAACTATTGGCTACACAAAAATGTTCACTGTTATTAAGTAGGAAAAATTATACAGGCCAAGAAAACTTGTTTCTTTGTGGTACCAGGGCCAGCTGGCCAAACCTATTTTTGGAAACCAAAAATGTTAATGGTAATACACACACACATACATAAGCAATCTAGTGGGAACCAGTGGCGGCTCGTGGGTTTTAAAATAGAGGAGGCACACTAATTTTATTGGTCTGGGATCCAGTACTCTGTTTACTATGGAGCTGCAGTACTTACCGCACATTTGACAAGATTAGATGTTTTGTCAGTGGTGCTCAGAATCTACAAATCATTCGCCATTATCCTCAGTCAACTCTCCTAACTCTGTTTATGTGGTAAGTGAAATTGTATGTACTGTAATGTAACAGGCAACCATTAGCAAATGTTATTTGTTTTCCGTGCTTTTCTGAATACGGATTCACACTTCAGGCACACCCCCCACTCGCTGAAAAATAATTGCATTTACTATGTACAGATAAGTGCAACAGTAATATGTATTATGTTTATTGTTCTTTAATTCTAACATTATAACATGAATTGCAGTGAAACTGTTATACAGTTGAATTTATTTATACCATAGTCTCATAATTGAAGTGTAAATTCTGCAGATTACATCATTAAAGCAATAAGCCCCAAGAAGCTGTTTGTTTACAGTGAATTTATAACAGCTAATGGGCGTTGTTAGGCACGGCGCGGTTATAAATTCACTGTAAACCACAGCTTCACGGGGCTTATTGCTTTTTTTAGCGTGCTGGGCGCACAGGGGAGATGATCATTTGCAACACAATCAGGGGGTAGTGCAGCCTGATGTGTGCAACCCACTCGACACGGGAAACCACCACCGCTGAAGCGCCGTCCGCCAACACGAAGAGCTCTCCAAGAGCGTGCTGAACTCGTTCAGTCTTCTCTCCGTAGAGTAGTCAGGAGCGGAACGATGTGATCGCTCGGCTCCGAAGCGAAAAGCTGAATATGCGCTGCACCTGCTGCCTACTTATACTCACGCTGTGATCAGCAGCAGCTGGATGCAATAATCGCATGCCAATGTGCATTGGCTCGTTTAGTTTACACTCGAAGTAGATTGGTCCCTCTAAGCGAGATCCCAATTTCGTCGGTCCTCCGACATGACGCCTCCGTTCCCTCCTTCAGGGAACGAGGGTTACAAACGTAACCGAGACGTTATTCCATATACATAGTTACCTTACATAAAGTATATTATTGTATATATATATTTGTGTGCATTGGCTCGTTTAGTTTACACTCGAAGTAGATTGGTCCCTCTAAGCGAGATCCCAATTTCGTCGGTCCTCCGACATGACGCCTCCGTTCCCTCCTTCAGGGAACGAGGGTTACAAACGTAACCGAGACGTTATTCCATATACATAGTAAGGTTTCACAAAATAAAACAGAGCAAATAAAGTGTAATGACATTAATAACAACATTATTCTTCCACCAAACAATGTAGTTCCTCAGAATCAGCTGTGGGAGCAACAAAGTGGTTGCCGAGTAACACACAACTGTAAACAAAGTTGTATGTTTGTAGAGTAATTTACAACAGCTTCGAACGTGGCTCAGCCAATCAGAATCAAGGACCGGAACTATTCGTTTTATAATGTCCAGGATTCTACTGTCAGCAATTTATAAAAACGTTTTCATAACTGTAACATACATATTTATTTACGTACATAATTATTCAGGTGCATGTGTAATAACTGAGTTAAAATGCTCAGTGAGGTAGAAAACATCTGCTGTAAAGGAAATTCAAAAGACACAGAGTAAAAAAAACAGTGTTTCTTCAACATTGCGAAAACTTGACGCTACAGCAGCACTTCTTCTTCTTCGTCGTCTTGTCTGATGCACTCAACCAAGTGTTCTAAACATGACCTCGCCCCTCCCCACCCCCCAACCATTCAAATTTCCATAGGTTGGAATTATTTTAATGATATTCTAATGGGCCGCTTTGTGACATCACAAAACCCGGAAAACAACGCTGTAGTCCAAACGAGCCGTTCGTTGTTGTTCTTGAAAATTCAGGTGCATGTGTAATAACTGAGTTAAAATGCTCAGTGAGGTAGAAAACATCTGCTGTAAAGGAAATTCAAAAGACACAGAGTAAAAAAAACAGTGTTTCTTCAACATTGCGAAAACTTGACGCTACAGCAGCACTTCTTCTTCTTCGTCGTCTTGTCTGATGCACTCAACCAAGTGTTCTAAACATGACCTCGCCCCTCCCCACCCCCCAACCATTCAAATTTCCATAGGTTGGAATTATTTTAATGATATTCTAATGGGCCGCTTTGTGACATCACAAAACCCGGAAAACAACGCTGTAGTCCAAACGAGCCGTTCGTTGTTGTTCTTGAAAAGGGATTTTTTTTAAACAAAATATCTCCCTTTGGAGTGGACTTTGACATTTGCAACTTTGTAGATCTTTTTATGCCAAACATACACACTACACACTGACTAAAATTCAAAAAGTGAAAAAGCATAATAGGACCCCTTTAAAGGCTAAAATTCACTAGACTTTCACACAACCCATTATTCAAGATATAAAACACTATAGTTGACACTTCTCATCCATGATGGTGGCTCATCCTGACCGAAGCCACTAAACCTCACCACATGCCTCTCCATTTCCAAATCCTAATCAGCGGCCCTGTAATTTCACTAATTAGCCTGTGATCTGTTGACAACTTGACTGGATTATTGGGCGGCTGATGCCTTCTGGTGTCAGAGCATCTGGTGTTGTGTTTGGAGTAATCCACGCTTGTAATCGTTTTCCGTTTGCTAATTAAGAGCAGATAATTGCGGCTTGATTTAGTGTTTTGCTGACTGTTGACAAATTGTTGCAGGCGTGTGCCGATGGTGGCAGCTGTTAGGGGAGGGCGAGAGACGAGATGAGCTTTCATACACAGCCGTCTGTTTTGGAACGGTTCCCTAACACATGCTGTCACTCTAATCGGCGTCTATTAAACTTCACGTTTCACAAATACCATTAAGGGATGTAGCAATTTGTCCATTTCAACATATTTACGCGGGATATTTTTCAACAAGGCATTTCTACATGTGTTGCAGTGACATCGTATTTGCATGATTCTATTATTTGTGCAGTAATTGTTTTGTTTTCCAAGAATTTCCAATATAAAACAATGCAAAGTGTAATTTCGGAGTACACCAGCTGCCCTTGTTTTGAATAGGCCAGCTGAGACCCCTTAGTGTTGACCACTAGGAGACCAACGTGTACGGTCAGATCTGGACACCCTGAGTGTCTCATCCATAATGCACTGGCTCCAATAAAGGTGTCGATTAGATGCTAATTTTAGCAGCTAATTCAAGGCGGTACTCAAATATAGGAGTTTTCATTTGCATAGATATAAAAAAAATTAATAAATCTCTGGATATGTCTGACAACAGGACAAGCCTTAAAGACATCTAATAACAACCTCACGTCATGCTGACTGCCTTCCCAGCGCTCTTATGGAAGTGGCAGGATTGAGATTTTATGATGATATTATACTGATATATGAGTCCAAGACTGAAACCCATGCAAATAATGTGACTTATCTCAGCTCACTTATACGCATACATACAAGCTGTTTATGTGAACCACAAGTAATTAAAAAGAAAATGTAAAAAAAGAAAGGCAGGCATCTCCTTCAACCGCCCTTATCGGCTCAATTTAGATTATTATATATGCCTTTATCCACATTGGATCGAAAGATTTATATTAATACGGTTTTGGTAATTGTTCAAATAGACAAGGGAACTATTCATCTAGCCGTCAAACTACATCATTAAACTGACTGACAGCAGGCGCTGCATCTGAAACGCAAAAGCAAACGAGTGGGGTTTGAACACAAACCAAGGCAGGCCATTAAGTATGCAGAGAGGGCAGTTCATGAGTCCTAATGAAGGGTCAGGCTTTAGGTGGGTCACGGCTGGAGGCAGGTTTTCTATCTCATCACATCACTCCTTTTAACCTTCTATTCTCTTAATGAAACGAACAGAGGAGCTGTCATTGATTAATGATGCTCGACAGAGGCTGGGAAGTATTAGTTTGGAATTTTTAATGGTCTTTATTTCCTCCGGAGCAACGGCTGGTCATTATTTATGAATGTGGCTTCTTTTTTTGATGGACAGACAGATGGGGATGTCATAATTTTATTTGTGTGAAGAACATTTTAATCATCTAAAGAATTGTTTCCACTATAAAGAACCTTTTTGCATTAATTCGTATATATAATGCATTTATGCGCATATATATATATATATATATATATTTATATATACCATTGATATATATTATATACATATATAGCTTTTCTAATATTAAATTACATTTTATCATTTTATTTTATGTTTATTTATACTTGCTCAGAAAGTATTAAAAAGCTTTTAAATCGCTAAAATTTACTAGACTTATGCAACCCATGTTTATTCAAGCTATAAAACACATTATGTGACATTTCTCATCCTGACATCGCTCATCCAGACCGAAGCTACTAATACAGTACTTACCACATAAGTCATATAGGCTTGAAATTACATGAGTGTGAGTAAAAGATGACAGACTTTTCATTTTTGGGGGTGTAAACTATTCCTTTAAGAGAGGGCAGGGTCAGACTGAATAATAGCTTTTTAACTGAAACTGAAGGAATGAGTGAAGTGTTTTATGTACATTGATGTAAAAGGCATACGTGACCAACGTCTATGTATCAGAATTGGGTACTCACTCGTCCACCTCCAGATGACCTCATAGCTGATTAAGAAGTGCTTGCTGATTAGAAGAGTGACTGTGGATGGCCTGAGTGATAAAACAAGCGAAAAAAGAGAAGTTCATTAACTCTTGGTACATTAACAGTGATGAAATGTAAAACAAGCCTCATGAATCCTTCCAGCCAATCAGAGAAGGCGAGAAACGGTGAAGGCGACATGAAGGATGGCCCCATAGAGGGCAGCACCGTGACCTTGCGACTCATTAACTCTTTTGCATGTGCACACAGGAACCAGGGAGTGCTGTAACATGGGGTGAGATGTAATACAATAAGTTTAACCAATTACAAGTGAGCTACGGGGTGAAATTACTATCATACGTGTCTGCCACCTTCCTGATGTGACAGCAGAATGCAAAAATGCAAAGGCAAAATTGACTGATATCATCAGGATGTGTGTGGCAGTGTAAACATATTTATTGAATGTCGAGACTTTCACCTGATAACCACTGTGGGGAAAAAAAAACAGTTTTTCAAGTTTGCTGGCATATCTCAAAGCAAACATATAACTTAGGATTTAAAAATTAAATAAATAAAGTAAAAAAATATATCAGTTACAGATACAGTTAAGAGATCAGACAGAGATCAGATCCCCCCATTTAACGCTGTTAGAAGTGAAGTCAGAGCTGACAGAGCTGGTGACAGATTACTTTTACCTTTAACCGTGACTGCTCGGCCTCCTTCTCTTCTGCCTGAGCTCTAAGGGTCCTCAGTGCCACCTCCAAGGCATCTCAGCTTGCCTGTAGACAACTATCGCAGAGAAAACACACACAGACTTCATACTGTAGCTTTCCAAATGCAGACATAAATATACACAAACACTACTTACATAAAGATATATAAAAATAATTAAAATAGGCTACTATTGAGTAAGAGAAAACATTTTGCATTTTCAGAATTCTAAAACATTATTTGCTATATACGCATGAATAATTTTCTAATGAAGACAGATTTTATGTCTGTGGACATGAATGTAGCCAAAGAGACTTACAATTTTGTCTCAAAATATGCAATGTATTGATGATTTTTTAAATGTACATTTTGGATTCATACTATTTATACTGTTTATAATATATGAATATGTGAAAATCTACAAGACATTTTTTTATAAATATTAAATACATAAATGTATTTAATATTTACCAATATATTTTTCTGATACCATTGGTGTTGGTAAGGTTTTTGAAAAGTCTATTTTGCTCACCAATGCTGCATTTATTTAATCAAAATACAGTAAAACAATAATAATGTAAAATATTATAACAATTTAACAGAACAGTTTTCTATTTTAATATTTAAAAAAAAAAGTATTCCTGTGATG
This sequence comes from Sinocyclocheilus grahami, assembly GCF_001515645.1. Classification (NCBI taxonomy): domain Eukaryota; kingdom Metazoa; phylum Chordata; class Actinopteri; order Cypriniformes; family Cyprinidae; genus Sinocyclocheilus; species Sinocyclocheilus grahami. The sequence continues at coordinate 455,579 of NW_015505305.1, forward strand.
GCAAACAGATTTTTTTAACAGCCATTACTTCAGTCTGCAGTGTCACATGATCCTTCAGAAATCATTCTAATATGCTGATTTACTTCTCCAAAAAAAAAAAAACTTAATAATAATGTGAAAACCATTTTTTTTCAGGATACTTAGATGAATAGAAATCTCAAAAGAACAATATTTATTTGACAGAAATTCTTGTAACATTAAAAATGTCTTTACTGTCACTTTTGATCATTTAAGGCAGGGGTCACCAAACTCGGTCCTGGACGGCCGACCTTTTGAACAGTAGCATACATTTTCTGGGATTTAATTATATTTTAAAATACATTAAAATGAGTTAACAATGCGGTATTAAGCTAGTTTATCTCACTTAGTAAAAAAAAAATCACTTATTTTAGAGTTGACATTGAGACTTTAGAGTTGACATTGTATTCTTCATATCAACACTCAGTGATTTTCCAAGCCATATTTATACAGCTGTTCATAATGATCATTAGCAAAGCACACAATGAAAAGTTCAGTACGTCCTGCAAGTAAATTACTGTAGGCATCATCAGTCTGATTCTTACAAATGACTGCCTTCCACATTATCCAGACACTGTCGCTGCTGCTAGTGAGGTGGGACATGTTTTAGCTGTTTTAGCTGATGATCTGATGTGACAGTCTCATGGTGGTCTTAGTCACTAATGGGAGCCAACATTCCTCAGCATCTCCACCCACACTCTAACAGGGCTTCCTAGAAACTCCCGACAAGCTTAATAAAGCATCAATAGTGCCAAACACATCGTACAGTGAATCAATCCGAAGCATCAGCCTGACAGGCAAAATGTGATGGCACAAAAAACTCCCTGCACTCCTCCTGTCTCACTGTAGAGACCATGGGACACTGCGGCCTGACATCAGAACTCATCATGTGGCTTTGATCACACGGTGAAAACCACGCGACGTGTCGCATCTGCGCGACGAAATGCTGCATCTGTCAGATGTCGCTGACAGTCCTGCCCTGCACACTCAGTGCGGAGAGGTACTGATCTCTATAAGTGGTGACTGAGAGGTATGCTTACTGACGGATGAAGGTGACCCAGTTTGTAAGGAGAACTATTAGCATAGTTTTTTTGTAGCACTGGGAGAGAACAATGTAACTTTTGATAAACAAGTGGGGAATTGAGGACAGCATCTGAACTGTTAGTGATTTGTTAGATCAGTTAGAACTTCTGAATCTTTCACACCATAGATTTTTCTGGCCTAAACTGTGAGATTAGCTTCTACAGTATATCTGGAAAACCTATATTAGTTTATACAGAATGTTTCCTTTCATTATCTGCATCCATTCAAATGCAGTCCCTTTAGAAAGTTAAAAAAAATAATTCAAATATAATCAGCACATGAATTGAGCTTTCATTATATGTAAAAGAATGGCCAGTGCAGTCTTCAACATTTCTTCTTTTGTGCTTCACAGCAAGCCCTACAGGTTTGTAATGACATGAGGGTGAGTAAATTATAACAGAGTAAACCATCTCTTCAAATTGAGGCAGTGAACATATATTCTAACTACAGAGATGACTACAATGTTTTAGCACACAGCGATGACAGCACTAAAATGAAGAAAACAAGACAATAGAGATGAGTTACAGAATGGAGCAATAACATCTGCGCTATCATTAAACAAAGCTGAGACAGTTCAGTGGCAATGAAAAACCCATCAACCATCTGGAGGACAAAGAAAAACCGTATAATTGTTCAGACGTACGAAAAACTAGAGGGAGAGAGAGAGAGTGCTTCACTTGGCTGTTGACTCCAGTTTCAGACAGTTGAACTAGAACCAGAAATGTAAATTCCAGAAAGCATGACATCTGGCTCTCTCCGAAGTTTAGGCCTCATCTGTTAAAAATTATTCCCGTCCGATGGTGAGGAAAGAGGAGGGGAAAGTTAAATGCATTAGAGATGGAACTTTTATATAACATGGTTTGCAGTGGCTATGCTCAAACTACTAATTCCTCCAATACACTTAATGGAAAAGAAGAGCTATTCATTTCCTCACAAACACATCCATTAGGAACAGAGATGGCTGGCGTAGGAATCTGTGTTGATGTGCAGCTCTTTATGGCATGTAAAAGAGAAGCTGAACTGATTGGCAGGGCATGCATACATGCAACTCTCTCTTTTTCTCTCTCTCTCTCTCTCCCTTTCCTCTATTCTCTGGTGTAAAATTATCTTTTGGAGCTGTGCCAGCTGTCCTTGAAATGACAGAGGAAAGTGGACATGTTCTTGTCTGAAACCAGCTCCAGATAAAGTGATTATGTCTTACATTATGCCACACTGGGATTTCTTCATCATGCAAAGTAGCAGGGAAAAGAAAAACAGAGGAATGAAGCATAAGCAATAATTAAAATGAGAGTGAGATAAATGGCTACAGTGCTATCAGCCATCTTGTAGCACTTCATATCACCTATCTGGACTCAGTCACGAGTCATCAGATATTTCAGCAGATGGGTTTATATAATTGTATGAAAAGATGCACACAGAAGCGGTATATCGAGAAAAAGCTAATTGAAAGAGAACATTAGCTAAACAAAATAAATATGAATATAACAAACACTGGCAACTAGCTGAAATAATATATTTTTAAATATATAATATATTTCATATATATAATATATTTCAGTTAGCATTTATTTTATTTTAAGTAGTTTTAGTTAATAACCCTGAACATGACATCTCTCAGAATACACAGCTTCTAAACATTCATACACATGCTAACAAGTATTAGAATGATTCGGATGAAAGAAAACATCCTAACTAATACTTTATGGGTTAAAAGTGTTATTTTATTACTCAAATGAGGTTGTGAATGAACACATTGGACTTTCTCAATAATTTCCTTTTATCTCATTGGATCCGGCTGGAGAGAAAATAAATCTGTTTTAATAAAAGACAATCTTCTTTTAAATAAATATGAGATCAATTCCCCAATATCGAATTCAGGGATGAAAACTGAAGCGGTAATGGGGTGACTGACAATGGGCTGAGAGATGGAATTGGGAATTGGATGGAAAAGTAGAGGCATTATTCATAATAAGTTCATCTTTCAATGCAAGCAGACTAGATTCATCTCTCTCTTCTTTCTTTCTTCTTTCTACAGTTCTTCACTCTTATAATGGCCATTCTGCATCCACATTTCCCAGCTAACAGCACAGATCACATCAGAGCCGTCCATTCATTTGGAGCAGCATGAAGAGAGCTAAGGGTGCGGAGAGCGAGCCAAACCGGGAAGCTCTAACGCTTACACGGGCTTTGCGCATGCTTTGTGTCAGATTCCTTGACCATCTAAATGAGGGGTGCATTGTAGTATCACTTCGACATACAGCTAACAAACCACTTGGCTTTCAGGCCTTTTGATTTTGTTTGAAAGCGGGAGACAATCCTCAGCCAAATTGACAAGATGGTGCAAGGCCAAGAAAGCAGTGAATGAATAGTACTCTACGAATACCATTAGCTAACCAGAGAGCACCTCAAACTTCTATAGAGTCTTCAGCTTGTCCAGCGAATGACTGCTTGGATTCATTAACAGGAAGCTGTAAATTGAACAGAGGGATGTTATGTCTCCTGCTCAAGTGTATCTTATGTCAGAAGGTGAAGGTGACTTAAAACAACCTCAATGAATGGCGCCGAGAGCTGATAAGCGAAAAAGAAACTGATAAATAGACGTTTGCTTTGTCAGTGCTGATGTTGTTCAAAAGTTCTTGTTCTGTTCTATGATCCATCCAGCCAGCCTCTTACAAACTCAGCTGATGAACAGCACAATATAGCAAAGATGAATGCTGAAACTGTAAAGTGTCCATTTATAATGCATGCCACAGAATAGGGTGCAAAAGCTTCTGTATGCTAATAAAAAACTTTTAATTCAAAAGTCAGCATGCAAAAAAGAATGTCAATTTGAATACTTGTTCAATGCATTGCAAGGAAATATAGAACATACTTAACGTCCTGTAACAAACCTCAGTAATTGGAGGACAATTATTTCTTAGTTTTCGACTTGTCTTTCAGTAAAAATATCAAAAATGCTTAATCAAATTTACTTGCAATTGCAAAGCAATGCTAAATAAGATATTACATTTAGAGTCTATGTTGAATATATGCATCTATATGCTGTGTTGCTTCTGAATTTATTTTTAAACTAAAATTAGACAAAAATACATGAATGACCAGTAGGAGAGAAATGGCCAGCGGGGTCCTTTTGGATTTTCAACTCACACCACAGTTGTGAAAGCAATACAATTGGTTAAGCACCGCACTCCATGTGGACACGCTAAAAGACTGCAACCCCAGCTTTAAAAAGTTTCTACTCCTATATGATAACATGGTAAACTGGTACAAACTTCAAGACAGTCAAAAATACAAAACTCACTTTCATACCACAACAGAACAATCTACTCCAAAAGGAGTCCACATACACAGATTCGACAACTACTTGTACAAAGAAAAAAACAAAAAAGAAAACATAAAAATGAGCAGTCGTCTGCACCAACGAGAGAGAAAAAATGGCTGACCAAGGCCAAATATCTTGTCTCCCTGCTAACACACACACACGCATGTTAATGAATGGCTGCTCATGGATGAATAAAAGAAAACCCATACAAACCAAGTTAACCAAAATAAGACCAAGACAGACAAAGTTAAAACGGTCACCCAAACACTAAAAACAAAGCAGCAGTGCAGTCACATCACTGATGCACATTTGTCTCCAACCAAGTTACTGGAAACCCCTGGATGTGCAGTTACACCTGCTGAACATGAAACAAAGATTATCTACAATATTACACTCATTAAAACACATGACAAGCTCCCGTCATACATACCGAGAGAGATTTACCATGTTGAAAAATGCATGGTAGCGCACCACGCAAGATCATGGCCACTAGTATGCTGGTGACCAAAAGAAGACACCAAATAAAGCCTCTCCTTATATAAACAAAACAACCCTTTTTATAACTGGGAGACTAACCTGAACAAGGCTTAACTGCTAAAACACAACAAGAGGACGCACCAAGCCCCATCCCTTGTTCATAATGACATACTACCACAAAGGTCTAGTACAGGGGTGTCAAACTCAATTCCTGGAGGGCCGGAGCCCTGCAGAATTTAGATTCAACCCTAATTAAACACACCTGACCCAACTAATCAAGTCCTTTAGGCTTATTTAAAAACTATGTGATATGTGTGTTGGAGCAGGGTTGAAACAAAACTCTGCAGGGCACCAGCCCTCTAGGAATTGCGTTTGACACCCCTGGTCTAATACCAAGGATGATGTATCCTGAGTAATCAAAGACTTCCCTTTTTATATTATCAAATGCCAACACTGATAGGTTCATAGGATTTAAACCATGTTAACCAATCACAAAGGAGTGGGGACACAGGTAGAGATAGGTTCACAGGCTGGCATGACATCAGCCAATCATACCTGGGCTATACCTTACCTGGCTACATTATCAATGCTGGATCTGTCAGACCAGTGGGTTTTTTCTCTTTGTCTATCAAAAAAGACAACATTACTTGTGATGTGGACAAAGCCCTCAGGCCGGACTCAAGCACAAAGACATGATACTGAGACAGAATGAATCACTCATTGACCCTGATTTTACAATTGCACAACTTAGAGTATTTGAGTGTACAGTAACATGCTATTCATTTAGAGTTTTACTTGACCTTTTTGGCATTTGCAGTTGGACTGCAGCCTTTTTGCAGTATCCAAGTGCTGAATATATACAAACATTCAGTACTATTCAATATTCGGCACAATACTATTCTTGCAGTACATACAGTAGGCCTATACAATATATTCACCTTACTCAGTTGCAATTACTATACATTTTTACAGAATTGCAAAATAGTTTACTCAATACAATATACTTTTTTCTGTAATGTTCTGGATGCTGTGTTCTCCATTTTTCTCTGTAGTGTCTAATGAATGCTCTGTAGTGTTTATTTTATTAACTCGTGTGTGTGATCTGAGAGTACCGTTTGATTTTGAGTGCAAGTGAAATGGTTTTGCAGTGATTGAAAAGTCAGAGGTTTCGTGAATTTAGTTTGAGTATTTATATAATTTAGATTTGTGTTTAAGGTTTTGAGAAATATTTGAGTGTACAGTAACATGCTATTCATTTAGAGTTTTACTTGACCTTTTTGGCATTTGCAGTTGGACTGCAGCCTTTTTGCAGTATCCAAGTGCTGAATATATACAAACATTCAGTACTATTCAATATTCGGCACAATACTATTCTTGCAGTACATACAGTAGGCCTATACAATATATTCACCTTACTCAGTTGCAATTACTATACATTTTTACAGAATTGCAAAATAGTTTACTCAATACAATATACTTTTTTCTGTAATGTTCTGGATGCTGTGTTCTCCATTTTTCTCTGTAGTGTCTAATGAATGCTCTGTAGTGTTTATTTTATTAACTCGTGTGTGTGATCTGAGAGTACCGTTTGATTTTGAGTGCAAGTGAAATGGTTTTGCAGTGATTGAAAAGTCAGAGGTTTCGTGAATTTAGTTTGAGTATTTATATAATTTAGATTTGTGTTTAAGGTTTTGAGAAAATGAGTGATGGTTTCAAGAAATGTGTTTTAGCAATTCAGAAAAACATCTCAGGTTACTTACGTAACCATGGTTCCCTGAGTAGGGAACAAGACACTGCGTACTCTTGGGGTCGCTATGGGGAACGCCTCATCGTGACCCGTGTCTGAAGCATACATTGAAAAAACACCAACCGGCGACAGCCATGACGTCACTACCGGTGCGACTATAGTATAAATAGGCACCGGGAGAACACATCATCCACTTGAAGCTTGCGTCCGCAGCATGGCACGAAACCTAGAGGACGCAGTGTCTCGTTCCCTACTCAGGGAACCATGGTTACATAGTGTTGGGTATCAGACCGAATCAGACAATCTCAGATTTGGTCAAAACATGGTTGAAACATGAGGAGACAAATTCCACAGAGGTCCAAGACACAGGATGTCGTAAATCAGATCCTGGCCCCACCAGCCGGAACCAACCAGTAGCTTTGAGTAGCTCACAGCATTTAAACAAAAGAACACTTATTGACAATTCCAAGGAGATTGTCAATTTTGGGGCAAGTTATTAAGATTAATGGTCAAAAGAGATGAACGGCGTGACCATCACATGGTAACCAGTGATAGCAATCACAAGCTCTTTGGATTGACTCCCCCACCTGGGAGACAAAGAACAGACTTAAAGAGATTCCTTACAGACCTCTTAACCTCTGGTCTTCACAGAACGTGTCTCATCCACAGAATGGCACAGAAACTGCCTTTCCATGC